>NW_024426663.1:16447131-16463813 GCF_017311325.1 Ursus maritimus
AAAAAAAAAAAAGGAAAAAAGAAAAAAGATTAAAAAGAGAAAAAAGAACAAGCTTTCTATATATAAATTCTAAATTTTACTCCCCGTATAGTACAGAGGCAGGCAGTCGAGGGCAGAGGAAGCAGGCAGAGAGAGGGAGACAAGGAAAAGGAAAGAGAACGTGGAGAGAGACGGCGTGAGGAGGCGAAAGCGAGCGCCAGGGAACCGGAGGCCCAATGGACGCCGGGTCTGCGGGCCCAGCCACCCTCGGAACCTGGACCGTGAGTCGTGGGCACCAGAAGCGAGATTTGGCCAAGTCCTTCCCCACCAGGCAAGTAACGCAATGATTATCGTTTCTTTTGAACTCGGGGCTGGCAAAGCGGACAGGTCGGGAGGTTGGCTTTCTTGGCCTCTGGAGGCCAGGGTCGGAGTCCAGGCAACCAGGGCGGGATGAGGAGAACTTTCCGCGGGGCCTGCTCAGGAACTACCCTCACCCGGCTTCTGTCCCGCCACCGCGCGGAGGCCGGGACCGCGGCCGCCGCGCCCTCCTGGAGCTGAGGATCGTGCCAGCCAAGCGTCAGTCCAAATTCAAAACAGGTCTCCCCACCCCCACCCTCAACCCCCTACCCCCACCCCAACCAGTGGGCGATGGATGCTGGGCCTCCAGCCCTGTGGCAGAGGAGGGGGGCGGCAGTTTAACACCCGTGCCGTGGTCCCGCTGGTGCAGAGCCTGAAAGGCGGTGGAACCGGTTGCCGAGTCTGGCTGGGCTGGCCTTGTTACCCGCGCCTTGCCTGGCTCCGGCCAGAGCCTGACGAACTCGGCTCCCGCCGCCCACCTGCGGGCGCCGTGTGTAACGGGATCCCCTAATGTAACGCGATCGATGGCTGCCTCTGATGTGGGCGATAGTGTCAGCGGATTAAAAGGGACACCAAGCCGCTCTCCCTAGTGGAGAACCCGCGGCGGCAGCTGCGGCGACAGAGCATCAGATCCCCAGCCCCACAGCCCAGCCATACTCCTCGCGCTGTAGCGCGAGGGCTCGGGCGGGGAGGGGTCACCTCCCAGGGGTGGGGACGGAGGGGGTGTGTGTGAAAGGAAGAGCCTCAATTAAAACCTACAAGAGCGCTTTCCTCTGCACTGGGCAGGGGCGCGCGTTTGCGTCAGAGGGCGCGCAGGGCTGGCGCAGGGGGCGGGGGTAGTCGACGCCGGGGGCCGCGCCCCGGGGCTAGATGGTCTAGAGATTCAGCTAGCCGGGCAAGGTTGGCCTCGGTCGGGCCACGCAGGCAAGAAGAAAGGCAGGGCGCGAGGACGAGCCGAGACTTCCCGGGCGCGGCGGAACCTATTCGCCCTCACTGTGGGCTCTTTCCGCTAGCCACCACCTTGAGCTTCCAAATTTGAAAGAGACCCTGGGGTTGGGGACAGTTGGGGCCCTCGAGGCTTCAGGCGAAGCCACCCGCTCCTCCAGAAGGGAAGGAAAGAAGGGGTGCAGTACCTGGCCCTTGTCCCAAAGATGGGGGCTGTTGGTGGTGGTAGCAGTGGAAACTCGGTTTTTCGGAGCAGGGGACAGATCGCCCTTCTGCCGGTCCTGGTGCTACATTTCTGTCTCAAGAGGGGGCAGGCAGGAAGAAACCGAGGTTTTTCGAGGAAAAGTGCTGTGCTCCTCTGGGACTCGTCTAGCCCAAGCGGCATTCAGGGCTCTGTTCTTACCGACCTTGTGTTCCCTACCGCGCTTGTGTACTCTGTTGGGTGTGCCTCCACTTGTGCTCACAGCCTCAGCCCTAGCAAAATGGCTTCCATGGAGCGACTAGGGGTCAGCTCAGGTCCTGGGCAGCTCTGCTTTCTCTCTGTGAGGCTGTCCTTTGTTACTGGTTTAACTTGGCACACTGGTCCTGGGGCCTTACGCACCCCACACTCAACCAGGACATAAGATATCTGTTGTTGGGTGGAACAGAAAAATCATATTTTGTGGGAGCACGTAGGTCCCCCAACTGACATTCCACCCAAGTATCCAGGCACACTCAGCTGCTGGAGAAGAAAACACGGTTGCAATATCCACCCTTATTATACTCCTCCAGATCTCTTTTCCTCTTCTCTCACTCCAGCCCTTCACCTTGGTTGCCTTTAGGTCTCAGCATGTGCACATGGCTCTTGGACATAGACCCATTGTGGCCCTTACCTCAATACCCTACTTGAGACTGCCAGCCCAGTGGCCGTATATACTGGGTCCTGTCCAAGGTCTCTCTCTCCTGGTGAGGCCCGTCCAGTGATGGGAAAAGGCTCACCAGGGTAAGACTCCCCAATTTCCTTTCTGAAGCCTTCCTCTGGTAGTCTGATCCCCACAGCCCCATTCAATGCACACAGTGTCCAGTGTGGTTCCCCTAAGAGATGATGAGAAGTTACCCCTCTGCTTGGGAAAGAGGAATCCAGCTTACAATTTCCATTGTGGTTTACTAGCATCATGGCTCAGCCTTCCTTTTTTTTTTTTTTTTTAAGATTTTATTTATTTATTAGAGACAGAGAGAGAGGGAGAGAGAGAGAGAGAGAGAGAGAGAGAGAGAGAGAGAGAGCACGAGCATGGGGGGAGCAGAGAGAGAAGCAGGCTCCCAGCCAGGCAGGGAGCCAGATGAGGGGCTCGATCCAGGACTCTGGGATCATGACCTGAGCCCAAGGTAGACGTTGAACCGACTGAGTAACCCAGGTGACCCTCAGCCTTACTTTTGAAAAGATCTTCCACATAACACTTGATCTCTCCCAGCTGGATAGCCAGTAAACAGTTATGACCTGGTGGGAGAAAGAGAGAAGCAGAGATTGGTAGCTGAATATATTGTATTGACTCGTATTCCTGGCCCCTGAATCTGGATCTAGGCAGATTTATTAGTTGATTAACATTGTCCTACCCCAAATCTTTCTTTCCAGGAAGGCGGAATCATTCTTCCTTAATCCTATGACCTTTTTGTTATTGGTATTTTGCTCTTCCAAAACCCACCAGATCATTCATTTTGACTTTTTGGTAAATCACACTAAACAAAGGTGGCCTTGCAAAAACATTTTCTGCATCTAGTTCAAGGGTGATGAGACCCTACAAATGACCAGATATGTGTAGAAAGTTATCTCCTATACCTTTTCCTACCCCCTAAATGGTTAAAAGTGATATTTTTCTGTTTAGAGAGACCAGAGAACAGAAATAACCCTGTTTTATCACACCCATCTGGAGAGATGAACATGCCTGCAATCATTGGGAGAAAGGTCAGTTCTTCTGCTACTTACTGCAGACCTTTCCCAAAGAGCTTGTTTTAAAGGTGCCGAATCAATTAGTCTCCCTTGGCATGAGATTAAGGCCAGGAAGAACACAGTTGAAGAAGATATATTTAAAATGGTCTTCAGAATGATACTTTGAAGAAGAGGGTAGAGAGAGACCAGGAATGCCTGCCCAATGTTTCATGATTATTAAGAAGTCAAAATGAAAATCCAAACAAAAACCCCTGCCTATGTCAGAAATCCCTCCTCACAAGACTGAACTCAATCTGCATTGTGGCTGCCCACTTGTAAAAAGTTCTGCCTTTGTTAAAATGAAAACAAGGATGGAAAGGCCAAATTGGGAGCTGGGCTTCTGCTGGACCGCCTGCTCTTAGTCTGCCCCTGGAGTTGAACCACGGATCAGTAGGCTTGTGTATTCACTGTCACTCTGTAGCCTGGGCATTTTTTCTTTGTCACCTTTGGGTCAAAGCGCCCAGAGATAAGTGCTTTACCTTAGAAAATGGTTTAGTTTTCTACCACAAACTAGCCATTTAAAGCATGTGTTTTGGAACGAGAGATAAGGGAAGCAGTTCTCCTTTCTGTTTGGGCCTCCAGTGAGAGGGCCGGGAGTAGCCACGGGAGGATGGCAGGAGAGCAAGTGCTGACCTTTGGATGCAAATCCAAGCCTTTTATCGGAGGAAAAGTGACAATCATTCCTAGCACACTAGCGAAGCCAAGGCCAAATATTTACTTTTCGTAAAAATCAAGCCTTAGCTATCTAAATGCATTTATGCAAAAGAAGGAAAGAACTGGAGACTTTTATGCAGCAGAGTGTATTTCTTTATTTTAAATCCTGGACTAGAGTGAAGAATAACTGCGTGGTTCTTTCTCCTGGGGGAAAATCGGTTGGGTTTGGATGAAAAGTTGGAATTTTGAAATGACTTTGAAGCTTGTTAAAGTTCCCTGACAATACAATCCACTAAACCATATAATAATTTCTCTTAATAGTTACCTGTCAAGGCACCTATTTCTTTTACTGCAGGATTAGCCCATCAGGGTAGATCTGAGTTGGACATTAACTGATTAAAGTCTGCTCAAATATGTTTAATTCTTTAATGTCACTTTCTTAATGGCCTATAAAATAAACTAGTGAAAAAGTATTGACTCACAAAGCCAGCAGATCTGTTGGTAACTATGGTCATATTACTGTAGTATTTACCTATCAGAAGGTTGATCTAAATAATAAAGCTAACATTTCCATCTAAATTGTCAGTGGAAAGATATGTTTATTACAGTGTCCTCCGTCAGTGAGGGGCAGGTTAGGTAAAGTTTAAATGAAAAAGTATGAGCATAGTACACACCACTTATACAAACCACATGGAGCAGTAAATAATTACGCCCTCTGTTATACTGTGTATATTTTATTTACCTGTTTCAGAGGTGAATAATAAACCTAGCCCAACTATGGGAGGAGTTAATAAAGTATTCCAAAAGCATGATCTAACAAAACTTGAGGATAGTTCTATTTTATTGTTAACCCTTTGCAGGGAATCTTCTGAAGCTGAAAAGAAAAAGGAAAGGGCTTTTGTGTTAGTTGATCCTTGGCTATTCTAGGGCTCAGGTTGGTGTGAAAGGGACGAGGAGGTCACTTGAAATCTCCTTTTATCTGCTCTTATTTTCTCTCTGGATCAGCAACTTTGAATAGACATCATTTAATCGCTCTTAATGGAAAGAAACTATGGGAGCAATGAAATGTCTTTACTCCAGGAGGGAATACATGTGTGTGGATAGCTAGCTGAGCTTGCGTCGGACTATATTTCTGCACACGTGTGCTTGAAGATTTTTCAGAGTGCATGATATGAACATAAAAGTTTCTTCTACACTCTGGGGGCAGGGTTTTGGTGGATTATTTTGCCTTCACACACACCCACATGAGGATTTTCTACCAAGTCCTGGTGATACTTTCAGCTGACTCTTCCTTCAGCTTTTTCTTGCCCTCGCTCTCTGAGATGTCATATTTAAGTCCCCCCCAAAGAAAGCAAAAAATTGAGAGCACGATGGACAGCTTTTTAGTGAAAACATGTTATTTCCTTTCTGTTTTCAACTGGAAGTCACACTAGTGGGAGGATTTCTTTTCAGAGGGTAGAGGTTGTGTTACAGGTGAGAGGTGATGGGGTAAAGCGAGACCATTACTTTCAATTTCTCCCCAGTATTTTTTCTTTTTGGTCTTTCTTGGAATTAAGTTGGTTAAAACACAATAAATAGGTGGAAAACAAGAGCCTGATACCTCTAAACCTTGAGGCTGAGCAACTGATTACAATTTGTTTTGAAATTAGAATTATTCTAGTTAAGTTTCATATGCTAACTGAAAGACCACTTAAGTTGTCTTCCTTAAGCATTATATTTACTTTAAAAAGGAGAAATAGTCCATAGCTGAAGTATAAATGGCTATCCAGAAAAAGACATTTGATTTCTAGGACTGAAAGCACTGGGCTTTACCTCCTAAGAAGCTCTCCACACTCCCCCATACCCCCATGTTCTTTTAAGTAAGATTCCCATTTCTCCCAGAGCCTGGGTCACTTTGCTGTAAATTCCTGTAGAGGAATACATGGTTACCGGGGCTACAAGTTCCCCTCTCAACCTGCCAGCCTCCCTGCCCGCTGCTCCAGATTGCAGAGACCCTTGGCTGTCAGGGCTGGGACCTTGAACCCCTCCTCTCTACCCCAGCCTACAGGAGATCGAAGTTCCAAAGTTCGAGGTTGGGAGGGAGAGGATTAATCCCTCTTTAACTCCTCTCCTGACAGTCCTCAATTCTGAACCCCAACAGATCCGTTTCCTGGTGAATAGGAGGTTAGGAGCCGCCCTGTCTAATAAAGATTAAATTAAGTAGAAGAATCCCAGCCGCTGGATATTTGGAAGCTCCGGTGGGGCGTCAAACCGACGTTTAACACATTTTTTCCACTCACTGTGCACAAGTATTGGATTCATTGGGCTTAACTTTAGAAAGGAAAGAAGAAAAAAGTAGGAAAGAAAAGGAAAAGGAAAGAAAAAAAAAGAAAGAAAGAAAGGAAAGAGTCAAGGACAAACCCCAGTATCAAGGGTGAAGTGATTTCCTGTTCAGAGAGGCTGAAGGCAGGGGCAGGGCTTCCTGACTTTTCTAGTCTTTTCTTTCTCCGAACTACTCCAAGAATTGGAGGCTCCCTCTCCCCAGTGAGGACTCAGAATTTTGCTGTTTTGGTGGATTTGAGTCCACATTTATCCGTTAGGGACAGTTTGGTGGCTCAGGGTCAGGACTGAGTGTGCGGGAGGAAAGGTGAGCTCAGGACCTAGTCACCTCTTCTGTGCCTACTTTTAACCAAGGTTTTGGTAGCACACACTGAGCAGTTTCTTTCGCTTACTGCCCAGTAGCAGAAACAATGGCTTTTTCTGTCTGCCGCATTCAGCGAGCTGGACACTGACCTTGAAGCTGAGGCAGCCAGGCACTCCCTCCCCTGGGAATCATACCGGCCCCAAAATATTGGCCTCTCACTCCCACCTGCTTTTCTAGTTCCAGGGCGCAGTCTGGAGGGGCAAAAGGCAAGTCTCTTCGTGCCAATGCTTCGTTCCTGCAAATACAACACTGAATAAATTAACCTCAAACCAGCTAGTTGGGGTGTAGTAGTTTAGCAGGACTAATTGCAGACAATGGAACTGAAATGACTTTTCCAATTAGCTGCTGGTTGGAGTTTAGTTGGAGGAACTGTCAGCTCCAACGATGGGTAATTGCTTTATTGCTCACAAAACTATCATCTATTTAGAACATATGTGCTAATTACTCTGGATGGGCGTCGAAAAAGAGACCATAAATCTAATAGCACTTAAAAAAGTCTATGGTGCTTGTAAGCAACCCCAGCCCAGGTTGGGGTGATGGATGGCTGTCTTTCAGAAAGGCGAGGGTTTGGACTAGAGGCACCGACGGGATGTTCTGGTCAAATCGCGTGCGTGAGAGCGAGGGACCAGCGCAGCTGTGCTGAGGTTATAAATCACTGTCATCAAAACCAGTCCCCTCTTTCGCTGCGCACTTTTTTTTTCACTTTCGCGAAAGATTACTTTAGAAATCTTTTAATTGGATTATGCTGGGAAATTAATCTCCTTTAGCCTTGGCTAAATTTATTGTGGTCACTGTCGGGAGGAAAGCCCTGTTAACTGCAGTGAGGGCCACGTCCCCTATTCCCTCCTAACCTTAGCCCTCGGGGCCTCCCAGCTCCACGCGACAGCCTTGCCCCAAGTCCTAGGGAGTGATGGGGAATGAGAAAGAGTGGAAAGACATGTCTTTGCGGAAGCCCGCGGCGGTCCCTAGTGAACCCCTTTGTCCTAAATGCGACGTTTCTGTCCCGGATTCCCTAGTTCCATATCCAGCATCCCTATACAACTCTGCGCCTTCCTCCGCAAGGGGGTCTGGGATTCTGGGGGTCTGCCGCCGCAAGGATGAAGGAGGCTACAGTGGCGGGAAGAGGAGGTGAGGTTTGCTGGAGGAGGGCTGCCAGCCAAACTCATTACTTTGTCCTCTTGTCTTCCACGCCCCTCTTCTGGCGGGGAGCTCGGGCTTTGCGAACATTCTCCACTCTACTTCTCTGCGCAAAAACGCATGGCTCGTTTTTTTGGCGTTTTCCCTGGCACAACTCTGGAAACACTTGCCCCTGACACGCCAATGCTTGAGGTCCGAGAGCTAGGGCCCTCCGGGTTCTTCCAGGCTCCAGGCGCACTAGCGCGACGTAGGGTGGGGACCTCCCTTCCAGTCCCGCAGCTGCGAGTGCTGAGCCTGGTCCAGCGCTGCGCGGGCAGTTGCTGAAGCTGCGGGGCTGGCCCTGCCGGCCGTTTATCTCTGCGGGAGATGACAACATCTGCCTGAAACAGTATACCTACTTTTGCAGCTCAATTTGATTCTTAAAAGCAGCCCTTGGAGGTGTTGTTAATTGATGGGGATAGAGGCGTAATGACTTGACGGGGAGACGCCAATGATCCTTTAATATGCTTTTAAAAGAACAACAACCACCGCAAACATCGGCGAGTCATTGCTAGGTGGGAGTATAAGACGAGGATCTGGATGCAGGAAAAGCGCCGCTCCTGCCGTTTGTATTTAGAGGCTTAAGGGGTGAGCCCTGGCTCTCAGGGCTGGGGCACCTGGGAGCCACCAGGGCGCGCAGCTTGGGCTGTTAAGGGGTTGTTGCGTGGCCCCGGAGAGCGGGAAGTGACCGGGAGAGGACCCGGGAGAGCTCGGGATGACAAGTGACGGACTGAAGGGCGGGGGAGGCGGACGGTGTTGGGGAGCGGCTGCTCCTCCCTGGGCTCTATCACTCTATCAGCCCTTTCTCTGCGCGGGACTGGGTCCCCATGCGGCAAGCAGTTTGTTCTGCCCTCGCTAGAGTTACCCCTCGTCCAGCATGAGCGAAGTGGTCAAGTGGCCGGGCTCGGCGGGAACTCGCGGGGTTCCTCTGTCTGAACAACCTCAGAGGGACCCCAACCAGGAGAGAAAGACAAGTGCCGCTGTGTGTGCGCGTGTCGCCCCAAAACGCAGAGCCAAAGCACGTGGCCATATTTTTGCCTGGTTTGCCCAGAGCCCTGGGGCCGGGCATCCCGGGATTTAGCAGCTCTGGGCCCCGCCGCCGGGTCAGAGCAGCTCTTGCGCACCACCTTTCCCAGACTTTCTGCCCACCACTCACTCTCTCCTCAGCACCTTGCCTTTCTCTCGCCTGTTTTCTCTTTGCTCAGTTCTAGTTTAGTCTCCAGAGGGTCAAAGGATTGTATTACACTGAGCAAGCCCCCAACTTAGGTTCCCTCAGGCACTAAAATGAAAAAAACAAAAAATCCAGATCGCCTTTTCCGTTTGCGAGGGGCAACGACCTTCAGGTGCGGGCGGTTGTGTCCCTAGCAGATTTTGCAAGTATCGTGTTTTACCCTTTGGAGGATAACCTTGATGCTTCAGGTTTGAGCTCCCTCTGGAACCGGAAGGAGAAACAACTCCAATCATTGTTCAGATTTTATTATATTGAGAGATCGCAGGTGTTTCGGCTGCTGCTATTGTCTGCCTTCTTCCCTGAGCCCACATACCAGGGATGAAAGAGTCCCAGGAAAGTTAATTTCCCCAAACCCTCTTGCGGAGAAGGCATACGTTGTCACGGGGGAAGCTTTGGGGTCAAAGACTTGAAGAAATGTAATTAAGAGTCCCAGCTCCCAGAGTGTGCCTGCCTCGGCATGGGTCTGTCCTTCCACCGTGACTGTCTAACCTCATCTAGTGTGGTTCTGCCCCCTGTGATGTCTAGGGAATCAAGGCTCACTGTCGCTTGGCTGTCGACCCCCCCAGCCTTGCCCCTCCGTCTTCCTTAGCAGGGTTGGACTCCAAGGCCGTGGTCTCCAAGATCCCCAATTGGGCGCCTCAGAGTCAGGGACAGGGTCCCAGGTGCAGGTTCACGCCCTGGCCGGCGACTCTCGCTCAGGAGCTCCCTGCCCAGGAAGAAGTCCGGGACCTGGAGGCAGGTCCCTGAGGCTTTCCTGAAGGCCTGCTGCCTCTGCACTGCCAGGGTTCTGAACTGCCTGTGGCAGCCTCTTGTCAGCCCAAGCCCTGGGATCAGCGTGGGCCCTGAGCGAGGTGGGCCCTGAGGGCGGCCAGGAGACATCTGGCCCAAGTCCGCACCATTGGCGTCTCAGTCAAGGGCCCTTAGTCCGGCGTGTCTCCTCACATTTCTCACCCCACAAGGGCGCTCCCTTGCTAAAGAATCCTGCACTCTGCGAACCAGGCTCCCTTCTAGGCCCCCGGGGCCCCTCCCACTGCTTCCTTCGAAAGCCCGGGATCCCTGGCCCTGACGACGGCCCCGGCCGGAGCGGTTCCCGGAAGCGAGGCCCACATCCGGGCACGAAGCCTCGCTCGCAGGGTTGGCTTCCGGGCGCTCGACGCAAGCGAGTCGCTCCGCGCGGTGAGGGTCCCGGGCTGTGGGATCCGCGCACCGGGACCTCGCCGGGTAGGGGCAAGGGTCGCGCTCTCGCCGGTGCTGAAGGTCCCTACCCCGGGAGTTGACCGGAGCAACAAAGTCCTGGGCCTGTGCGGGGTAAGATTTAAGAAGGAAACCAGGCTCCGCCGGCGAGTGGCTCACGCTGCGGAACCCCGGGGCCACGCCCTCGGTGGGCGCTGGCAGTTTGTGGCCCGGGGTCGGTGCAGCAAACTTCCTTGGTATGGCCCAGAGGGAGTGTGAGCCGGATTTTGGCCCAACTTTGTGATGTTCAGAGACACACCGTCGAAAGAGACCGCCTTTGCAGTCGTCCCCATTACGCTTTTTTTGCCCCTGCCTGGCTAGAGCGCTCTGAGCCTTTGCGGTGTTCCGGTGCTTCGGAGCTGACTCTTGGCCCTCCCTTGGGCACCTAGTCCCTCTTCAGGTGTTGGGCTGAGAGGGGTAAAGAGCAAGGCGTAGGGCGCGGCTAGGAAACCTCGAACCTGGTTTTCCAGTTTCAGGAGGAGCTCGGTCTTAAAAAGCTGAAAAGTCAGTGGGAGTTAACTTTGTGGCCTTTGGCGTTTTTGAAAACATCTTTCTACAAGGCGGGAACTGCACAGAAAAACTGTTGCGCAGTTCATAAAAAAATATTTTGGGGGACGGTATCTGGAGAGTTTTCCCAGAGATTGTTTTATAATCTCACAAATTAGAGAGTTGGTCTGTATCTTGCCGTCAGTACACTGAATAGTATGTTCCTTCAGACAGGGATTGAGAAACGGAAATACCACCATCCTCCAGCCAAACTTGTGAGGACTGATTGCTCCAGATGTTGCACTAGAGGCGCAGCGAGTGTGAGCAGGTAATGTGGAGAAGAGTGACGTTGTTAACAGAAAGTATCTAATTAACAGTGACTTCATTTGATTGGAAGGATGAAAAAGCCTTTTTAAATCAATCCAGATTCACTGGCCTAAGCTCAGCCAATTTATGAATATGGAGCCTGACTGGGCTCTGCTTTCTTTCAAAGATGTCATCTTAGGGGTAATAGCATAGGTGAAGTCATTTGGTTACACTGTGGAAACTTTTATAGTGCCTTCCTTGGGAATTTAATTCAGTGCTTCTTCATTTTATTAGGAACAGACTGACTCCATCAACTCTGCTCTCCCTGTTTAAAGGCAGGACTGCTTGAAGCAATTAGGTTCACCAATTAGCATAGTTTTACTGACCCCAGCAGCAGTACCACTCCTTAGATTATCCATTTCTTCAAAGTCAGGGAAAAGCTGGAGGACAACATGCTTCCCAGGTGTCTACATTGGAAAAATAAGCCCACAAGCAGGGTAGCACAGCAGTGCAGAAAGCTTTCTAATGGTCCCCAAGTGTTTCAGCAACTTTGGTGGATTTTTCTCCCCTTTTCAGATTCTGGATCCTGTAATACCTCCTTACTTTCACATAGCTTTAAAGCCTGTCTTCTTTGGTTGTATTTTGGCAGAGTTGCTTTTGAGAAAGTGAGTTTTCTCCCTTCTTTTATGTATACCTGCCTGCTATTGAAGCTGTGGACAGTGTTAGGGTCCAGAGAGAGAAATCACTGAAGGCTCCTTTAAAGCCTGTTAGGTGGCAAGGTAAGGGCTCAGGTCTTTGGGTGTGTGTGTGTGTGTGTGTGTGTGTGCATGTCTATGTTCTTGCGTGTGTACATGCCTCAGAACCTATGAGGAGAAGCCAGAGGGTGGAAATTGGGAGATAAATCATTGCTTTCCCTAATTTTGAAGGTGTACCTGCAAAGCTTTGCTGCAGTCTCTTCACTGTAACCTCAATCAGTTGGTGGCCAACATCTTTAGTAAAAGCAAATGTCTGGAGCTCAAAGCAGTCTGGGAAAGAAGGGGCTTTGCTCTTGCCACTATCATACGTAGTGAAGGGATTACATTTACATAGCTATTGTCTCTCTCCCTTAAAATATATATTCCTTTGTAAGATTTTACTAGATTGAATTGCTGACAGTTCATCAGTAGCAGCAACAATGTAATACCCTAACCTTATTAAATCAATAAATACTAGATCCATGTATTGAATTAAAAATGTATCAGCATGGCCAGGAATTGCAATCATATGGCCGTGGACTGCAGAATCGAAGATGCCACTCAAAAATTGACGAGGTAGCATTTATTTAACCTTTTTCTATTTTGCATCTGTGATTAGATATTCTGGGTTTTAACATTTCAGGGACCATCGTGACAGGTTTTTTGTTTTGTTTTGTTTACTTCTTGGAAATTCTTTTCTTTCACATCTCACATTTAACCACAAAAATGATACATGTTTAACAATAGTAAAATACTGTGCCTTTATCGTTCTTGTCCTTAGTTTCCGTTTAGGAAGTATAATTCCACTCAGAGTATATTACTCTAGTAAGACATACTCAGGTGTGTAAGTTTCTACATAGGCATGAATAAATTTAGATGTTCTTTTGTGTGTGTAAATAAATATACTCAGTGTGAATGTATTGCTCTACATTGATAGGTTTATTTTTTAAAAACAAATTTTGATTTTATCTTTCAGCATTGTCGATGATATTAAAAGCTAAAGAACTGTTTATTATTTCAAAACAAGTTATTTATAATCTGATTTGCTGTTGGAACTTATGTGGCTAGAGATGAAATTAAAAATTTCAAGTCTTTAAACTTAAGAGTACTTAGAAAGTTAAGCATATTGTGAATGGTTACATTTTATGTGTGAAAAAAAAATACTTCATATGCGGTTTGCCAGGAATTGGTCAATTAAGTTGTAGATTAGTGGCTGAATTTTAGAGTTAGTCCCTACTGAAAACAATGAATTTGTTTAACACCTGGAATTTTAATGGAAAAAGTAATATTACTCTAGCCAGGTATTTGTTTATACTGATTAATGATGCTAATTATTTAAAAACATTCATCCCTTTTGATGTCAGCCAGCATATTTGTGGTACTGAATTCTGAAGATAAAGTCATTGGACCTTGGGTTCACTATGCTGTGAAAGAAAAAATCTTTATTTGACGAAATAGGCAATCAACTGAAATCTATCCTCTTTAAATAAACTGATTCCTCAGTATTTTCCCAGTGTTGGTGTAAGTTGTTGTCTGTGATGTCCCCCAGGGCTCTTTCCTCTGCTCTCTGATTTGGTATATAAAAGCAGCTCTGAATGATGGATTACTGTGTCATTGCAGCCTGCGAAGGATTAATTTGTTTCATTGATTTCTCTTTAGGCAGATTGCCAGAATTTGCTGCTTCCCACCTTTCCTCAAGACTTGTAGAAGTAATAGACAGTAATAGCCTAAGACAAATCAGCTCCTTTTTGTAAAAATAGAATCATGAAACCAGGAATCCTAATAAGAACTTTGGCAAACTTTTTATTGGCATATTGGGAAGAGCAATTAATAGGCTACTTTATCTGGTTTAGAAATAGTTTTAATTGAAAAATTTCTTTTTCTTTTTTTTAAATATTTTTTTATTATATTATGTTAGTCACCATACAGTACATCCCTGGTTTTTGATGTAAAGTTCGATGATTCATTAGTTGCGTGATTAAAAAATTTCTTGACTTGGTAACTTAAAACACATCATATTAATAGTTCCTAAGTAAGCATTTATAATATTTGTACCATAAAAACTTTCTCAAATTTATAAGTATCTTGTTTAACTCAGGAAAAAATGTGGTGTTTATGTGATTGACAAACACTTTTCTTTGTATGCGAGATTTTAGGATCAAATAATATGGCAACATAACTTTAAGTCAATTTACTTATAAATATTTATACGATTATTTGTTGCAAATAATTTTTAGAAACTTTGGACGAGGACATAGAGTATTCGAGCATAGAAAGAGAATTGTTTAATTGTTTGAAGAAAATATAACTTTGTGATTAAAAGCCTGGTATTTGCTCATAATAATTTGCAAAAGTTAAAAATGACATTTTGTATATTTTCTCTAAACCTTTTTCCCCCAAGCATTTACATGTTTTATTTATACATATATAGCTAGATACCACTTTGTATCCTGCTTTTTTCAGTTGGCGTTATACAGTGAAAAATTTCCTCTATAATTAAAATTATTAAAGTCATTTATATTGACTGTTTAATGCTTTAACATGTATATTTTAATTGTTCTGCTATTGGAGAGTTAGATTTCTAATTTTCCATTATTGTACAAAAAGTTATGATGAATGACATTTTAAATAAATCTTATTCATCCCTCTGGTTATTTCCTTACAATACATTATTACAAAAGAATTTACTTGGATGAGGGTATAGACTGTTTTTTAAGGTTCTTGATATCGGTTGCCAGATTGTTTTCCAGAAAGGTTCTTCCAGTTTATACTGGTACTGTTTAAAAAATTTCTCTGTAGAGACAGCAGCATTCTAATTTATGTTACGTGAGCAAAGAAAACAGAACAACACTCTTTCCTTGTCTTCTGAAAGCAGTGGCAGCATTTTGCATATACTTAGTCTCTTAGAAGTATTTTCTCAACTGCAGATGTGAAATAGGCTGGTTATACAAATCTATTTGTTTCCCGTCTGTAGTGCTGAAAATTATATTGATTTAATGATCTCACGTTATACTTTTTATGCAATTAGTTGTGTAGTAAAAACTAATATTGTCATGTGCTAATGTCTTTTTTTCCTCTATTGTGCTATGATAGTAGTCCCTGCAATATCAGCAAGTTTATGCTTTTCCTGTGCTTTGCTGAAAGGAAAAAGGAACATCTGTTTCCATTATATATCTGCATCATAATGATAACAATTAAATAGCTTTTATGGTAGTGTACAGTAAATATATTTTGCTGAATGACCTATACTTTCTTGTTGGAAAATTTCAGAGATTTCAGAGGCACTTAGTTTTTACAGGTAGTTTCCATGTAGAGGTTTAGAAAGGCCTTTGGTTACTTTAGGTAAATCACTGCAGTCTCAGTATAAACAAACAAAGAACCCTGAAGATTAAACTCTAGGCTATCAGATGTGATTCTTGAAAGTATTTTTCTTAGGCAGATGTTTAGAGTACAAATTATTAGGTACCTCAGTATTCTTAAGTGGCTTAATCATGCTACTAATAATAGAATTCATTTTGTGTTTTGTGCTGTTTGTGTACTTTTACTATTTTACTAAGCTGGAAATTGGAAATAGTTTTATATGTGTGTGTGTGTGTGTGTATACTCAAACATATATACAAATATTTATAGCCTAGCACTCTTTTTTTCCATATATTAGGGGATCATAGTGATATTTACCTTTTAAGCTCAGCAGGAGAATTTTCGAAACCCATGCAGTATTTCCATTGACCTTTAATATTCCAGAGAAATGTTTTCATTTATTTCATTCAGCTTTTGGTTAAAGATGTTTTAGTGGTTACTTAAAAAAAGATTAGAAAGTATTTCAGACAACATGTGGTATATAAAAAAAAATTAACAGGCCTGTACTCCAGACTCAATTTGAGAAATAAAATGTTACCAGTGTAATTGAACCTCTTCCTGATCATATTCCCTTAAGACTTCTTTTTCTTCTCCTTCTTCTTCTTTTTCTTAAGATTTTATTTATTTATTTGACAAAGATAGAGCCACAGAGCACAAGCTGGGTGGCGGTATGGCAGAGGCAGAGGGAGAAGCAGGCTCCCTGCTGAGCAAGGAGCCTGATGCAGGACTCAATCCCAGGACCCTGGGATCATGACCTGAGATGAAGGCAGGTGCTTAACTGACTAAGCCACCCAGGCACCCTCCCTTAAGACTTCTTGAAGAGATAATCAGCATCCTAAATTTGATGATTATCTTTTTTGCCTTTCACGTATTTTTCTTAACATGTCAAAACACTTGACATAGTGATTTGTCCTTTTAAGTAAATTTTGAAGTGTTGGACCTGTGAAAGCTGTTGGAACCGTTTTAGTCTAATCACCTGTGAATGGTCCTGTTTCTCTGCTTTACTGTCCTCATCTGTGAAGTTGTGTATAGATCCACATGTTCTTTGATGTCCTTCTAGCCATAAAGTTTTTTGATTAGCTCATTTTCCATATGAAATAAAACAAATAAAAGATAAAGGCTCAGAGAAGCTTTGTTTTGTTTTGTTTTTTAAAGACTTTATTTATTTATTTATTTATTTATTTGCCAGAGAGAGAGGCACGAGCACGGGGATTGGCAGGCAGAGGGAGAAGCAAGCTCCCTGCTGAGTGAGGAGCTCAATGCGGGACTCGATTCCAGGATCCTGGGATCATGACCTGAGCTGAAGGCAGACGCTTAACCGACTGAGCCACCCAGTCACCCCAGAAGTTTAAGTAACTTACCCAAGACCATATAGTAAATCCAGAGCCAGGAATAAAGTTCGGTTCTCCTGACTTCAATTCAATGCACTCTTTTCTTCAGTCCACATTGTCATCTTTGGGTACTGGCTGACTGACCACTGTGGTAGCCTGTGATTAAAGACCATCTACAGGCTTGTATATCTTTGTGATTGTGTATGCAGGAGAGACTTTTCTCTTAGAATATGATTTTCTG
>NW_024426663.1:16463818-16599222 GCF_017311325.1 Ursus maritimus
GGGAAAAACATTGAAGCCTTATCAGCCTGAAAGCTACTTACAGAATGAGAAGACTGTATGTGTTCTGCAGAGCCTATAATTTTCTTCTTTATTTTCTGGACTTTCCTGGAAAAAATGATAGTTTGGGTACAGTGAAGCTTTCTATAGGTTACTTACCATGTAGTCGGGTTTCTAATCTCTCATGGGAACTGGACCAGGACCATAGGGATGAGCACAAATTTAAGTGTCTCTTTACATGTACATGTATCTATTTTTCATTGTATTTTGGCAGTCAAGACTTTGACAAATTGCTTCTTTTTTTTGTAGCTTATACTATGGTCAAATCACAAACGACTTTCTGTTTGAAAATGAGTTTGTTTCTTGTTTCTATTTAGCAACCAACTTACCAGAGCACTAAAGTGAGAATAGCACAAATAGAATAACGTGGAAACACGTTTTTAAAATCTCTTTGGAGAAAAACCCTATTCTAAAAATGGCAACCTAGAATTACATGCATGTACGTTCTCTTTCAGGTTTTTACTCTAACAAATTTAATTCATTCTTAGTTGAGATGAGTAAGCTTGAGTCATAATATTCACACAGTACCATGCCTCTCCTATGAAAAAATATCAATATAGCTAGAGATGGAGTTAATATATCCTATTGTAAAACTGTCTTTTCCCAGATCTGTTGCCTCAAGACCAAAAACTTGGTTTAATAAATTATTTGCTTCCTTCTATAAATACATACTAGGAAACTTGTGATAGTAGTAATAGTTCTTTTAAGGGAAGATGAAGCTACTAATAGTAGCTTTGTCAGTGCTATAAATATTCTCAAGGTAGTTGTGTTTTAACAAGCAAACCAGGTAACACATTTTTCTCTGTTTTAGGTCAATTATCTTATGTATTCAGCTTCTAGTAGGAAATTTTCCCTAGCATATTTGGGGAGGAGAGACCCAGTGTAATCAGATATTACCATTCAGTACCCCTTTTATTTAGCTTTATTTGCTCACATTCACTAAATATGATTTCTTTCATTTCTGTAGCCTTTCTGTCTGGAGAGAAAGCTATGTGTGCGTCTGTGTGTATGTGTGTCTGCTTGCCTCTGTGTAAATATTTCAAAGGCATTTCTCGTCTAGTTGAAAGTTCTGGTGAACATCTGTAATGTGTAATATAAGGAATTTTCTACACTGGTTAAACTTCCTGCCACTCCCTCGGCCACTCCCTGTGCTGCTCCCCTTGCTTGTGCTCTCTCACTCTCGCTCTCTCTCAAATAAATAAAATCTTTAAAAAAAATTGTGATTTAGGATCAGCCAAAATGATACTAATGTAGTATCTTGAATAAATAGGATGAGGCATTTACTAACTTTGAATCAGTTTTTTTTAGAAGATTTTATTTATTTGAGAGGGAATGAGAGAGAGAGAGAGCATGAGCTGGGGGTGGGGGGCACTGGGAGAGGGAGAAGCCGACACTCCGCTGAGCCGGGAACCCTATGCAGGGCTTGATCCCAGGACCCTGGGATCATGACCTGAGGGGAAGGCAGATGCTTAATGGATTGAGCTACCCAGGTGCCCCTAAATCAGTTTTTTAAAAAAAGATTATAAGATCTAAGAATTTTTCCCAGTACTCTACCATGTTTAAGTATGCTAATCTAATTATCTCTCTGTAAATAAAAAATAATTGCATAACAGTGTTTCTGAAAAGCAGCCTTTGTACTGTTTTTTAGCAAGAAGCAGGTCCATTTTTTAAAAACTCAACTAACAAAGTACATTTAAGTTAAAGTTAGGAACCACGCTAAGTATGAAGGCAAAACATGTTTTCATAAATATTTAGAAAAATACCTGTGTTTGGTCTTGACTCCCCATTAGCTTTGATGGTAATATCATGGAATTTTAGCATTGAACCTGTTTTTAAAGTATTACACATGAATGTGTTTTTATAGCTCACCAAAGTTTATTAAAAGATGCTCAGATAATTACCATTTACCTGTCACACAAGGAGAAGTGGGTTGTTGATACATTTGCTAACAAATTTGACCAATGTAGATAGGTATAGGTGTTTCTGATAAAAAGATTAACAAAAATACCCCTATTCTCCATATAATAGTTACAGTCTTTTTGGACTTACTTATGTGGTTTCTTCTATCTCTTTATATATAGTTGTAGGTGTAAGTTTCAGTTTATAAGTATTGCAATACACAGTTGAAGTATAATTTGTATTTTGTGTAGAGTGTTCGCCTGGGATAACAACGTCCTTTTGAATTTTGGGGATTGATTGAGTTCTTTCTCAAAACAAATATACGGTCTCTCATGGTTCATTCCCCCTTCTGTTTACCCCCCTTCATTCTTCCCTTCCTTCTCCTACCGATCTTCCAATTTCTTATGTTCCATAAATGAGTGAAATCATATGATAATTGTCTTTCTCTGCTTGACTTATTTCACTTAGCATTATCTCCTCCAGTCCTGTCCATGAGAGACTGTGGACTCTGGGAAACAAACTGAGGGCTTCAGAGGGGAGGGGGTGGGGGATTGGGATAGGTCAGTGATGGGTATTAAGGAGGGCACATATTACATGGTGCACTGGATATTATACACAAATAATGAATCATGGAACATTACATCAAAAACTAAGGATATACTGTATGGTGACTAACATAACATAATAAAAAATTATTATAAAAAACCCCCAAATATACAAATTCCAAAATAAGTCCCTTTTTATTTAGTTACATTTTTGAGATGTATATTTTATATTTAAAAAAAGACAAAAACGTATCAGTAATATCTGGTAGAGCATTACATTGTATTATGCTATAATATTAGCCTCAGTCTCATGTCAGTCTAAGTTGTAAAGGTAGTTGTTTTGGATTGGCTAGAACTTAGTGATCTGAAAGAATAAAGGAGTGGTATTATAGACCTTTGAAAGCAACATACCGATCAATGTCTGTGACAGAGCGAAAAGTCACCAAGATCCTATTTATATTTCAGTTCCAATATTAATAAGTTAAATGTGTTTTGAATTTTTAAAAATTTTAAAAAGATTTTATTTATTTATTTGTCAGAGACAGACAGAAAGAGCACAAGCAGGGGGAGCGGCAGCTAGAGGGAGAAGCAGGCTCCGCGCTGAGCAGGGAGCCTGATGCAGGCCTTGATCTGAGGTCCCTGGGATTGTGACCTGAGCCGAAGGCAGATGCTTAACTGACTGAGCCACCCAGGCATCCCTGTGTGTTAAATTTTGACAAATAGTTTTAAAATTCCAAAAGTTCTGCATTTTATAGTAAGGAACTAGCCAAAGGCTATATTTTTATATATACTGTGTGGGATGGAGAGTTTCGTTCTTACATAAACTTGCCTAATAGTTATCCTACCCAAGGGAAGTGTAAAAAATCCTTAATTTATGAGTTTTACTTTTTTTTTTTTTTAAAGATTTTATTTATTTATTTGACAGAGATAGAGACAGCCAGCGAGAGAGGGAACACAAGCAGGGGGAGTGGGAGAGGAAGAAGCAGGCTCATAGTGGAGGAGCCTGATGTGGGGCTCGATCCCATAACGCCGGGATCACGCCCTGAGCTGAGGGCAGACGCTTCACGACTGTGCCACCCAGGCGCCCTGAATTTTACTTTTTATATAAATAGTAAAACCTTTTTATTATATGCTATGCATATTTCGTATATTTTTTAATCAATTTACGTAAGATGTAAAATTCTCATTTTACTGGTGAAGAATTTGAGGCTCAAATGTGGTTAAGTACCTTGCTCAGTCTAGTCACATAGAAGATGAGTAACACAGCAAGGATTTGAAGTGAAGTATGTGTCACTCCAGAGCTCATTCCTGATCTATGCTGATTTCACTGCTTCTTATCAAGTAACTGATTATATTACCTTTTGATTATAGGTCAAATTGTATTCTCACAGGCACATAAAAAAAGCATAGAGTAACTCTTTTACAAAACAAAGGAAATGTATATTATTCATGTTCTTTTCATGTCCCAGTAGCTATAGGATAATATTCTCTCTGATTATGTGCTGTCGTATGTATAAATAGTACTATCGAAATGAAAATCCTTAGAATTTTTTGGCACTAGGTTGGCTTAGCTATTAAATACCACCTTGGTGGCAGATTGAAAAATGAATAGCAAGAAAGTTTATTATTTCTGATTTGCAGTCTTTCTTCAGAATGTTTTTGTCTTTAGTGACTTCCAAATCATGGTTTTCGTTAGTAGGCGTATTATTTTGCTAGGGCTGCTGTACCAAAGTACCACAAAAGGGGTAGCTTAAGCAACAGACATTTATTGTTGCCTAGTTCTGGAGGCTGGAAGTCCAAGATCAAGGAGTCGTAAGGGTTGGTTCCTTCAATGGTTGTGAAGAAGATAATCTTTTACATGCCTCTCTCCTGGCTTGTGGTGATTTACTGGAATCTTTGGTGTACCTTGGCTTATAGATGCATCATCCTGATCCCTGCCTTCATCTTCATGTGGTGACCTCCCTGTATGTGTTTCTGAATCTATGTCCAAATTTTCCTTTATAAACACACCAGTCATATTGGATTAGAGCCTACCCTAATGACCTCATCTTAACTTGAACATCTGTAATGACCCTCTTTCCAAATAAGGTCACATTCACAGGTAAAGTTATGGCCTCGGTATATTTTTTGGGGGGCACAATTCAACTCATTAACAGTAGGCAATTTTTTTTCTGAGATGATAGATTTGAAAACTCTTTAGCAGTGGTTATATACATAAATTTGCAGTTGATCAATTCACTGATGTAATTATATGCACGGATACCCATAAATGAGTCATGTCTGAATATTTGTTTTGGAATAGGACTGATTTTGCTCTAATATTCTTGTAAAAAAAAACTGTAGGAAGAACAGACTGGAGAACTACTTAGAAAGGCTTTCAATAAATGATATGATCAAGTGTCACAATGTATGGGGCAGAAAATGATAGCTTTTGATAATTCATATATAAAATCAATATAGCTTGTGGTATGAAGTTGAGATTTAGATAGACTTTCGGAACAAGAGGATGCTACAGAAACAGAGAGGACACTGGTTTAGGTTCTGATGTAGGAATGAGTATTTTGTGTGTGGTGGGCCATGGTGGTGAAGGGAGGCTTTGGGTTAGGTATGATGTGAAGGAATCTCTGGCCCTTTAGGGTTAATGCCAGTTTTAGCTTTTAAGTTTCAAGGAATTGCTGTAGGATTTATTTTTAATTTTACCCTGTAGAAAATTTGAAATATATAATTAACAAGAAGAAAAACATGACCTGTATCCCCACTACCCAGCGCTACTCGTTATTAATCTTGTTATAATTCTTATGAAATTCCTGCCATGATTTTTGATCGAGATTATACCACATAAACAGTTTTCTGAAATAAATCAGCACCTGGAGTTTCTAAATATCTACCTGAATTTGGGACCCCTTGGGTAGTAGATCTACTGGTCACTGATGTTGAATCGGGTCACCATAATTCCATAAACCATTAGGTCAAGACAGTTTTGTCTCATGTGATTTAGTCCTTTGCCTCAGTCTTGTCCTTCCTCCCGTCTTTCACACTACAGCCAGGATCTTGTTAATGATTACATCACTCTCCTGGCTTACCTCCTTCAGTCAGACAGAGGTCCAGCTTTTTAGCATAAGAGGCATCTTTGTGAACTTTCTCATGCCTCTTTCTTCTCATTAGCTATTCTCCAAAAAGCTTCCTGAAGTTCTCAGAATATTGTGTACCCTTTTGAACCTCTATAATTTTTACCTCTTCCCTCCATTATGAATGTCCTTTTTCTTTTTGTCCATCTGTCCAGCAGCTGCTTATTTTTTAATATTTCACATGACGTTTTCTCTTTAAAGCCTTTATTCTAAGCCAGTTTTCCCTTTCTTTTACTACCTGTAGCACTTTCTGGAAAACTTGCTATAAATTGATTACAGGGTATCCTAGTGACTAATTTCCATCTTTATCTTTCTTGTTTTTTTTTTCCCTTTTAAAAAGTTTTTATTTAAATTCTAGTTAACATAGAGTGTAATATTAATTTCAGGAGTAGAATTTAGTGATTCATCACTTACCTATAAGACCCAGTGCTTATCACAAGTGCCCTCCTTAATACCGATCACCCATTTAAGTCATCCCGCCACCCACCTTCCCTCCAGCAACTTTCAGTTTATTCTCTATGGTTAAGAGTCTGTTTTATGGTTTGCCTTTTTTTCTCTCCTTATCTTCATCTGTTTCATTTCTAAAATGCCACGAGTAAAATCATATTGTATTTGTCTTTCTCTGACTTATTTTACTTAGCGCAGTACATTCTAGCTCCATCCATAGTGTTGCAAATGGTAAGATTTCATTCTTTTTGATGGCTGAGTAATACTCCATTGCATATATATATGCCACAACTTTTTTTATCCATTTATCAGTCAGTGGACAGTTGGGCTCTTTCCATAATTTGGCTGTTGTTGATAATGCTGCTGTAAACATTGGGGTGGATTTGCCCCTTCAAATCAGTATTTTTGTATCCTTTGGGTAAATACCCAGTAATGTAATCACTGGATCATAGGGTAGTTCTATTTTTAACTTTTTGAAGAACCTCCATACTGTTTTCCAGAGTGGCTGCACCAGTTTGTATTCCCACCAACTGTATAAGACGGTTCCGTTTTCTGCATCCTTGCCAATGTCTGTTGTTTCCCATGTTGTTCATTTGAGCCATCCTGACAGGTGTAAGGTGATATCTCATTGTAGTTTTGATTTATATTTCCCTGATGATGAGTGATGTTGAGCATCCTTTCATGTGTGTGTTAGCCATCAGTATGTCTTCTTTGGAGAAATGTCTGTTCATGTCTTCTACCCATTTTTTTTTTTTTTAGATTTTATTTATTTATTTGACAGAGAGAGAGACAGCCAGCGAGAGAGGGAACAAAAGCGGGGGGAGTGGGAGAGGAAGAAGCAGGCTCCCAGCGGAGGAGCCTGATGTGGGGCTCGATCCCAGAATGCCGGGATCACGCCCTGAGCCAAAGGCAGATGCTTAACGACTGAGCCACCCAGGTGCCCCTTTTCTACCCATTTTTTAACTGGATTAATTGTTCTTTGGGTATTGAGTTGGATCAGTACTTTTTTTTTCTTTTAAGATTTTATTTATTTATTTGACAGGGAGAGAGAGAGAGAGCACACAAGCAGTTGATGTGGCAGGCAGAGGGAGAAGCAGACTTCCCGCTGAGCAGGGAGCCCGAAGCCAGGCTTGATCCCAGGACCCTGAGGTCGTGACCGAAGGCAGATGCTTAACCAACTGAGCCACTCAAGTTTGAAAAGTTCTTTATAGATTTTGGTTATTAACCCTTTATCAGATATGCCATTTGCAAATATCTTCTCCCATTCCAAAGGTTGCCTTTTAGTTCTGTTGGTTTTCTTCACTGTGCAGAAGTTTTTATCTTAATGAAGTCCCAATAGTTCACTTTTTCTTTTGTTTCCCTTGCCCCGGGAGATGTATCTAGTAAGAAGTTGCTACAGCCAATGTCAAAGAGGTTGCTGCCTGTGTTCTCTATGATTTTGATGGTTTCATGTCTCACATTTAGGTCTTTAATACATTTTGAATTTATTTTTGTGAATGGTGTAAGAAAGTGGTCCAGTTTCATTCTTCTGCATGTTGCTGTTCAGCCATTTGTTGAAGAGACTTTTTCCCATTGAATATTCTTTTCTGCTTTATTGAAGATTAGTTGACCGTAGAATTGATGGTCCATTTCTGGATTCTCTGTTCTGTTCCATTGATCAGTGTGTCAGTTTTTGTGCCAGTACCAAGGTGTCTTGATCACTACAGCTGTGTGATATAACTTAAATTGTGATGCCTCCAACATTGTTTTTCTTTTTTAAAATTGCTTTGGCTATCAGGGGTTTTTTGTAGTTCTGTACAAATTTTAGGAATGTTTGAGCTTGGTGAAAAATGCTGGTGGTACTTTGATAGGGACTGCATTAAATGTGTAGATTGCTTTGGGTAATATGGACATTTTAGCAATATTTATTCATACAATACACGAGCATAGAATGTCTTTCCATTTCTTTGTGTTATCTTCGATTACTTTCATCAGTCTTTTATGGTTTTCAGAGTATACCATTTTTATCTTTTTTAATAGATGAGTTACTTAAGGGTAAGGGTCATGTGCTATTTATACTAGTATCTGTAGCACTTAGCATGGTACTTAGTAGATGTTTGAGGAAAATGTTTGCTAAATAAATAATCTTGTCTTTTCATCTAATACTGTCCTGCTAGTAATAGTGAATATAGTTAGAACGAGTGATAATTTTTGGAGTGACAGGTAAGGGAGCAAGTTGACTAGTTGATTTCAACTTATCAAACAGTTACTAAGCATTTACAATCTGTAAGCTACTCTGCTGGGTGTTGTGGAAATGGGAAACTAAAATGAAGAGGAACTTTAAGAGTTTGCAGCCCAGTGGAGGACTTCCAGTTTTGGTGAGTTGGTAGGGAATTATGGTGAGAAATATAGTGAAGAGTTGTTAAGGGGAATAACCCATTAAAACAGAATTGTGACTGGAAACATTTGTATAGTGCCTTTAAATTAACAACATTTATTTGTTTACAGGTGGCAGTGGGCCTACATCATGGGTTGTAGCAGATGTTCTCAACATTTCTATTGAAACTTCTTTATAGTCCCTTGAAAGAGGAGCCCAAGAGCCTCATCTGTGTGGTAGCTACCATGCTCTGGTATGATGCTATGCTTCTCTACTTCATCCTTCCTGTTCTAGCAGAGGTCTAGGTTAGAATTCAGCTGTTTCTTATTGCAAACAATTGTGTAGAACTGGAAGTGGAATGTTTCAATTATACTGTTATTGTGATTTCTTTGAGATTGTTGATAATACCTTGTTATTCTTATACCTGTTAACAGAACCCCCAAATAGTGAGTGCCTTACTTTTCATAGATACTTAACATTGTGATTTTGTTTGAATTGTATCTAGTTGTAAATAGTTCCTTACTGATTTTTAATAGATGTTAATCTAATTTATATTCCCTTAAATGATAAAGAAGCACATAACGTCAACTTTACTTCTACTTAAAAACTGTCTTCCGGTAGTGTTTAACCAGCTTCTCAACTCTTATGAAGGAGATTCAACTGGCAATCGATAAAATCAGGAATATTTAATTATAAACCTCTGTCTGTATTAACATGAATAAACACTGTAGCTAGTAATGAAAGTACTTTTCTTCATAAAAAATAGAAATATTTTTCAGAATTCTGGGAAATGTCAAAGTAATTTTGGCTGCAGTCATGCTGCATTTAATGTTATTGAGAATGTTGCTAACATTAACAAAAATATTCTGTAATTTCCTCAGTTATTGCTACTGGTGATGAGGGATGTAAAGTTGGCATGCTTTCATGTTTTGAGCATTTTCATTATATACTTTTGATTTTGCATGTCAGAAGCAATCTTTGTTTTAGGTAAGATAGCTGAGAACATTTTTACTTAGGGATAGAGGTCAGGCTCTATTTGTATTTTTAGGTCAGTGATATATAGAATATAGTGAATGAAACAGAGTAAATACATGTACAGTTTTGTATGTAAGTATTATAGAATTTATGTATTTCTCTGGCCTTATATTTAGTTAGTTAAAACATAGTGACCTATGACCAAGGCATAGGTTTCATTTGTATATTAATAATTTTATTTTGTTATTTTCTGTGACCACTGGTAACACTCATCTTGCAGATATAAGCTGTTGTTCACCAGGGAGCTTTGGCAGGAGAACTGGCCAGATGAGCAAGTTCATCTCCGTTGTGGAAAAACAACATGAAGCTCATCTCTGTTGAAGGTGAGTTAGTGTCATCTTCACACAGGAAAGATCATGCTAGTGTTATTTGATGTTTTCAGGGTTATCAAACAATAGTTTGGTTTGGACTTTGTTTTATGGGATGTTGAGCCGTCATGCTTTATTACTTGAGTGTAAAGATTCACACAGAGATCAACCTGACAACGAAAAGGGTTGGAAGTAATGATTCAGTGTTTATGAATATACCTAAAAATAGTTTGGGTAACCTCCCTCCCTCCCTCCCTTCCTTTCTTTTAAATGTTTATTTATTTTTAAGTAATCGCTACACCCAGTGTGGGGCTCGAACTCATAACCCCAAGATCAAGAGTCACATGCTCTCCCAAGTGAGCCAGCCATGCACCCCAATTTGGGTATTCTTTCTCACCTCTGTTCTTAATTTCCATATAATGCATGCTAGCTAAGTTATAATTCATGACTTTTTTTTTAATTCATGACTTTTATTTGAATATTGGCTAGAGCAGAATCACATATTTTACATATTTATTTTAAAATATATTACGAATTTCAGGAAATTTCATATAACTGCAGTGTCAATGTAAAAGATACTCTTCTGTTTTCAGATACATTATTTGGTCTTTGAAATGGTAGCCATTGTTAATGCTTGCCACAGGCTTGCTGTCCCAGAGATATAATGGATGACTGTACATGTTTAATATTATTACAAGAAGTAGTAGGGTATCTATTAGCAATCTGTAGTTCAGTTCAATATCATTTAGTGCATATTTATTAATCATCACTTCATTTTACTTTACTAATTACATTTGTGACTTGACCCAGTCCTACCTAACCGTGAAATATGTATATATATGTGTGTATGTGTTTGTATAACATTATGTATAAGTAACTTGATACAGTTAACTGATGTTGCTTTGGCCTCTTTATTCAAGTTGTTTTCACTTGAATTATCTCCATTGTCAGGTTGTCAAAGTCAATTTTCTTTTACAGTCTGCTTTACTGATAATCTCCTTTTTTTAAAATGTTACTGTTATCTTTTAATTTTTCTTCTTTTGGGGCATAAACAAATCCCAAGGTCAAAGACTGGTGGGGCTGATGCACTATATTTGGAGAAAAAGTTTGATTGTTCAATTTTCTTTTCCTCAAAAAGGCTCAATATTTCTATAGTAAGATTGGGCTTTCCCTTCCCATGCCTTATAAGTAATTATTATGTATAACTCAGTGCGGGGTTTTTTTTTTTTTTTAAGGATTTTATTTATTTATTTGAGAGAGAGAGAGAGAGAGCTCAAGCAGGGGGAGGGACAGAGAAAGAAGCAGACTCTCCACTGAGAAGAGAGCTCAATGTGGGGCTTGATCCCAGGACTCTGGGATCATGACCTGAGCTGAAGGCAGATGCTTAACAAACTGAGCCACCCAAGCACCCCAAAACTCAGTGTGTTTTTAAAAATATCGTTTCTTGAAAACATTATCTTAAGATGATTTGTCTCAGTATAATTATTTTCACATTAAGCCTACCTCAAACATTTTCAGTTGGACTGGACTTTGGAAATTTCTTTAACATTATAGTGCAAGTCAAAGTTATTCAGTGTATAAACTTGAGTTTGTCTTAACTAGAATGATTTCTATTGTAGTTATTATGATAAAATACTACTTGTTGAATAATTAATAATTATAATTATATAGAATTATTAATTAAAATTAGTAAAATTAATTAAAATTAATTAGCTCAGCTCTATTCTGAGTGCTTTTTATATCTTGTTATATCTTTATAACAGTTATGTGAGGTACGAAGGATTATCCCAAGTTTATAGACAAGGAAACTAAGACTCAGAGTTCAATAATTTGCATAAGGTCAGTGACTGACCCAGGATTTCAACTATGTAACCTCAGAGCTTCTGCGCAAAGCTCCTGTTTGTAAGTGTGGTGTTAAGTTGCATGAAAGGTTTACATGTGCAACTTGACAATGGGCTGCTTTACTTTTGAGGCAGTCTGGCTAGTTCACAGTGATTTTGTACTACTGACTGAGGTACACCAAAATGTATCTGACTGAAGCATTTGCTTTTGTGACTTTATGTGGACATAACATTTTAGAAAAAGATTTATTGATTTATGTTAGAGATAGAGCAGGAGATTGCTGGGGCAGGGCAGGGGGAGGGGCAGAGTCTCAAGCAGACTCCATCCTGAAGTTAGCCCCACATGAGGCTTGATATCACAACCCCAAGATCACAATCTGAGCTGAAACCAGGAGTCAGGTGCTTATCCCACTACACCACCCAGGCTTCCCTATGTGGACACAACTTTCGACAGTCTGTTGGTATGCATGTATGGATTCTTTAAGAAGAATCTTGATAATGCTTCCTTGGGAAAACTTGGTGTATCTTTAGTGTCTGCCCCACTCTTCAGATGATAGAATTGCTGTTTAATATATAAGTTTGCTAGAGGCTGAGACCTTTGTTCTGGGGGATTATTTACATATGCATATAAAACAGGTAGGCTAAAATGGTGATACTAGTTCTCAAACAGATGTGTAATAGAGTGTAAAATGTTAGTTTGACCACGGTTGAGGAAAGCCAAATGCATAAATTGTGTAGACATTATGGATTTTTTGTTGTTGTTGTTATAGACAGAAACCACTGAAGGATTTTCGGATGGCGATTGTGTTGTCTTTATTTTTTATTTTTATTTTTTTAAAGATTTTATTTATTTGATAGAGACAGCGAGAGAGGGAACACAAGCAAGGGGAGTGTGAGAGGGAGAAGTAGGCTTCCCGCCAAGCAGGGAGCTCGATGCTGGGCTCGATCCCTGCACCCTGGGATCATGACCTGAGCCAAAGGTGGATGCTTAACGGCTGAGCCACCCAGGCACCCTAATTGTGTTGTCTTTAGCATATATGCAAGGTCTTTTGTTGGTGGGCTATTGCATATTGCTTCAAGCTTGCCTCTGGCAGTCCTCTTCCTTACCAGCCACTGTCATGTATATTCCTTACAGGTCTACCTCAGTTAAAATGGATAGCTTGGGGGCTCTTGGATGGCTCAGTGCTTTAAGCGGCTGACTCTTGATTTTGGCTCAGATCATGATCTCAGGATTGTGAGATCCGGCCTGATAGTCTGCACTCAGCAGGGAGTCAATGCTTGAGATTCTCTCGCTCTTGCCCTCCACCTTGTGCTGTCATGCTCTCTCTCTTTCTGTCTCTAAAATAAATAAATCTTAACACCCCCCCCCAAAAAAAAACCCTGAATAGCTTGTGGTTACCCTACCATGATTAGGTATTCAGCACTTTTGTCTTCATTAATATTTTCCTTCTTACCATTATGATCTTTTCTCTTTGTTCCTGTTGAGTACCAGCTTTTCCTTCAAGATTCAGGTTTGTTTCTCTTTGAAGGCTTTCCTAACTACTGACCTCTATCATTGAACCTTATCTTCTTTGAACCTTTCTACTACATACTATTCTAGAACCTTATATTTTGTATTTATCTTTATATTTTATTGAGCTTATGTACTTATTTATGTCTTTTTTTCTTTTTTTTTAAACATAATTTTTTAAAGATTTTATTTATTTATTTGAGAGAGAGAGTGCATAGCAGGGTAAGAGGCAGAGGGAGAGGGAGAAACAGGCTCCCTGCTGAGCAGGGAGCCCAACGTGGGGCTCAATTCCAGGACCGTGGGATCATGACCTGAGCCAAAGGCAGATGCTTAACCGACTGAGCCACCCAGGTGCCCCTCTATGTCTCTTTCTAACTGGACTGTAGATAGACTGTAGATTTCTTAACGGCAAGTACAAAGGCTATGTGTCTAATTCATTTTTATGTCCCCAGTTTTTAGCACAATACCTGGTACATACAGATGCTTAATAAGCACTTGTTAAATGGATGAATAACCAAATGGTTAAACTATAAAGGAAAGAAAAGATTATCCTCACAGTTGGTGTGATAATGGTGATAAAGTACATTCCAAGGTGGAATGCTACTAGACTTATCGGGGAATATTCAGTGTTAAAAACAGTATCTTGGGGCGCCTGGGTGGCTCAGTTGTTAAGCGTCTGCCTTTGGCTCAGGGTGTGATCCCAGGGTCCTGGAATCGAGCCCCGCATCGGGGTCTCTGCTCCCCTGGGAGCCTGCTTCTTCCTCTCCCACTCTCCCTGTTTGTGTTCCCTCTCTCGCTGGCTGTCTCTCTCTCTGACAAATAAATAAATAAAATCTTAAAAAAAATAAAAAAAACAGTATCTTTCCTGAGGTCCCATGGTAATCATACTAGCTTCTTATAAGGAGTCAGTATAGTGCATGTCTGGAGTTTTGTTATCTTGAACAACTAACCATTTATTATTGAAAATTTAACCACTAAATTTCAATTGTTGCATTTTTTTCATGAATAATATATTTTAATAGTAAGTATTTTAGGTCTTGATTTAGGGACTCTATCATTTCCTTTAAGGAGATCCATGTGTTTTGGTGTTATTATCAGTCTAAAGTTGGAAAAGGACTCTTCTGCTTGAAAATGATGAAAAATACGTCAGGGAATGAACCTACTTGTTATCACATTTAAAGTTCCATTTGCTTTGCAACTGTAACTCTTATGTTATGGAATCCTGATTAAAAAGGTTATAATGACCAGTATTATCAGAATGACAAATCCTGACATGGGTTAGTAGTTCTACATTTAGTAAAACACTAATGGGGATACCTGGGTGGCTCAGTCTGCTAAGCATCTGCCTTCAGCTTTGGTCATGATCTCAGGGTCCTGGGATCAGGTCCCGAGTCGGGCTCCTTGGTCAGCGGGGAGCCTTCTTCTCCCTCTGCCTGCCACTCCCCCTGCTAGTGCTCTCTGTCTGACAAATAAATAAAATCTTAAAAAAAAAGAAAGAAAAACACTAATGTATCATATTACTCCTTTAGTAATATGCCAAACTTTAAGTTGGTTTATTTTTTGTTTATTTATAATTTAACAAGATTGTATTAGTTAGAGGTCAAATGTTCTTTGGCTATCAGCTTACATTAGTTTTAACTAAGGAAATATTATACTATGAAGATATTAAAAGGAAGCTTAAGGCTTCTGATATTAACTATATTCTGTTAGGTAAGTTTCTTTGTATTAGGCTATATAGAAACAACTTAAGAAAATATTCTGAATTAAAATTTGCTATGCTGAAATAGCATATTCACTAAATAATTTAAATAAAATGAGGGGAGTGTCAAGGGGTTTGAATGGAATGAAATTTTCTTTGTTCAAGCTCTAAACACTAAGGCTTTTAATTTTGTAGGAAGACATTAAATACTGTGGTCATTCAACTTGTATATCCTTTAGCCTATTTAATAGTCAAAAACTTGTAAGTAAATATGTGTGCTGCTGAGAAACAGTGATCAAAAATGGCAATAAAAGTCACATAATGAAATTTTAAGAATACTAAAAAAATCCAGGGATTTTACTGTAGCTCATTATTCACTACATTTCTGGCAGTCTTCATGATTACAAATCACTTGATTGACTAACTAGACATTCTCAAAGTGAATTATGAATCAGGTTCATTTTTTCTGGTTGATAGTTGGCACGTGCTGTAACTCTTGTGCTTTGTGATACATCAAATTCTTATAACAGTAATAAGAGATATAATCAACTCTTTTATTTTAGGAAAACTGTATTGCCTTATCAAAAAATGAAATGCAGTTGCTAACATTTTACCAACACAATATAATCCCTACTTTTGTATCTCAAGGTGGAATTCAGTGATGACATTATTTTTCAGATCAAGATAAATCTGTAGACTGATTTTCCATCAGGCATTAAACTCCTATTAGTATCAGTTCTATAGGCTTCTTGGGCAGTTGCTTGAGCCTAGGTTACAAAAACAGTTGCATATCTTTCCTTAGTATTTAAAAATGCATGATGAAGGAATTGCATGTTTTTAACATTTTTCTTTGAAGGAAATGCAGTTTTTCCTAAATAACTAATTTGTAATGAGGCCATGATGTTGCATACTTTAAAATGTGGAACATTTTAATGGTTATTAATAGAGAGGGGCTCTTTTTGAGTTAGGTAAAGGTTCCATAGTGACCTGAATCTTGATCTTTCCATTCGTAAAACTTAATCAGGGGGGTAAATTCTGCTTTCAAATGCATTCTCTTCTCTTTTGACTTAATAAGAATTCTTTATGCATTATTTCACTGGCAGTTGAGTGGCAGAAAATTCCTGTAGTACAACTGCATTAGCTTTAATCCCATCCACTCAAGCAATTGAAAATAAAATTGGTGTTCCTTAATGTGATATATTCAAAATTTGAGAATCTTGCACAAAATTCAGTCATTGCCTTAGCAAAAGTGAGATTCCTTCATTGAAAATTGTCAGGCATGGGAACGTAGAGCCCCATTTGTTTAATGGTGTTGTTATAAGGTCCTCTTATAATAAAAAAAATTACATATGTAATTTTTTATATAGGTAAAAAGTAATTCTTTGTTTCAAAATCATCAAAGTTATTGGAAGCTTTGCATATATAACAGACACAGAATTGTACTGCCATATTTTTTCCCTATGTAAAAGCAGAGTAATTAGTATTTCAGCATTCCAGTGCCTTTAACTTTGTTTTCTTTTATGAATAAGATTTCTTTATATTATAACTAAAAATTGTTTTATGACTATTCAGTTGTAAAAATTGTTTTATTGCCCTTCCATTGTCTTTAAAAATGTTTTACAAAAATTTTTTTGAGTATCCATCTATGTTAATTTATATGAAAATGTAGAATAGCAATGTGTAGTTACACATAATTTTAGAAACACAATTATAAGCTTTTTATTTTAATGTTTTGTTCTCGTTAAAATTGTCTAAAGTTTTGGATTTATGCTTTAGCCACCTTGAAATTTAATTTTTAATCCCCTAACCATTAATTATGTGCTTAGTAGTTAAAATTGCTATTAAACATCTTTTATGGGATTAAAATTTTATTTCTGATTAGGCAGTGAATTATATATAATCAATTATTGCAGCCATTTAAAAATTATGACCAAAAGATTAATCCTCCATAGATGTTTTTAGCAATATAAACCATCCTGGTAGAATTGGAATTAAGGAATTAGAAATGGAGAGACAGAGGATCAATTTATTAATTACAGAAAAAACTTTAAGTCTTTTAACTTCAGTAGATTTTGTGAAATGACCATAAACTAAACTGGGGTCATAAAATGCTGCCATTTTCCAGCCTGGCTCAATGCTTTTTAGTTCTTCGACATAGCTGTACATTTGGAATCTAGCAGCATTATTACTTCACGTGGATTGAGGTGGCAATATATGATAAAATGTGCTTTTGTTGCTGTGCCTGGGCAGTAGGACTTGGGAATAGAAGAAGATGAGGGTAGAAAAGAGGAGACAAAAAAATAGGTTCTCAGGCCACAGAAATGTACTGAATTTTTTTGATCTTTTTTTTTTTTTATGTTTAAATAGGAGAAATTGCTAGATTGTCTCCATTTTGTGATGTACAACCTAATTGGTTTCATTAACTGCTTCCTTTGAACAATTTAGCATTAGGACAGTTATTGTGAGAGGAAATGGGAATATCTGGAAATTATGGAAAAACTGAAGGAAAATATTCAAGAAGGAATTTCTGGTATTTGTCTTTCTCAGTAAGCGTATAAAGGCGTTAAGGGTGTCCAGTATCAATAAAATCAGCCAAAGGCTTATGTTTCACAGTTTATACCTTAACCCTCGATATTTATTCTCCCTCCTTTACCCCACAAAATGTACGTGGCAATAAAATGAGCACTTTTGTAACATGGTCCACGTGTCTCAGGTTACATAAATATATTGCATTTCTCAATATCAACATTATATTGGTGTACCTATTCTAGTTTTTATGTTAAAAATGATATTTTCTGTTTTGGTGATATAAAGTGAGTTTTTAAATAGTATTGGAGGGACACCTGACTGGCTCAGTTGATAGAACGTGCAGTTCTTGATCTCGGGATTGTGAGTTCAAACCCTATGTTGGGGTTAAAGATTGCTTAAAAATAAAATCTTTGATAAATAAGTAAATAAATAAATAAATAAATAGTACTGGGTATTTTTGGTTAAATCCTTCATTTGCCTGGATTTGATAAGCTATTTCTCTTCCTTAGGCATATGCTAAAGGGTGGAGCTACAGATTTATAGGTATGGAGTACACAATTATGATATATTAGTTTCTATTACTAATATGGTGTAAGTACTTTCTATATGATTTCAGTTGTATGTGTTGTTGATGTTATGGGTAAACTTTAAAGAATTCTGTTTTAGAATCTCTTTTTAAGTGGATTTAATGATACATAGTTTCGATTCTGAGAAATCTCTATATTATTATGCAAAAAGCCTCAAAGGACATGAATGTTAAAGATGATAGATGTTGGTTGGGATCTGCAACCTAGGATTGATATCAAAGAAAAGGCATTTTGTTTTAGTTAAAACTAAAGGTTGAAAGCAATATATAATATCACTTGGTGTGATCTACTTTTGATGTCTTTTTAGTACTTTAAAGCCTCAAAAAACATCATTCACTTTTGTTGGTGTATCAGTCAGGGTTCCCCCAGAGAAACAGAGCCAATAAGATACATACAGCATGTACATATACACATGTATATTTATGATTTATGTTAAGAAAGTGGCTCACCCACTTGTGCGGACTGGCAAGTTTTAATTCTGGAGGGTGGGCTGGAATTTAGGAGATAATGCTGCAGGCTGGAGGTAGAATATCTTCTTGTCCACGACCATCAGGTTTTGCTCTTAAAGCCTTCAACTTATGAGGTGAGGCCCACCCATATTTTTGAGGATAATATCTGTTTTTTAAAGTCAACTAATGGTAGATGGTAGCAACATCTACAGAATGCTTTCATAGCAACACATGGATTAGTGTTTCGTTAAATAACTGGGTACCATAGAAAGTATAACCAAGTTGATGTATAAAATTAAACATTCACAGTTGGCCTTTTAAAAAAATATTTATGTCATAAGTCACAGAAATGCCGGGGGCCAAGCTATCAGGCTGTCACCTTGGAACATATTAGGCAACTTCCTTGAAGTGGAAACTCAATTCCAGAGATAGTAGCTGATAGCCATTTGCTTATTAAGAATTATTAATTGAGTGTTCTTTAAGTGCAAGTTTTGGAAAAGAACAGCATGCAAAAAAATGGACTCTACTTTTATGTATACTGATTATTGTTAACGCTTAGGAAAGAGATAAAAAGTGGTTTTTAACACAAGGACAAACCCATTTTATAAAAGCCCAATTTTACTGGCTTGCCTTATGTAAATTTTTATTACATAAACCTTCTATCTCAAGGTCTAAAATTGTCAACTTTCTCTTTAATTAAATAATTTATATTACTTTGATATTGTTCTTTAGAGATTTCCAAGAACAGTTTTGGAAATTTTTCATATTTTAGTTCATCGATTGTGGAATTGACTGTTTTTAAGGCACCATGTCCTGCTGGGCCATCAGGGTTGGTGAAAGATCTCAAGATGGCTGGGGGAAAACTTGCTCTAAAGGCCATTGATTGGGTAGCTTTTGGGGAGATCATACCCCACATCAGAAGGCCCTTGTTAACTCCCTGAAATCCCATAATGAGACCCTCACCTCCATGTTGGCTACTGTCCCCGATAATCCACCTGCTATCAACTAGACTTACTACCAAGCCAGTGTGGTGAAGGCTGGCTTGGTAGATGACTTGGAGAAAAAGTTTAATGCCCAGAAGTTTCCTGTGCCAGAGGATAAATATACTATTCAGGTGGATGCTGAACAAAAAGAAGATTTGAAAAGTTGTGTTGAGTTTTTCTCTCTTTCAAAGGCCAGGATTGAGGAATATGAAAAAAAGAGCTGGAGAAGATGAAGAACATAATTCCATTTGATTAGATGATCATTGAGGACCTGAATGAAGTCTTCCCAGAAACCAAATTAGACAAGAAGAAATATCCCTATTGGTCTCCCAAGCCAATCAAAAATTTATAAACTTGAGTTGGGGAGAAAGCTCTAGTCTTGTATTATAAACGCTAGACATTAAAAATAATTGCATCTTATACGAAAAACAAAGCACCATGTCCTTTAATCAAGAAGTAGAAACTCTAGTCTGTATCACTTTACATTGACCTTATATTTATTGATTATGTGCCATAATAATAATAAAAATTCTTTTAAAGTTAACTTATTTATGCTAGATACTTTATGAAACTTGTAATTCCTTCAATCATAGTTCTGCTTTAGAGATCAGGAAAACCATGTTCAGAGAGGTTAAGTGACTTGCCCATGGTTATACAAGCAGTAAGTGATGGAACAGGATTCAAACTTTATTCAGATGCTGTTTGAATCTGAAGCCTGTAGTTTTTTTCCTATCCTACTCAGCTTGTCTTGTATGAAACTCAGCAAGGCCCCTGAATCTTTTGGGACAACCTATATAATTATGTATTCCTTAATATATAAGGATCCATGTTAGTTTTCTTTGTAATTTAGGGCTTATTTAATAAAGGTTTCTGTCTTCCATAGCATATATAACTTTGGCCAAATGATTATAATATGTCATTTCCCTTTTTGTCTTGGTTGCCCATAAGCTCATGGTTAATATTAATACTCACTTTTAGTAATTTTCTCATCTGTGGTTCCTCATGTAATTATGTCCTATGTTTGTTCATTTCATTGCTAAGCTCTTTCCTTAGTTTTAAATTAACCTGTCCTATAAAAATTTTTAAATTATAAATCACCACAGTCTTTTAAAGACTCTAGGTAGACAAAAATGAATATAAAGTATTTATTGTTTTGTAATCTGATTGCTTTGTTTTGTTCATTGATGTGTCCAAGTACCTAAAACAGTAGATAACACAGAGTAGATATTAGTGACTTAGTGAATTGAATTAATCTATTTCTCCTGGACATCTGGCTGATTCCAAGTGGAATTTAAATTTATTTACACTTAATGTATTTACTGACGTGGTGGACTTTGTTGTTTTACTTTACATTTTCTATTTGACATGTGTCTTCCATTTTACTCTCCCTTCTTGCTTTCTTTGGATTGATAACCATGATTAATTTTTTGTGTCTACTTCACTGGGCTGGAAGGGTACCCAGCTACTCGGTCAAACATTCTTTAGTCGGGGGCGCCTGGGTGGCACAGCAGTTAAGCGTCTGCCTTCAGCTCAGGGCGTGATCCCAGCATTATGGGATCGAGCCCCACATCAGGCTCCTCTGATATGAGCCTGCTTCTTCCTCTCCCACTCCCCCTGCTTGTGTTCCCTCTCTCGCTGGCTGTCTCTATCTCTGTCAAATAAATAAAATCTTTAAGAAAAAAAAAAAACGTTCTTTGGTCAAACATTCTGAGTGTGTCCATGAGGGTGTTTCTGGATGCGATTAACATTTGAATTGGTAGACTGAGTAAAGCAGATTGCCCTCCCAATATGGGTGAACCTCATCTAATCTGTTGAACATCTGCATAGAATTGAAACATTTAGCTTTTCCTGGATCTCAAGCCAGCTGGCTTTCAGACAAGAAATAGACTTTTGGCTCTTCTGGTTCTCAGGCCTGCCGCTCTGGCTGCTTGTGCTCCCTCTCTGTCAAATAAATAAATAAAATCTCAGAAAAAAGTAAAAGTTTTAGCTCTAACATTTAGCTCTGATCTATTTTTTTTTTGAGATTTTATTTTCTTATTTGAGACTGATACAGAGGCAGAGGCAGAGCACAAGCAGGGGATGAGGCAGAGGGAAAGGGAGAAGCAGACTTCCCGCTGAGCTGGGAGCCCGACATGGGCTTGATCCCAGGACCTGGAGATCATGACCTGAGCTGAAGGCAGACGTGCAACCATCTGAGCCATCCAGGTGCTCCATGCTCTGATTTGTTTTCTGTTAATTTTTGTATATAGTATGAGGTAAAGGTCTACCTTCATCTTTTGGCATATGGATATCTAGTTTTCCTAGTACCATTCATTAAAAAGGCTATCCTTTCCCTCTGAATTTCCTTTACACCTCTGTTGAAAATCAGTTCACCATAAGTATAAAACATTTGTTTCTGTACTCTCACATCTATTCTAGTGATCTACATGTCTGTCCTTTGCCAGTACCACGTCATGTTGATAACAACTGAAGTGGTTTTATATTAAATTTTGAAATTGGAAAGTGTAAGTTGTCCAGCTTTGTTTTTCTTTGTCAAAGTTGTTTTGGTATTCTCTATGAATTCTTTTTTTTTTAAAGACTTTATTTATTTGTCAGAGAGAGAGTGAGCACAAGTAGGGGGAGCAGCAGGCAGAAGGAGAAGCAGGCTTCCTGCTGAGCAAGGAACCTGTTGTGGCACTCAATCCTAGGATCCTGGGATCATGACCTGAGCCACCCAGGTGTCCCTCTCTATGAAGTCTATACAAATTTTGCAATTTTATGTAATTTGCAATTCTATATAAATTTTAGGATTATTTTACCAATTTCTGCCAAAAGGCTGCTGAAGTTTTGTTAGGTATTGTGTTGAATATATGAATCAATCTGGCGAAAGTTGCCATTGTAACACTCTTGAACTTTCTACTTCATAAACCTGGCGTCTGGCCTTGTTTTGAAGGTAAACTTCCTTTTTTTCCCCTCCCACCATGGTTGCTTTTAAGGTTTTGCTCTTTCCTTTTAGATTGAAGTAATTTCATGTGGTGTCTTTAAGTGTGGATTTTTTAAATTTATACTGCTTGGGAATTTTTGGCTTCTTTATTACGTGAATTGGTGTCTTTGATCAGTTCCGGAAAATTTGTTGATCTCTGCAAGTACCATTTTTATAAATCTAAAATACCATCAATTGAAACATGCACCATTTATGCACCACCAAAAGAGAAAAAAATGATACTAATGCCTTAACGGTAGTAGTATGTGGGGGCACCTGGGTGGCTCAGTCATTTAAGCATCTGATTCTTGGTTTCGGCTCAGGTAAGATAGAGCCCCATGTCAGGCTCTGCGCTCAGTAGGGAGTCTGTTTGAGATCCTCTCCTTCCTTTTTTTTTTTTTTTTTTTTAAAGATTATATTTATTTATTTATTTGACAGAGATAGAGACAGCCAGTGAGAGAGGGAACACAAGCAGGGGGAGTGGGAGAGGAAGAAGCAGGCTCATAGCGGAAGAGCCTGATGTGGGGCTTGATCCCATAACGCCGAGATCACGCCCTGAGCCGAAGGCAGACGCTTAATGACTGCGCCACCCAGGTGCCCCTCTCTCTCTTTTTTTTAAATAAAGATTTTATTTATTTATTTGACAGAGAGAGAGAGAGCGAGCGTGCGCAAGCAGGGGAAGTACAAGGGAGAGGGAGAAGCAGGCTCCCTGCTGAGCAAGGAGCTGGATGCAGGGCTTGATCCTGAGCCACCCATGTGCCCCTCTCTCTCTTAAATAAATAAATCTTAAAAAAATAATAGTATTATGTGATGTATGAATTGGTCATACTGAGCTTATTGCTTAGACATTTGTAATTTTCCCAAAGGATTTGACAAACATTTCTTCATTTGCATTGCTTTGTGCATAGTTTTTTTTTTTTTAACCTGTATCTCTATAAGAAAGCATATTAGCACAGTTTCATAGATTTGTATCTTACTTCCTGTAAGTAATTAGTGGCTGCTTTTTCAAGATGTTCAGGTCAGTTCTGACTGCTGTAACAAAATCCCATAAACTGGGTGACTTAAATGACATTTATTTCACAGTTCTGAGGTCTGTGGGAAGACCTAGATGAAGGTGCTGGTAGGTTCAGTGTCTGGGGAGGATCTTGTTCCTGATTTGCAGATGGTTACCTTCTTGCTGTATCCTCACATGGTGGGGAGACAGATCATCTCTCTCATGTCTTTTCTTGTAAGGGCACTAATCCCATTCATGAGTTTCACCCCCAAGACCTAATTGCCTCCCAAAGACTCTACCTCTAAAAATACCATCAAATTGGGATTAGGACTTAAACGTACGAACTTTGAAGGGACACAAGTATTTAGCCCACAGCACAAAAATATAATGATTATTCATTTAATGGCCATTGTTTCGGTTATGAATATTTCCTTCACTAAGGTCAGGTTTTATGTCTGTGTATACTCATTAGCTTCTAAACAATTTTTCTGAAGTGTTTTATACATCACAATCATTTTTTTTAAGATTTATTTATTAGAGAGAGAGAGTGAGTGGGGGGGAGGGATGGAGGGAGAGGGAAAGAGAGAATCTTAAGCAGGATCCCTGCTCAACAGGGAGCCTGATGTAGGGATTGATCTCATGACCCTAACATAATGATCTGAGCTGAAATCAAGAGTCGGGGGCTCAACTGACTGAGCCACCCAGGCGCCCCTACATTGCAATAATTTCTTAATGGCAAATCATAGTTTTTCTTTTCTTTCCTTTTGTTTTTTGATATTGAAACCTGGGAAAATCATAGTTTTAAAAATTTTACTTTTTTATTTATTTTAAAAAAAATTTTATTTGTTTTGAGAGCGAGCTAGCGTGCGTGCGCCTTGTGCACATGAGTAGGGGGAGGGACAGAAGGAGAGAGAGAAGCAGACTCCCTGCTGAGTAGGGAGCCCCATGCGGAGCTCCATCCCAGGACCCTGCATCATGACCTGAGCCGAAGACAGAGGCTTTTTTTTTTTTTTTTTATGTTTGCTTAGCCACTGTATAGTACATCATTAGTTTTTGATGTAGTGTTTAAAATTTACTTTTTAAAAAGTACAACATGAAGATTTAATATACTCCTATGTTGTGAAATGATTACGACAGCCAAGTTAATTAACATATCCATCACCCTAGAAAGTTTTCTTTTCTTTTGTGATTGAGAACACTTAAGATCTACTCTCTTAGCAGGATACCTGGGTGGCTCAGTCAGTTAAGCATCTGCCTTTGGCTCAGGTCATAATCCCAAGGTCCTGCGATTGAGCCCAGCATCAGGGTCCTTGCTCAGTGGGGAGCCTGCTCTTCCCTCTGCTTGCAGCTCCCCCTGCTTGTGCTCTCTCTGTCTTTGACAAATAAAACCTAAAAAAGCCCCTTCTACTTTCTTAGCATAGCAGATCTCATGTATACTATACAGTATTATTATTATTATTTATATTTATTTCAATTCAGTTAGCCAACATGTAGTACCTCATTAGTTTCTAGTGTAGTGTTCAGTGGTTCATTAGTTGAGTATAACACCCAGTACTCAACACATCACATGCTCCCCTTAATGCCTATCACCCAGTTACCCCATCCGCCCACCCACCTCCCCTTCTGCAACCCTCAGTTTGTTTCCCAGAGTCAAGAGTCTGTCATGGTTTGTCTCCCTCTCTGATTTCTTCCCATTCAGTTTTCCCTCCCTTCCCCTATCATCCTCTGCGTTATTTCTTATGTTCCACATATGAGTGAAACGATATGTTAATTTTGCTTCTCTGATTGACTTATTTCACTTAACATAATACCCTCCAGTTCCATTCATGTCGATGTAAATGGTAGGTAATCATACTTTCTGATGGCTAATATTCCATTGTATATATGAGCCATATCTTCTTTATCCATTCATCTGTCAAAGGACATCTTGGCTCCTTCCACAGTTTGGCTATTGTGGACCTATAGTATCATTAACTATATGGTGTACATTAGATTTCCAGAATTTATTAAATCTTATAACTGGAAGTTCATACCCTGTGATCAACATCTCCCCATTTCCCCTACCCCCACTCCTGGCAACCACAGTTCTACTCTCTAGTCTATGAGTTGGACTTTTTTAGATTCCATGTAAAAATGAGATTATATAGTATTTTGTCTTTCTCTGTCTGACTTATTTTACTTAGCACAATGCCCTCTGGGTTTATCCATATTGTTGCAAATGACAGTTTCCTTTTTTTTTTTTTTGATGGCTAAATAATATTCCATGGTATATACATACCACACTTTTTAATCCATTTATCTATGATGGACATTTAGGTTGTTTCCATGTCTTGGCTTTTGTGAATAATGCTGCAGTGAAGATGGGGGTGCATATATCTCTTTGAGATAATGATTTTATTTCCTTTGGGTATATACCCAGATGTAGGATTGCTAGATCAATGGTAGTTCTTTTTTTTTTTTTTCTTTGAGTAAACTCTACCCCTAATACCAAGAGTTATATGCTCTACCATCTAAGCTAGTCAGGTACCCCACAGGGGTAGCTCTGTTTTTGATTCTTGAGGAACCTCCATACTTTTCCCATGATACCTGTATCAATTCATATTTCAATATATATTCTCTTTTCTCCATACCATTGCCAAAACTTATTTGTCATCTTTTTGATAATAGCCATCCTGACAGGTATGAGATGATATTTCCTTATGGTTTTGATTTGCTTTTCCCAGTTTATGGTGATGAGTATTTTTATATATCTGTTGGCCATTTGGAAAAATGTCTATTTAAATCCTTTGCCCATTTTTAAACCAGGTTATTTGTTTTTATGCTGTATGTTATTATTTTTTGATATTAATCTCATCAGATATATGATTTGCAAATATTGAATTTTAAACAACACTCATTTTCCTTTCTAGAAATTCCATTTGGTTCTTCTCCCTTTTTTTAAAAAATTTTTATTATGTTATGTTATTCACTATACAGTACATCATTAGTTTTTGATTTAGTGTTCCATGAATCATTGTTTGCGTATACATTTGGTTCTTCTCCTAATCTGCTTTTTCACTTCTTGTAGTTTCCTATACCTGTGGATATTTTTAAGCATGCCATTCATTTACTTTTAAATGTAATAAGCATAGTTTTATAATTTGTATCTGATAATTCTAATATTTAAAGTCTTAATAGTCTATTGCTGTTGTTTTTCATTTATGTATTCTTTTGTCCCCTGGTGCTTTGTTTCCTTGTATTCTTGGTTATCTTTCTCATTGCCCTTGCAAAATTATTTGGAGAGTCCTGGTGTCTAAGAGTAAACCTGCCTCTCTATAGAGAAGATTTGCATTTACTTTTGCCAAAGAACCTAGGACTGTTTCAACCAAAATCACAACTTGAGTTGTTCTCATCATTCAAGATAATTAGAACCTGGTCAGCAAATCCCCATAAAGGCCAACCTATGGCCAAAGATTTTCAGTAATGGTAGGCTGGGGTTTTATGGTTTCAGGCCTTACATTTAAGTCATTAATCCATTTTAAGTTAATTTTTGTGAGTGATGTAAGATAGTAGTCTAGTTTTATATTTTTGCATGTGGCTGTCCAGTTTTCCTAGCACCATTTACTGAAGAGCCTGTCTTTTCCCTTTTGTATATTCTTTGTTCCTTTGTTGAAGATAAATTGACCATGTATATGTGGGTTTATTTCTGGTTCTTTGTTCTGTTCATCTATGTGTCTGTTTTTTTTTTTTTTTTTTTAAAGATTTCATTTATTTATTTGTCAGAGAGAGGGCACAAGCAGGGGGAGCGGTAGGCAGAGGGAGAAGCAGGCTCCTTGCTGAGCAAGGATCCCGATGTGGGACTCCATCCCAGGGCCCTGGGATCATGACCCCACTCTGGAGGCAGATGCTTAACCGACTGAGCCACCTTGGTGTCCCTATGTGTCTGTTTTTATGCCATTTACCATAGTGTTCCGATTTCTGTAACTTCGTAATATAGTTTGGAATCAGGGTGCGTGATGCCTGCAGCTTTGTTCTTTCTCTTTGCTTTGGTTATTTGGGGTCTTTTGTGGTTTCATATAAATTTTAGCATTGTTCATTGATTGATTGCTATTGGGATTTGGGATCTTTTATGGTTCCGTACAAATTTTAGGATTGTTTGTTGATTGATTATTTACCACTGGGATTTTGATAGGAGTTGAATTGAATCTGTAGATTGTTTTGGGGTAATGTGGACATTGTACAGTATTAACTTTTTTAGTCCATGAGCATGAATATCTTTTCATTTATTTGTATCTTCTTTAATTTCTTTCATCAGTGTTTTGAAGTTTTCAGTATATAGGGCTTTCACTTCCTTGGTTAAATTTATTCCCAGATATTTTTCTTGTTAATGTAATTGTAAAGTGATTGTTTCCTTAATTTCTTTTTCTGAGAGTTTGTTATTAGTGTATGCCACAGATATTTGTATGTTGATTTTGTATCCTGTAACTTTACTGAATTTGCTGATTAGTTCTAATGGTTTTTTGGTGGAGTCTTTAGGGTTTTCTGTATTTAAAGTCATGTTTTCTATGTATAGTAACAGTTTTACTTCTTCCTTTTCAATTTGGATGCTTCTTATTTGTTTTTCTTTTGCCTTATTGCTGTGGCTAGGATTTCTAATTTTATCTTGAATAAAAGCGGGGAGAGTGGGTATCCTTGTCTTGTTCTTGATCTTAGAGAAAAATTATATAATATTAGCTGTGGACTTTAAATATATGGCCTTCATTATGTTGAGGTAAATTTACTTTATACTCACTTTGTTGAGAGGTTTTTTTTTTTGATCATAAATGGATGTTGAATTTTGTCAATTTTTTTTTCTGTATCTCTCGAGATGATCATGTGATTTTCATCCTTCAATTTGTTAATGTGGTGTATCATGCTGATTGATTTGCAGATGTTGATATATTCTTGCATCCCTGGAATAAATTCCAGTTGATCATGGTGTATTATCCTTTTAATGTATTTTTCAACTTGGTTTGTTAATATTTTGTTTTAAGATTTTTGCATCTGTGTTGATCAGGGATACTAACCTGCAATTTTTTTTGTGGTGTCCTTGTCTGATTTTGTTTTCAGGGTAATGCTGGCCTTGTGAAATGAGTTTGGAAATATTCCGTCCTCTTTAATTTTTTGGAAGAGTTTGAAAAGGTTAGGTATTAAATTTTCTTTAAGTGTTTCCTAGAATTTACCAGTGAAGCTGTCTGGTCCTGGACTTCTGTTTTTTTGGGAAGCTTTGATTATTTATTCATTATGTTTAATAGTGATTGATATATTTTTATTTTTAAATCATTAAATCTTGGAAGAGTGTATGTTTCTTGAAATTTATACATTTCTTTTCAGTTGTACAGTTTGTTGGCATATACCTGCTCATAGTTTTCTTTCTTTTTTTTTTTTTTTTAAAGATTTTATTAATTTATTTGACAGAGATAGAGACAGCTAGCGAGAGAGGGAACACAAGCAGGGGGACTGGGAGAAGAAGAAGCAGACTCATAGCAGAAGAGCCTGATGTGGGGCTCGATCCCATAACGCCGAGATCACACCCTGAGCCGAAGGCAGACGCTTAACCGCTGTGCCACCCAGGCACCCCTCGAAGAAACAACTCTTAATTTCACTCATCTTTTCTATTGTCTTTTCAGTCTCTATTTCATTTATTTCATTTCTGATGCTTGTTATTTGTTTTCTTCCAACTTTGGGCTTCATTCATTCTTTTTCAGGTTCCTTCGGGTATAAAGTTAGATTATTTGTATGAGATTTTTCTAGTTCCTTTAGGTATAAAGTTATATTGTATGAGATCATATGATTTATCCTGGAGAATATTTATGTGCACTTGAGAAGAATGTGTATTCTGGTTTTGGATGGAATATTGTATATATGTAAAGTCCATCTGATCTGATGTGTTGTTTTCTTACTAATTTTCTGTTTCAGTGAGCAATCTATTTATGTAAGTGGGGTATTAAAGTCCCCTGCTATTATTGTACTGCTGTCATTATGTCCCTTTAGGTCTGTTAATTTTTGCTTTATATATTTAGGTGCTCCTTTTTTAGGTGCATATTTACAAATATTTCATCTTCTTGTGGGATTAACCCCTTTATCATTGTTTTTCCTTTTATGTAGTCTTTGTTTTAAGGTCTGCTTTATCTGATGTAGCTACTCCAGCTTTTTTTTTCTTTCATTTCTGTTTGTGTGGAACTTCTTTTTTCATCCCTTCACTTTCAGTCCGTGTATATCCTTACATCTGAAGTGAGTCTTTTGTAGACAGTGTATAGATTGGTCTTGTTTTTTTATTCATTTAACCACTCCTTGTCTTTTGATTTGAGACTTTAGTCCATTTACATTTAAAATAATTATTTATAGGTATGTACTTATTGCCATTTTGTTAATTGTTTTTTGGTTATTTTTAATTGTTCCTTTCTTACTCTTTTGAAGTCTTTCCTTGTGGTTTGATGAGTTCCTTTAGTGTATTGTTTAGATTGCTTTCTTACTATCTTTTGTATATATACTTTTGATTTTTAGTTACCATGAGGCTAGCATATAACAGCATATATATGTAACAACCCAGTCCATTTTAAATTGATAGCAGCTTAAGTTTTTTGTTTTGTTTTGCTTTTTTTTTTTTTTAAGGTAGGCTCCATGCTAGGCATGATCTCATGACCCTGAGATCAAGACCTGAGTTGAGATGGAGTTGGATGCTTAACCAACTGAGCCACCCAGGCACCCCGACAGCAGCTTAGGTTTGACTGCATTTTAAAAGTCTATATTTACCCCCACCCCACATTTTATGTTTTCGGTGTCACATTTTATATCTTTTTATTAAAAAAAATTTTTTTTTTAAAGATTTTATTTATTTATTTGACAGAGATAGAGACAGCCAGTGAGAGAGGGAACACAAGCAGGGGGAGTGGGAGAGGAAGAAGCAGGCTCATAGCAGAGGAGCCTGATGTGGGGCTTGATCCCAGAACGCCGGGATCACGCCCTGAGCTGAAGGCAGACGCTTAACCGCTGTGCCACCCAGGCGCCCCTAAAAATTTTTTAATTTAAATTCAATTTAGTTAACAAATAGTGTATTATTGGTTTCAGGGGTAGAATTTAGTGATTCATCAATTACATATAACACCCAGTGCTCATTACATCAAGTGCCCTTCTTAATGCCCATCACCCAATTATCTTGTCCCCCCACTGACCTTTAACTGATAATTGTAGTTACATTTATTTTTATTATTTTCATCTTTTAACCTTGGTACTAGCTTTATAAGTAAGTAATCTACTACCTTTGCTATATAGTTACTTTTACCAGTGAGATTTATACTTTCAAAAACAATTTTTTTTAAAGATTTTATTTATTTATTTGACAGAGAGAGAGACTGCCAGTGAGAGAGGGAACACAAGCAGGGGGAGTGGGAGAGGAAGAAGCAGGCTCCCAGTGGCGGAACCTGATCCGGGGCTTGATCCCCGAACGCTGGGATCATGCCCTGAGCTGAAGGCAGACGCTTAACGACTGAGCCACCCAGGCGCCCCTCTACTTTCATGTTCTTAATATTGGATTAATGCCCTTTCTTTCTAGCTTAAAGATACATTTCTTCTAAGGCTGGTTTAGTGGTGATGAAGTTTTTAGGTTTTTTTCATCTAGAATGCTCTTTATCTCTTTTTCTGTTCTGAATGAAAGCCTTGGTGGGTAAAGTATTCTTGGTTGCAAGTTTTTTTTTTCCTTTTAGCACTTTGAATATATCATGTCATTCACTTCTGCAAAATTTCTCTCAAAAATCTGCTAGTAGTCTAATGAGGATTCCCTTGTATGTGACAAGTCGTTTTCTTACGCTGCTTTTAAGATTCTCTCTCTTTAATTATTGACAGTTTAATTATGATGTCTTGGTGTGGATATTTTTGGGTTCCTGTCATTTGGAACTTTCTGGGCTTCCTGGATCTGAATATTGGTTTCCTTCCCCTGGCGTAGGGAAATTTTCAGCCATTATTTCTTCAAATACGTTTTCTGCCCTTTTCTCTCTCTCCTTTCCTTCTGGGACTCCTATAAAATGAATGTTATTTCATGTGATATTGTCCTATTGGTTCTTTTTTTTTTTTTTAAGATTTTATTTATTTATTTATTTGACAGAGACAGCCAGCGAGAGAGGGAACACAAGCAGGGGGAGTGGGAGAGGAAGAAGCAGGCTCCTAGCAGAGAAGCCTGATGTGGGGCTCGATCCCAGAATGCTGGGATCATGCCCTGAGCCGAAGGCAGACGCTTAACAACTACGCCACCCAGGCACCCCCAGTCCTATTGGTTCTTTACACTACCTTCACTTTTTAAAATTCTTTTATCTTTCTGTTGCTTTGTGTCAGTGAGTTCCACTGCCTGTCTTTGAGCTCAGTGATCATTTCTGCTCTGATCTAGTCTGCTGTTGTATTTTTTTGGTTAAGTTATTATATTTTGTAGCTCTATGACTTCTTTTTGGTCTTATATTTTGTATTTCTTTGTTGATGTTCTCACCAGGTTCATCCATTCTCCCTTTAGTTGAACATCTTTGTGACTATTACTTTGACTTCTTTATCATATATGTATTACTTATCTCTGTTTCATTAAAGGTTTTTTTCTGAGGTTTTATCTTGTTCTTTCCTTTGGTAGATAATCCTGTTTCCTCTGGGAAACACTCTGGATTTGTTTCTGTGTATTAGGCAAAACGGCTACCTCTCCTTAGTGGGGAAGGAGTGGCCTTGTGTTGGAGATAAACCTTATCTTTTAACCTTGCTCTAGCTCTGGTTGTCTTTCAGACCTTTGTGATTATCTAAGCAGCTTGATTTATACTTGATAGGTCAAGGTGTGCCAAGATCTGTCAGTGTTCTAAAGGGAGGGATCTCAGTCAGTACCTATTTTCAGGCTGATTGGAGACCAGACCCTCAGGCAGCAGCTTTTAAAGTATGCAAATATATACTGTCAGGTGGAACCTAAACTTTGGGGGCTTCCAGATAAGGTGATCTGGAAGTAACCTCTGGGTGACAGTTGTAAAAATTGGGACTTCAGGCTAATATGTGAGCTCCTTTTTGGGAGGTACTTTGGAGCTATATCAAGGTTGTGGGAGAGTGTGAGGATGGCATCCCCCTGCGTATGTTCCCTAAGCTGCTCTGTAGCCTCTGAATGTGTGGCAAACCTGAAGTCTGCCCCTCAGGCTGAAGCTCCAGGAAAGGTAAATAGGCCTTTCTCACAGGAGGGCTGGAGTATGTTTCATTCTGTGTCTGTGTAGTGCCCCGGGGGCTGGTAGCCTGCCAAAAACTGTCTCTGACTATTTCAGTCCCATGGAGCCCAGAAATGTAACCCATCCTGGCCACCAGAGCCAGATGATCATGGAGTGTCCCCTCTGTGTACTGTATATGCCTGCTGGCTTTAGCAAGGCATTGGGAGAACATAGGGTCGGCATGCACCCACTGGACTGGGATGTGCTCAGTGGCATTAGCAAGTTAGAATTACCATTTTGTGCTCTCTTTCTAACTTGCAGCACCTGTGTCCCTGAAGATAGTCCCAACGGGCCTCTCCTCCTCTGACAGACACTTTAAGATTAGCAAATGAGTCTCCTTCACATAGAGTCTAGACACTTGTCAAATTGCTGCTTTTGTACTGGTTCCCATGGGGAGTAAGTCTGTCCATAGCCCTTTTAGAGCAGAATCTCAGTTCCCTACAGCTCTTTGGGTCTCTTGAATGTGAACCCTGTTGGTTTTCAAAGCCAGACATTTTGGAGGCTTATCTCTGTCTTGTAGGTCTCAAGGTTGGGGTGCCTTATATGGAGAGTGATGGACCCCTTACTCCTCAGGGAGAAGCTCAGGATTTGTGAGATCTCTCCTGATTGTGGGTCACCAACTTGGTGGTGGTACAGTTTGGTGAGACTGTGTCTTTACCTTTTTAGCCATCTTGATGTGGCCCTTTTACCATTTGTTGTGAAGGAGCTGTTAAACTATTTTTCAAGTCTTTTTTCAGAAGGAATTGTTCCAAATGTAGCTGTAAATTTGGTCTGTCTGTGGGAGGAGGTGAGTTCAGGATCGTTCTATGCTGCCATCTTGGACTACCTGTGGAGAAAATTAGTTTAATCAAGTAATTTCTTTTTTTAAAAAAGATTTTATTTACTTATTTAAAAAGAGAGAGCATGAGCTGTGGCTGGGGGAGGGGTAGAGGGAAAGGGAGAGAATCTCAACCACACTCTGCTGAGCATGGCGCCCATTGTAGGGCTTGATCTCACGACCCTGAGATCATGACCTGAGCCAAAACCAAGAGTCAGACGCTTACCTGACTGAGCCACCCAGGAGTCCCTAATCAAGTAATTTCTTTAGGTAAATGCCTAATATAAAGGTAAAGCCTGACTAAGACAGATTGGATTTTTGAAAACACATAAATAACTAAAAGGTTGTATGATTTTTGTTGTGTACTTAGAAATTTTACAGTTTAGGGGCGCCTGGGTGGCACAGCGGTTAAGCGTCTGCCTTCGGCTCAGGGCGTGATCCCGGCGTTCCGGGATCGAGCCCCACATCAGGCTCCTCCACTATGAGCCTGCTTCTTCCTCTCCCATTCCCCCTGCTTGTGTTCCCTCTCTCGCTGGCTGTCTCTATCTCTGTCGAATAAATAAATAAAATCTTTAAAAAAAAAAAAAAAAAAGAAATTTTACAGTTTAATAGTTGAGAATAACTTGTAATATTCAGGTTAAAAATTTATGCTTTTTCTTTCTTCCATGTAGGCATGATTTATACCAGTTATAGTCTATGTATGATTGCTTTCACAGTTAGTATGTTACTACTTTGAAGTGTATACCATAAAAGTGAATTAAATAATTGATGATTGCTACATAGCCCAGCACTCATTTCAGCCAGTCAAAATATTGCAGTTTGGCTTAATTAAGGAGTATGAGAACCATGGTTTCTGTGACAACTCAAGGTCAGTTGACCCGGATATGTCCTGCCAAACTGTTCCTGTGGAATAAATAGGCTGTTTGTAAACAGGATGACTAAGCATTCTCTCATAAGATTTTAAGTTCACAAAGTATGAGGCACCTGGGTAGAAGGTCAAATGTGAAAGGTTATAAGCCATTTTGGGCCTATTCTTGTGTGGAACCTTTGGCTGCAGTAGTCTGAGGTCTTGGAAATAGTTCACACAAGGTCTTTTGCCAAAAGACCACTGAGAGTTAGTTGGCTCAGTCAGGATTCTATTGCAAAATCCTGTTCTCTTTTTCTTGCTCTTCTGTGTGTGTCTTGATGTCTGAAGTTTATGAAAATGTAAGGAATTTTATAGAAGCTAAGTATATAAATGAAACAACCAAATAAATTCATATCTTATATAAAATAAACTTAGAACTTTCTTTTTAGGGACAGAGGTCCACAAATTGAATGTATTATGATAAATACTTGCAAAATTAATTTCAAATCACATTTTAGAAAAAGAGTAAGTATATCAGACTAACAAGATGAAAAATACTGACAAAAACTTATAGGCTTTTTAAAAAGGCACTATATATCTGTTTCACCTAAGCCACCAGAACAGTCTTTAAATATTAGTGAGATATTTTAATTAATGGGATCTTTTTCTGTTATATGTTATGCTATTGAGTGGTATTTGCTTTGTATTATGAAGAAAAAAGATGTAATTAGTATTTGTCAAAACTTTTTGCTTTGCCTTAGATTTATTACTGTTTTTATTCTTCTTCAGAGTAGGAATGCATTCCAGGAATACAAAAAACAAAGTGAATGTTAGATTTACTTTCTCTGATATTAAAGTTTAGCTTGAAGAGCCTTCTTCAGTTTTTTGGCTTTCATACTTACCTGCATTACTAGTTCGTTTTCTCACGTTTATATACTACTTCAGGGCTCCAAGTTCTGTCTTTGTCAATTTTGGTATATTTTCATTCTTGGTTTTGTTAATAAAGATGTAGGCATTGGATATATATTTTTAAAATTTTATTTATTTATTTTAAGTAATCTCTACACCCACTGTGGGGTTTGAATTCGTGAACCAGACATCAGGAGTCACATGCTCTTCTGACTGAGCCGGCCAGATGTGCCTCACCACTGGATTTCCTTAAGGTAGAAAAGAAGTGGGACTAGGGACAATGAAAAGATGGCAAAATAATCATTCTCAAACACAAAGTATAAGCCATAGACCATTTTAACTATCAGTGAACTTTTGTGTGATAGTAGCAGTTAAAAAGAAATCACCCAGATAAATGGAAAAGCAAAAACATTTTATTAGGAAATTTAGAGTAACTCCTAGCGGAAACTAAAGATGCTGAATTAATGCATGCAGTTTGGATTATAAACAGTGATATACAGGCTTTCGTTATTTTATTGTACGACTGAGCATAGGCATAGGAAGGATGAGACTTTCCAGTGTGTTTCATAAAGTCTAATTTCATTTTTCCTTGTAGAACAATGAAGCAAAGCCATTTATCTTTTTTAAAAAAAAATTATTTAAATTCGATTTAATTAACATATAGCGTATTATTAATTTCAGAGGTAGAATTTAGTGATTCATCAGTTGCATGTGACATCCAGTGCTCATTTCATCCAGTGGCCTACTGAATAATGCCCATCACCCAGTTACCCCATTCCCCCACCCACCTCCCCTCCAGCAGCCCTCAGTTTGTTCTCTATAATTAAGAGTCTCTTATAGTTTGTCTCCCTCTCTGTTGCCATCTTATTTTATTTTTCCTTCTTTTTTCCTGTGTTCATCTGTTTTGTTTCTTAAATTCCACATATGAGTGGAATCATATGGTATTTGTCTTTCTCTCACTGACTTATTTCGCTTAGCTAATACTCTCTAGTTCCATTCACGTTGTTGGAAATGGCAAGATTTCATTCTTTTTGATGGCTGAGTAATACTGCATTGTATATATTACCACATCTTCTTTAGCTAGCTATTCATCAGTCGAGGGACACTTGGGCTCTTTCCATAGTTTGGCTATTGTTGATAATGCTGCTGGAAACATTGGGGTGCATGCACCCCTTCGAATCTGTATTTTTTGTATCCTTTGGGTAAATACCTAGTAGTGGAATTGTTGGGTCATAGGGTAGCTCTATTTTTAACTTTTTGAAGAACCTCCATACTGTTTTCCAGAATGTCTGCACCAGTTTGCATTCCCACCAACAGTGCAAGATGTTTCGCCTTTCTCAGCATCCTCACCAAGACCTGTTGTTTCTTGTATTGTTCATTTTAGCCATTCTGAGCGGTGTGTGGTGGTATCTCATCATGGTTTTGATTTGTATTTCTTTGATGATGAGTGATGTTGAGCATCTTTTCATGTGTCTGTTGGCCATCTGGATGTCTTCTTTGGAAAAATGTCGATTCATGTCTTCTGCCCATTTCTTAACCAGGTTGTTTGTTTTTTTGGGTCTTGAGTTTGATAAGTTCTTTATAGGTTTTGGATACTATTTATCAGAAATATCATTTGCAAATATCTTTTCCCATTCCATAGGCTGCCTTTTAGTTTTGGTGCAATTGCAAATGGGATTGATTCCTTGATGTCTGTTTCTGTTGCTTCATTATTGGTTTATAGGATTACAACAGATTTTTATTTTTTATTACTTATTTATTTAAGATTTTATTTATTTATGTGACTGAGAGACAGCCAGCGAGAGAAGGAACACAGCAGGGGGAGTGGGAGAGGAAGAAGCAGGCTCCCAGCGGAGGAGCCCGATGTGGGACTCGATCCCAGAACGCTGGGATCATGCCCTGAGCCAAAGGCAGACGCTTAATGACTGCGCTACCCAGGCGCCCCTGCAACAGATTTTTATACATTGGTTTCATATCCTGTGACTTTGCTAAATTCATGTATCAGTTCTAGCAATTTTTTGGTAGAGTCTCTCAGGTTTTCTTTTCTTTTTTTTTTAAGAGAGAGAGAGAGAATTGTGGAGGGGTAGAGGGAGAGGGAGAGAGAGAATCCCAAGCAGGCTTCATACCCAGCATGTATCCTGACGCAGGGTTCGATCTCATCATAACCCTGAGATAATGACCTGAACTGGTGCCCCATCTTTCAAGTTTTCTGTATAAAGTATCATGTCATCTGCAAAGAGTTGAAGTTTGACTTTTTCCTTGCCAATTTGGATGCCTTTTTTTTCTTTTTGTTTTCTGACTGCTGAGGCTAGGACTACCAGTACTATGTTGAACAGGAGTGGTAAGAGCGGACATCTATGATGTGTTCTTGACCTTAGGGGAAAAACTCTTCAGTTTTTCCCTATTGCGAATGATATTAGCTGTGGGTCTTTTGTATATGGCCTTTATGATGTTGAGGTATGTTCCTTCTATCCCTACTTTCGGGTTTTTATCAAGAAAGGATGCTGTATTTTGACAGATGCCTTTTCTGCATCTATTGAGAGGATCATATGGTTCTTATCCTTTCTTTCGTTAATGTGGTGTATCACTTTGATTGAATACTTTCTTATATTTTCTTTCTCTTTGTTGAAATTCTCATTTTGTTCATGCACTATTCTTGAGACCTTGCTGAGGATCTTTATGACCGTTATTTTGAAATCTTTCTTGGGTAGATAACTTATCTCTGTTTCATTAACCTCTTTAAGTTTTATCGTATTTTTTTTGTTCGGAACGTATTCCTTTTTCTTCAGTTTCCTTGATTTTCTTTATTGGATTGCAACATTTAATACAACAACCCCCTCTCCCAGTCTTGACAGAGTGTCTTGTTTAAGAAAGGAACCTTACCATTCAGCCTGACTCAAGCTCTTGGTTGTCTCTCAAATCTTTATGATTGTCTAATCCACCTTATTTATTCTTCGTTGTTCCAAATAGTTGAGGGTGTGCCAAGACCTGTTTCCATGTGGGTATTTTCTTGTTTGCTAACTGTGTACTTCTCGGATAGTTTTTGGATATCTTTCAGAGTGAATTGCCTTATGTATAGTTGGAGATTAGGTGAGTCCATGGGAGCTGACGAGTTCAGCGTCCACCTATGTTGCCATTTTGGAACAGAAGCAAATTTTGATACAGAATTTAAAGTAAGGACATCATCTGCATGATACACAGCTGGCATCCCATCTTGCTTTTAGCTTGTCCAGGCCATTTCTTCTGTAGCACAATCTTTTAATCTTTTTATTATTATTTTTTGGTGTCTGTCAGTGGACATATACAAGATGGAATATTTTTCAATCATAAGAAATAAGATTCATGACAACATGGACCTTCAAGGCATTATGCTATATGAAATTAGCCAGACAAAGAAAGACAAATAGTGCATGGTATCACTTATACATGGAATTAAAAAAAAAACAAACAAACCCAAACTTCAAACTCCTAGAAACAGAGAGTGGCAAATAGAAGTTGGTAAAAGGGCCCAAACTTTCAGCTATAAGATGTATAATGCCTAAGATCAATGGAAAACATAGTGAGCATAGTTGGTAACACTTAAAAAAAGGTAAATATACTTATAAATGAAAACCCATAATCTGGGTTTCATTTTGTCAGTTATGAATTCTGTGATTTATTTTTGGCCAAATCATTTAATGATTTGAGTCACAGTCTTTAATTTGTGAAATGGATATAAGGCCAATTTAAGGACATAATGAGCCAGTTTATGTAAAAGAACTTTGTAAACTTCAAAGCCTACTATAAAGCTTACCTACTGATTTTGCTAAGTGTGAAAGTTGTAAACATTGGTACAAAATAAGGAAAAAAATTTTTCCCCTCTTTCTATAAAATCACAATTTATTTTATATATATATATATATATATATTTTAAAAGATTTTATTTATTTGAGAGAGAGAGCACAAGTGGAGGGGACAGAGGGATAGGGAGAAGCAGACTCCCCACTGAGCAGGGAGCCCAGTGTGGGGCTAGATTAAATACTTTCTAATTTAGATGTAGGTGTTCTTCATTTAGTAGAATAAACCTACATTTCTTCTTGTTGGATGAAAAAGGAGAATATTAATACAATTAAATTATTTTTTGTTTGATCTTATTAAAATTTCACTTATTAGTCTACTTGTTTAGGAACTTTCCTTTGGATAAATGATCATGGTAAATATGTGAAAATGAGACCGTGAATTTGACAACTTTTTCAAGTGGATTTGACGTTCTTTCTTTAGAAAAAGGAAAATATGGAAGTGTTCATTAACAAAAAAGTGAAGACTAACCAAAGCAGATCTATATCCAGTCTTAAATTATGCAGAAGAAACAACTAAAAACTAAAATTGTAAACAACCTGTAGTTTTTGAGCATGTGTAAACTGTTATAATAATATGTATATATATATACAGTTCAGTTTTGAAATAGGGAGACCACATCTTTTCTATGTGATTCACATGAGTTTGATTGGATCTATATATGACTATAAATAATAGTGAATGTGAATTTGTCTCTTAAAAACCCTATGATTCTTAACATTGAGACTTTAGAGACAGTAATGTTCAAGTTCTCTTTCTATAAATAGAGAAGGTTTTTAAAACCTCATCTAAGAGAAATGTCAACTTGTACATAGTCCTCACTCATGAGTAATATTCTAGAAATTGTTAGACTTCTTAAATGTTATTTTAAAGATTTTATTTATTTGAGAGAGAGCGAGAGAGCACAAGTGTGGGGAAGGGGCAGAGGGAGAGGGAGATGCAGACTCCCCTCTGAGCAGGGAGCCTGATGAGGGGTTTGATCTAGGACCCCAGGATAATGACCTGAGCTGAAGGCAGACGTTTAACCGACTAAGACACCCAGGCGCCCTGACTTCTTAAATATTATTTTAGTCTAATTTTTCAAATAGTATGTTGTATTTTAAGTGTTCTGCTGAACAAACTGTGTAGTAGCAGTTGTATAATCCTTTTTTGTAAAAGATCACACATTTCTTGTAGTCAAGTTGGATACTTTCCTTTTGTCAATCACTAAGAATTATTGGGCAATAGCAACAGAAATGGGGTTCTAAGTTGCATGTCTAAACAGAAAACATTGTTTCAGAGGGTCTTCCTTTGAAAATTTTTAATATACACTTATGTATACTTTCATATTCTTTTTAAAAAAGATTTTATCTACTCATTTGAAAGAGAGAGCACACAAGCACGAGCGGGGGAAGGGTGAGAGGGAGAAGCAGACTCCCCACTGAGCAGGGTGCCCAATGTGGGGCCTGATCCCAGGACCCAGGGATCATGACCTGAGCCAAAGGCAGATGCCTAAATGACTGAGTCACCCAGGTGCCCCTACTTTCATATTCTTTAATGGATATGATAAATAGACTAACAACTAAGTTATTACCAAAATATACAGTGTCAAATAGAAATTAAGGGTCCTCTCAGCATCATAAAGCGTGGGCAATTTTTTGAGTATATCTTTATTTCCACATGTGTGAATGTTAGTGTGGATATATATCTTCAAGTTTTCCATTTTAATGACTTACTTAGAGGACTCACATTACACATTTACCTTGAGATTTGGCCAAAGAAAGGAACTAAAGTATTCCATTCAGTGAATCTGTTCTGGGAGTTTCCTGGGAGTAAATCTTCTGTTCCTTTTGGTTTCATCTCCTTTATATGTGCTAGGCTGAGTGTGTTTCTAGGGTTTAGAGACACATTATCTATTTCTATATCTATATATCTATATCTATCTTTATATATACACACACATATATATGTATACAGGTATATATACATATATATGTATTTTAATACAATATGAAATGCAAGCCAACTAATTCATCTGGTATTCAATGAAAGAAAAAAGATAACTGGCTGTGAGAGGAAGTATGTTGGTCTTCAGTGTTCATTGTGCAAAAGGATTTTGACTATATGCAGATTTTTCTTATGTGTGGACTTTAGATCTTTATCCCTGAGAAAAAGATCATTTAACTAGTGGTTTTTTTTGTTTGTTTAAATTACAGTTTTTATAGTCTGCTAAACTGTTTTAATCTACTTTAAATCTACTTTAATAGATTCCTGAACTAGCCTGTATAATGTTTTCTTAGATGTATCTTGTAGGAGGCCTGAAGAAGCATAATATTTTGGGTTTAATTGTAGCTTTGACATTGACCCTCTTTAGGCCCAGACCAGTTTCTTTATTGCTAGCCGTACCCTATATTTTTGTGTGGATGTTTTGTTCTAATTTTTATATGGTGTCCCAAGTACTTACAACATACATATCATTTAATTTTGCCTGTCATGTAATTGATACTAAATATTTGAAGAGTATACGAAAAACCGTTATAGATATAGTGGTTTCCATTTTAATGATGAAGAAACTGAAGTACAGATGAAGGCAAATGTATTTTCTTAGATGACAAGATCTGGGTTCATATTCCATTTCTGAGATTACATGTTTGGAAAATTCTTGTCTTTTTAGTCTCTTTTTTCTCATCTGTAAAATGGGGTTTTGAGGGTTATTGGGAGGGTTGAATGAAATCATCAAGGTGAAAATGTTTTGAACTGTAAGTTTTCATACAAATACAAAGCTGGGATTATAGTATTCTACTATATTACTAATTGTAAAGCCATCACTTTAGTAATATATTGGAAAAGAACAGGTCAGTGCTCTTTCTTCTGTTTCCACACAACCTCAGGTCTGGAGATACTAGTTTGGTATCATGTTACTAATATTTATCATAAATTCAATTTTGCAGAACTCTTGCTTGTTACCATGAGCCCAAACTTTAGAGGTCACTTTATGCCTGTAATATATTGTAGAAGTCCTTTGAATGAATGTTTCTTTTCATTTTTCCCCCTAATTCAAATTTATTCAGGTATGTAAACTACAAAAGCAGTTACGTAATAGGTTACCCACATGGTTTCATTCTTTCTCCTTTAACCTGGTGTTTCCCAGAATGTGGAATAGTCTCAGTTACCAGTTTGTTTATTTCGTTCATCTCTATTGAAAAGAATATAAACTTGATTAGTTATGACATGTTAGTTTTATGGCATGACTGTCTGAAATAAATTATCTAATTATTGCTGCCCAGTAACATTCTAAATCTATAAGAAGAATACCTATTTCATATTTCTTAAATTTGTTTCCCTTTCTGATGCGGTTTTTGAGGATAGCTCTTTTTATTTTTTTGTCTTAAATATCTAATTCAATGTACTTTGAAACAATGGGGATTACACTCTGAAACCTACAATAAACAAATAAGCTAACAAAAATTAAACCGTCACAGGAGAAAACGTGAAATGGAACTATGTAATCAAATAAATGGGAAAAAGAGGTTTGAGAAGGATTGTAGAAGACTAACAGGAGATATCACTAGTGTGTTTGTTACTTGGTGGTTGTTTTCTTTCAGGAAAAATCTTATCAGCTGGAGAGTTGCTCTTTTCTTTGAAGTAAGCTCTGGTTTCTCTGAAATCAGATTTTGTATTCCCTAGGCTCCACTCTGCAATGCCAGCGCAAACATACATTAGCAGCTGTACAACACTTTAAAGAGTTAGCAAGAAGGTATCAAGCAATTACTTATTAAAGTCTTAGACATTTAGAAGTTTTTAAAAAAAATTCTAAAGTTTTAGGAAGAAGAAAAGTAAGACAGTCTAAATACACTTCATGGAAAAAAATAAAATAATGTAAATTAATTGAAAAGATTGCATTCTATCAGTGGGAGAGTCAAGAAAATATTCCTATTGTTTTTATAAACAAATGACATGATGTTTCTTTTTCTAGTTTGGTAGATAGGTGCTATTCTAGTGAGTCTTTTGTTAACTAGTGCATTGTATAGTGAAGTAATTCTGAATAAAATGGTGAGATCTCTTTGATGATGTGAAGGGCTCAGATTATTCTGTTGTAGTTTCTAAACGTCACAGAGGTATACTGCTGGTTTAATACTTAGTTTTGCTGTTATGCATTTCAATTATCTCTAACTTTATATGACTGTTTGTGGTACAGTGAAAAGATGGAGTCAGGACATCTGGGTTACAGTCCTGGCTTTTCTACTTATTAGTTTTGTGTGTGTGACAATTGATTTAACTTCTTTTGCCCTTGGTGTCCTCATTTATAAAATAGGGCTAATAATACTTACCCATATAACTTATAGGGTTACTATCTAGCTTAAGTGAGAATTTATGTGAAAATGCCTTTAAATTATAAGGTGCGGTTAGATATACCAGTTGAAGTCCTTTCTTTAGAATGAAAAGGAGTATAAAGGAAAAAGGAAAAATTAAGTTGTTATTATTTCTGTTTACTAACATTCGTATGAAAGAGAACAATCATAATCTTTATTAGGTAGGGCGGGAATACTCCAGAAAGGCATACTACTTTGTCTATTGTCAGTAGAGGATTAGAGAGAAGTTTAGTATAGGATGTATATTCTTATATTGGAAATTGATTTCAGCTCTAGAATCTTGTAATCTTTTTGATCTTTTTGTTTACCTGTATACCATGTATGAAAATAATTTTAGTGTCTATGTAGTTGTGTGCAGTATATTTACATGTAATGCATATATATATATATATTGTGTCTGGGCAAACCAAAGTATTGCAACAGGCATGTGAAGAAGATAATTCCTTTTGAGGAGAAAACTTTACTCATTCATTCATTTTTGTGTTGTTTTTTGTGCCAGGTACAAGTTAAGTGTCCTAACTCCAATATTTGACTACATTAATTATGAAAAGTTGGCCGTCAGTTTGTTGATTGCATGATTATTGGTTTCTGTTCATATTATGAGCCATTTCAGCAGATCCTCAGAATCTTCACTGGATGTAGGTATTATTATTATTATTTTTTAAGGATTTTATTTATTTATCTGACAGAGATAGAGACAGCCAGCAAGAGAGGGAACACAAGCAGGGGGAGTGGGAGAGGAAGAAGCAGGCTCATAGCAGAAGAGCCTGATGTGGGGCTCGATCCCAGAACGCCGGGATCACGCCCTGAGCCAAAGGCAGACGCTTAACCGCTGTGCCACCCAGACGCCCCTGGATGTAGGTATTATTAAGGACGCATTCTGTTTTCAGTTTATTACTTTAAATTTATACATTAAAGAGACAAAATTGGTATATAAAAGAGATAGACGTGGTGTATTTCTTAGATGTACAGCTGCAATTTGAGGAATGTCATCTGTTGTTATGTTTACAGTCAGTCACCAATTTTTGAGGCCCAATAGCAAACAGGAGAGATTTTTCTGAAAGTGAAAGCAACAATCAGTATTTTGTTCTTGCTGTTGTTCATTTATTAACAAATATTTATTGATCACTTTCTCTAAGTCAGACAGTATGGTAGATGCTGAGAATAAAACAGGAGCAAATTATAAATCTAGTGGAGAACATGAACATTAATCAAATAATTTCAGAATTAAATTAAAACACTTAAAAGTTCTAAGAGAGAGGTATGTGGTTTTGTGAGAAGAGACAACAGTTGAGAGAAATAGAAAAAGTAATAAATATATATTTGAATGATAAAAAGAATTATACCCTATGTAATCAATAATATTATTATGTTACTCTTATATGTCACAGACTTCTAGTGGTGAGAGTTTTGATAAAATTACAGATGGAAGTAATTTTCCACTGGCAAGGTATACTTAAACAATTTTGATGTAATAAGGAATTATATAAAATAGTTTATAAAAGTTATGTTAAATGTAAAAACTGGACCATAAGAGTAAAACTCCATGGTTTTATTTTATATGCTTGCAATTTGTGGAATAAATCCATATGCTAAATTATTATCTCTTTACAAATGTCACTTTCTTGTACACAATGTTTCTTTGCCTTGAAATGTAGGAAAATACAACTTTGGAAAGATAGCCAAAAATTCTTTTCCTAAGATATTAATGTAAGCATTAAGAATTTATATTATTTTTTCATTGATGTTTTTACTTTTTGAAACCTACCTTTATAAGGAGAACCCATTAGTTTTACTCTAAATTTGTCAGTTTTGCTTTGTTACATGAGCTAATCATACTGCTGTTTGAATTGAGAACTTACAAGAAATTTGAAAAATTAAAGATTTTTAGTTCTGTAAAATATTTCTTTTTACATTTTTTTTTAGATCACAGCTTAAACCTAAGCTTGAAATTCCTTAAAATTAATTATTTAGCATTTTTGATTGCTAGTTATACTGTTGTATAATGTTAGTAGATCTGCCTCTGTGTTTAATTCAATGTCAGTCGCAAGAAGCCCCAACTGAAATATTTCAAGTGCTTAAATGGAATAAAAGAGGTATTTTAATAACATTTAAATTCTTACTGATAAGTGAATGGCAGGTAATTTACAAATAATCTCAAGTTTATATGCTATCAGTGTTTCCTAAGTTTGCAGGGAAATTGGCCAGACTTTATGACAGTACCTCACTTCATTACTCGTAGAACTCCCAAATAAATTTCATTTTTTAATGGGTACTGGAGGTAAAAATTACTTAGTAGGTTAGAAGCTGGGAGGAGAAAAAATATATGTCTTTGAGTTCTATATTTTAATTATGAGAATAGGGCCCTTATGTTCATTTTTTCCCATCTTGTTTGGCAGTTTTCAATTTAGATTTATCAAAAAGTAACAAATTTTTTCATGTTCAGTATTTGGTATAGAATATTTAGTATTAAGTGTTACTAGACATACCAAGCTGAAAATACTTTTTCTCTCTTCTCTTTCAATCCTTGGACTTAAAAAAAAGTGTTCCTTTAAGTAGCCCGGTATTTGACAACCAGCAGTGTTATCCTGGCTTTGAATATATAATAGAATATGAAAGGAAGTTGAATGTTTCAAATGACATTGTAATTTTATATTCAAATACACGGTTATGTTATCTGTTAACTCCTGGTTTATGGTGGTCTCCATGAGGGTTAACTGTTATAATTAGGATTAATAAATGATAAAATGCTTCCCCTCCCCTTTGAGTAGGGGGCATTCTGTTCTCTAATTTTCAATGCTTGTACTCCGAGCTTAAATTTTCCTCCATGCTATTTTTAGGGTATGCATTTCTTGGTTGTAATCATTATCAACTTTACACGATGTGACCAACATCATTCCGTTAATGTTCAGTAAGAATACTGCCTACCCCCCATCATGGTTGGGAAGTTAATTTCCGGAGTATTTGTTAAGTTCTATATATATATTTTATGAAAAGTAACAGAAATCAGTAATGTCTTAATAATTTTGCCACAAAATAAGTTAGAAAGTGAGAGATAATTATCACCATTTCCTGCCTTTTGTACCACCATCCAAAATAACTTAACCTCAAAGTCTTACTATTTAATAATAGTCATGCTGCTTAGTCAGAACAGATCACAAACAGTTAAACTTCCCTTCTTTGCTCTGGATGTTTCTTAACACACTTTGTGATGTAACTAAAAGTTGTGTGTGTGAATAGCAAAGGAGAGCCAATTCTTCCACATTCCTAGGATGCATGATGATGTGGGTAAATCACTGAACAAATTGAGATCTCAGGTTAATGTTACACATGTGAGTAGTTGTATTTGCCTTTCTTTCTTAATAGGATCTTCAGTATTTTTGTAAAATGAGGCATAAATATTAAAACAATGCATAAGTTTTACATTTTCGTGAATTAAAAACATTTATGTGAGGAAAGATGCAGTTTTTAAAGAGAATCACATATTCTGTTAAGGATCTTGTTTTATCCACAAGAAAATTAACCTATTAGAAGAGCTTCCAGCTTTCAAAAATGAGGTTCTTTGAGAGCCATGCATCACTGACTAGCTGATCATATATTTAATCTTCTATTTTTCTATTTGATAGCAGCAGTAAGGGAATTTGGATTTCAGGTGTGCAGGTTTTTGATACTTTGATACAAAGGAGTGATTATTCTAAACAACTTATTAAGTATGTATGTAAAAGAAGAAATGAAACTGGATGAAAAGTTCCCATCTTAAAAAAATTGACAGTGAATGCAGAGATTCTCTGGGTCATCCTGTACAAATGAGCAAACTTGGTGAATAGAACACAGAAAGTTAATACAAACTGGTATTAGAAGGTTAATATGAGGGGCGCCTGGGTGGCACAGCGGTTAAGCGTCTGCCTTCGGCTCAGGGCGTGATCCTGGTGTTATGGGATCGAGCCCCACATCAGGCTCCTCCGCTATGAGCCTGCTTCTTCCTCTCCCACTCCCCTTGCTTGTGTTCCCTCTCTCGCTGGCTGTCTCTATCTCTGTCAAATAAATAAATAAAATCTTAAAAAAAAAAAAAAAAGGTTAATATGAACTGCGTGGAACCCTGGTCCAGTGCTATTTTCACCATTTTATTTAATATACTCTAACACGTCTAATTAATCTATAAGACATACAGTCATTTCCACTTGGTATATTTAGAATCTAAATAAAATAACACATTTTTGAAATTTCACTTTGGACCTTTGAAAATTATTTGTAAAAATCAAGCTAGAAACTAAGCAAGTATATTGTGTCACAGTTTTTGCTGTGATGTTTGCTTTTCTCCATGTTATATGTATATATATAAATGAATATAAATATATATTCATTGAGACTATATTAGAGTTGATCACCTGGGTTTAGATCTATAGGTATGATAAAGATTTAAACACTGTTTACTTTCAAAAAGTTACTTAAAAATTTAAATTAATAATACTTCAAAGAAATGAAAATGAAACATTTGAAATAGGAAATACTAGAAACAGTAAATTGGAAAATACTTCAAACATACTGAAAAAACAGATTAGTCAATTTTAACAAATAGTATTTTGACATATTTGCTTTATATGTTTTTGTTGTTTTAAAGAAATGAAAGATCCCAGAGACTGTTAAATCCTTTCACATTCCATTCCCACCCACCTCACTTCTCCAGGAGTAACCACTATCCTGAAGTTGATGGGTATTCTTCCTCCAAGTTTTTATGTTTCTATGTTTGTATGTATACGTAAATCATATAGACCTGCTCTGTCAATATGGTAGCCACCAGCCACATTTGACTCTTTAAATTTAAATTAATTAAAATAAAATACATTCAGTTCCTCAGGAACACTAGCCACATTACAACTGTTTAATATCCATATGTAGCGTAGGCTACTGTATTGGATGGTGTAGGTAGAGAACATCATCATTGTGGAAAAGTTCTCATATAGACCATTGTTTGCAATGTTTTAAACTTCATACAAATGATATACTATTCATTTTCTGGAGCTTATTTTTTTCATTCAGTATTATGTTTTCGAGATTTGTCTGTAGTGACACATGGATTTATGGACATTTAGACCATTTCCAGTTTTTAATTGTTAAAATAATGCTGCAATGAGCACTTTTATGCATGTTTCTTTTTTTTATGTGTGAAAGTTTTTTTAGGGTATGCATTTCTTGGTTGTAATCATTATCAACTTTACACGATGTGGCCAAATCTTTCCCTAAAGTAGCTACATCAATTTATGCCTCAGTCAGCAGTATGTAAGATTTCCTTTCCTTTACATACGTGCAGATACTTAGACTACAGACTATATAGACTATATATTAAAACAAATGTTATTTTATTTTAATTTGCGTTTACCTAACATTTAGTGAGGATGAGCAACCTTTCATATGTTTCTTGGCCATTTGGAATTTCTTTTCTGTGAATTGCCTAGGTCTATTTCCTTTTTGTTGTTGTTTTCCTTTTGATTTAGAAATTCCTTATAATAATTCATTTTTGGTTGTGTGCATTATAAATGTGTCCCATTTTGTATCTTATCTTTTTACTTTGTTTATGGTGTCTTGATATATAGAAGTTTTAAACTTACTGTGTAAAAAATTTTAGTCTTTCCCATTAATGCTTGTACTTTTTTTGTATCTTGTTTAAACAAGTTTTTCCTTAGTTTATGCCATATGGCTAATTTCCTGCTTTTTTCCCTAAAAGTGTTACAATTTTGCTTTCTAGATTTAGGTTTTTAAAATCACCTGGGATTGATTTTGTGAGCCAGTGATCTAATTTTTCCCCATATGTGTAAAAATTTTCTCAGGATCATTTTTTAAAACAATTTTTCCTTTTCCCAGTGATTTGTATTGCCAGCTTTTTCATTCATCAAATATCCATATATAGATGCATCTGTTTCTGGGTTCTCTATTCTGTATGGTTGATTTATCTTTGTTTATCCTATATCATATGAATTATAAGAGCTTTATAATATGATGAAGCCTGTTTAAGGTAAGTCTTGCCATCTTGTCCATCTTCTTGAAAATTGTTCTATTTTCAGTATCTTCTCTTACATGTGAATTATAGGGTCCTATTGTCAAGTACTGTTAACAACCCTCATGGGATTTCTACTGGAATTAATAGAGTTAATGTGAATAGACATTTTCATGAAACTTAGCCTTCCTGTCTACCAACATAGTATATCTTCCCATTCATTTATGTTTCCATTTATGCCTGACAATAAAGTTTTATAATTTCCTTTATAGGGGTCTTACTCTGATTTTGTTAGACATACTCTTAGGTACATTCTGATTTTGTTTCTATTGCTAATGAGATCTTTTATTACATTTCTGCTTGATTGTTGTTTGTACATAAGAATGCTATTAATTATTTGTATTTTGATCTTGTATCCAATAACCCTGTTGAACTATCTTATTAGTTTTGGCAATTTGTAGAATCTCTGGGATCTTTTATGTAATAGCGTTATCTGAAAATAATGACTATTTTTTTTTCCGTCCTTATGCTTTTAATACTTTTAAAGTTGGTTAGCATTTCCTGTACTTTAGGAAAGGTTGGATACAAGCAGTATGTAGTGACAAACATTCTCACCTTGTTTCTAACTTTAAAGTAAATGCTTTTAAAATTTTCCCATTAATTATCAGGTTAGGAAAATTTCCTTGTACTCTTAACTTGCTAAAAGATTCTTTACAAAAGGTGATGAATAGATGTTGAATTTTTTTCCTGTATCTTTTTAAAAGATCATATGGATTTTCTTTTATATGTTGATGTGGGAAATTATGTTAATCATTGAGTTCTTGGGCTAAGCCTTACTTGATGATGATGTAGTTTGTGTAGGTACATGTATGTATTATGTGTGTGTACATATATAGATATGTAGATGATGTATATAGACACACTGCATTATTAAATTGATTAAATTTGCTAATATTTTGTGTATAATTTCTTTTTTTGATATTAGTAAATTTGAACGTCCTATTGTGTTTTCTTACACAGTTTTTGTCATTTTGAGCATTAAGATCATACTGGCTTTATAAAATGGCTGAAGAGCTTTCTCTTTTTTTTCTATTCTCTGGAATATCTTATTTAAAATAAGGGTTATCTGTTTTTTTAAGATTTGGTAATACTTGTCTACAAGAGACTTGGCCTGATGCTTTCTTGTGGAGAGATACTTGGCTGCTGATTTAATTTTTGATGTTTATGAACATATCCAGGTTTTCAATATTCTTCTTGAGTCAGATTTTGGGTATTTATACAGAATGTCCCAAAAGTCTTAGTGCAGTTTTAAATTTGAATGACTTAAAGGGTATAAATGTCACAGACTTGTATAGTTATTTGGAAGTTTATTTATATTTCTTTTTAGGTTTTATGGTTTTCGAATCATAAAATTTTCAGTTAGTGTTTTCCATCTTTAGTCACAGGAACCGAAACAAAATACTGTAATTAAACATTTATTACTAAATTTCTTCGTAGATTTTTACACCTTTTTTTTCTTGTGCAACTTATGGAACAGATCAGTTTATTAATTTGTAAATTTTCCCTTTGTGTTGGAGATTGTGAAGACCACCGCTCAGCTCATTGATTCACTAGGAAGACTCATAGAATTCAATATAGTTGTACTCTAGGCTGTGGTTTATTATAGTAAAAGGATACAGAGCAGGATCAGTCAAGGGGAGAGGCGAATGGGGCAAAGTCTGGAGGAAACCAGGCATGAGTCTCTAAGAGTCTTTTCCTAGTGCCGTTACAGGTTGTACTTAATTCCATCAGGAATGAGTTGTGACAACTATGTGAAATATTTAAAAAGAAAGCTCATTAGAGATTCAGCGCTCAGGGTTTTTATTGGAGGCTGGTTGTGTAGGCATCTGCCTGGCATGTACCAAAATTCTATAGAAGGAGAGCAGATGTCAAGCATAAACCACATTGTCCACTGTACAAACAGGTTAGGCACACTGAGCAGTCTTATCAGTTCTGAGATGGTGGGAATTCTGCTGAAATACAAATTCCCAGACAGCAGCCAAAGGCCAGTCTTGCAAAGACACTTTTCTAAGGATAGCAGTTTCAATCTTGATATATTAACTCCTTTTTGTACACCTACTTTCAGGATTTTGCTAATTGCATCTGAGGTGTTATTAAATGTGTTACTTTGTGTCAGTTCCCTGTAAACCAGTACTTAGATCTTAGAGACTTACACAGGCTTGATTTTTTTTTTTTTGGCAAGAATATTTCATAAGTGGTATTGTATACTTTTCTTCTGTATCACACCAGGAGGCATATAACATGTGGTTGCTCTTTTTGTGTGTGTGATGTTAAGACTGACTAATAGTTTCAGGTATTGTTGGCCTGATCTGTACATTGTTAAGTTCCCCCTCTGCTCTTTGCATAATGATTTTAGCACCTGTTGATGATCATTGCCCAGATTCATCCTGCCATTCAGAGTTGTAAAATCTAACTTTCTTTTTCATATATAATTGCCCTCATCAACTATTTAGTTTTTCTGAGGTACAATTAATAAAGAAAAGACAAGAAAATATGCATGATTTTTTTCCTTTTATTTACTAGTTTTCAGAATACTAAGTTGGTTCCCTGGCATCCTGCAAAGGCAGTTATGAACGTTCCTTTTTTATTATTGCTATGAACATATGGATTTTTAACACATTTAAGATTTTAACCCACTGATATTATCTTTTTCCTAAAGTTGTCCCTTCTTTTGCCATCTCTTTAAGTTAACTACTGAGCCCTTTTGACACAACACCATCAGCTGTTGATGAAACTTTCTTGTTTTCTGGTACAGTAAGATATTTCAGGCTCATATTGTCTGTTTTCTACCCTAGAACTGGGATCAGTTTCTACCCTAGTTCCTTTTAGTGCAAAAATTATATTTAGAGACCACAGTTTAGATGATGGGGTCCTCAGTGGTATGGACTTGTCACTGTTTCTAGGTTCTTTTAGTGGAAATATGAACAGCTAGGAAATACAAACTTTTTTTAAAGAAAAATACTTTATGAGTATAGCCTGATATTTCCATTTCAAATTTGGGATTACAGGGGTTTTTAACTTTTCTTGGTTTTGTATTTGTGTGGGTTTTTTTTTTTTATGCTGAAAATGTTGATTCCTGGTGACCTTAATATAATTAATTGCTCTTTGTATGTTGATATCAGTATACCAACACCAATGCCATTACGTAATATGGTTACTGAAATAGTTTACAACTTCTTTGCAGTTCTTTGGTCCTTGTTGTATATCCCACTGATGATTTGTAATCAAATTACCCTGTTTTTTTTTTTAAATAATTTTTATTTTGTCATATTAGTCACCATACAGTACATCCCCAGTTTTTGATGCAATGTTCCATGATTCATTATTTGCGTATAACACCCAGTGCACCAGGGCACAATATGTGCCCTCCTTAATACCTATCACCGGCCTGTCCCAATCCCCCACTCCTCTCCCCTCTGAAGCCCTCAGTTTGTTTCCCAGAAATTACTCTGTTTTTAAGTCACTTGAAATAGTTGTTTTCTGTGTGTTTGTTAAACCCATCGACTTGGTACATGGATTAGTTTGTTTGATTTTATTTTCAAATTTGGGGAGCACTTTTAAAATTCTTGATTCAATTTTGTTTTATAATTACATCAGATATTTATAATTTCATATTAAAAATCTAGAAAATAAGATAAATTTGGAAAACTCTGGCTTTTATACTTCCTTCTACTCTCTTTTTTCTTTCCCACAGATGAGTAATTTAGTTAGCTTTTGACTGATATCTATCTTTTTTAAAAAATGGAACCAAATGTGTATGTCTATGTATTTCTATTTCCTTTCTTAGATAAAGACATGCGTATTATTCACACTGTTCAGCACTAGCTTTTTTCATTTAATATTTCCTGGAGATCATAGCATAATAGTATGTAAAAATTCCTTATTCGGTTCTGTTTTTTATCTGGCATGGGATTACCATACCATGCATGTAATGTAAATTCAGACCTCAAACCTATCTTCAGGTTTTGCTGTTTCATGGGAAACTTTTTTCCTACACAGAGCTTTTGGCAGAGAGCCAGCTTCCTTCCTTCTCTTCTGGGCTTGTGAGCAGAGATTTTGTTTTTGTTTTTAACACTTTTTTATAGAGTGAGCAGTCTTGATTATCTGAACTTTTTACTCTGGTATCCCAGTTATTTCATTCTAACTCCCCTACTTGTGTGGGCCCCATATTCTGTCCCTACATACAGACCTTAAAACCTCAGCTACTGGCTCTTACACCGTTTCAACTCTGTGCTTCTCTAAGTTGTCATGTTCTCAGCTTTGACTCTTGTAACTCTGGCTTTGAGTTCTCTCTGTTTTTGGAGCCTGGATATTTCTAAGCTTTGTGTTAATTTTTTTGGTTTTATTCTTTCCACCCTTTCTTTGTGTTTGGAGCAGGAGAAATTCACTTTGTTATGTTCCCAGAAGTAGATCGACAGCATTTATTTTCTATCACTCATGTCTATCATCCCTTTTTTTTTTTTTTAAAGATTTTATTTATTTATTCGACAGAGATAGAGACAGCCAGCGAGAGAGGGAACACAGGCAGGGGGAGTGGGAGAGGAAGAAGCAGGCTCATAGCGGAAGAGCCTGATGTGGGGCTCGATCCCATAACGCCAGGATCACGCCCTGAGCCGAAGGCAGACGCTTAACCGCTGTGCCACTCAGGCGCCCCTTATCATCCCTTTTTTGTAACTAACTGGCTGAAGGAATACACACACACATTCACAAATATGAAACAAGTTTTTAAGACATATGACTAAAATTATGGCATTTCCTACCAAAACTTTCCCCCCTTTCTCTCACTTGAAAAGATTATTAATCTTCTGTAATAGTTATTATAGGTGTTTTTTAGTACATTCTCTTCCTTTTTCTCTCTCTTACTTGTTTTCCTCTTTTTTCATCTCCCTCTGAATCAAAGAAAAATCTGTGTTGAGAATCCAGGTCAACTAATCTTAGTGCTTTTTTCAAAAGGGCAATAAATAAAGTCATGAGGCTTTTACATAACATTATGGTGAATATAAATTCTTTTTAGTAAAATAGGAAAAATTACCTAAGTATAATTTGTGCTCAATTGCAGATTCTTGGCTCAGGGTATTTTTTAAGTTGTTGAGGAGCCTTTATCCAATGACATTCATTCCTGTTTGATTTTATGTTTTTGTTTCACTTGTGCTGCCCTCTAACTTGTGTCTTCCCTGGTGCTTTCTTTTATATTCCTTTATTTGCAGTGCAGTTGTTTCATTAAAACTATATCAGATATTGACATGCCATGGAGAAACTTTTCTATTTCATACATTTCACCTAGATCTTTTGCTGTGCATTTTTGCAAATTAAAATATAGAGGCAATATTAATATGCAGTAAACAGCTTAGAAATGTATAAGTCATAGTTAAATCTTCACCAGATCGCTTAAAAAGGTTTGTAGCTTTCAGACAAATTCTCCTTTGGGGATGACATATTTACTTAGAACTTTGACTAGAGGTAAGAATTTTGCAAAAGTATTGAAAAAATTGGTTCAACCATTTTTGAGTTTCTTAAGGGATAAAAAGTAATAGTAATTTCATTCCTCCTTGTTTTTGTTAGCTTTTAACTCATATTACATATAATGTTTTAACCAGAGTGAAAAATAATGCAAGGAAGACTATTAAATCTTTCTTTAGACTACTTTAGGTGGCTTCAAGGAAAGTTAACTTTCAGTGTATCCTAAAGGATATTATCATTACGGTTTTCTTTTTTTTTTGTTATAAGACTTACTTGTAAAGAAACTGAAGCATAGGGGCGCCTGGGTGGCACAGCGGTTAAACGTCTGCCTTCGGCTCAGGGCGTGATCCCGGCGTTATGGAATCGAGCCCCACATCAGGCTCTTCCGCTATGAGCCTGCTTCTTCCTCTCCCACTCCTCCTGCTTGTGTTCCCTCTCTTGCTGGCTGTCTCTGTCTCTGTCAAATAAATAAATAAAATCTTTAAAAAAAAAAAAAAACTGAAGTATAATACTTCTTCAGTTCTTTTTGAAAAGAGCACTTAGAAAATCTAGTGGAAAAATGGCACACGGTGTTTAAACCTGTGCATTGATTAGCAAATTTAAAAGTGCAATGTTTTCTAACTGACCCTTGATTCAAATTATATGAAATCATGCAGTGTATACATTATTGACATGTTTAATGAAAACATGAGGAATGCGAGAGAGCTAATAAGAATTTTATCTTTTTTTTTTTAATTTCAGGCTGTGGCATTTGCTTTCCTTTTCTTTACACATTCATGATGTCATCTGTGTCAAAATTTTATCAACTTAGATTTATAAATATGTATTACATTAAATGTACTTGAGTATAGTATATACATTTGGATATGATTTTGTATGTGGGGACAATAAAACACACATCAATTAATAAGTAAAAACAATTCAGCAAGATAACAGTCCAAGGTCCTGTAGTTGTCACTGTTCCACAGTGATGTGGAATGAAGGAAAAAAAGCTCCATTTTCCATCTAATTAAATTTGCCAAAGCAGTATCTTTCATTCACATGTTTAAAACAGGAGCATGTCTTTTCTCAGAACCTGTAAACCAGCTAGTTGAAAGATCGACAGCTCTGTGAAGAAGACACAACCTTATATTTGGTTTAAGGTAGCCCGGGTTTTAATTATAGCTCTGGTGATGAGAATGGGAAGGTTTCACACAAGCAACCTAAACTGATAGCATAATATCTCCATTGCTCTCCATGTTGTTTCCTGCTTCAGCATTTTTCATACATGTCCTACATTGCATTAATAGAAACTCAACCCAGGAAACTGGGTTTTGGGTTACTTGGTATCTATCACAGTCTGTGGTAATGACTGCTATGAATCACTGAGGCATGTGGAAGAATTTTATCTTTAAAAAAAGTACTCTATTGAATGTATTACAAAAATTTAGGAAGGGGCTACATTTTAGAAGTACACTAATTTGGATGGAATATTTCAGAATCATTGGGTTTCTTCTCATGTAATTTTTTTCTGTATGTAAGCTGCCTTACTGAAAATTGGCACCATTTAATGAAGCTCTGTGTATTCACAGCAAAGAGGAAGCTAACTAAAGCAAACACTTAGAAAGTGACCTATGTACATGCATATTGCACATCCTTCTTTTTCTGGCAAGGAAGTTACTTCTTTTTATCATGCATCTAGGAATCTTGAATCCTTATAAAGGGATCAGAATCAGGAGAAAAGTTGTTGTCCTTTGAGATACCTAAGATGAATACTCACTTAATACAAAAAGAAAAGTATCACAAAAGTCATGGTATATAAATTAAGAGTGACTGGAGCAATTATTTTATATGGCAAAGCCAGAAGGATATTAAAAAACCTTACAGGGGCGCCTGGGTGGCTCAGTGGGTTAAGTATGGTCCTTCAGCTCAGGTCATGATCCTGAGGTACTGGTATCAAGCCCTGCATTGGGCTCCCTGCTCAGTGCAGAGACGGCGTCTCCCTCTCCCTCTGCCACTCCCCCTGCTTATGCCTGCTCTCTCTCTCTCTCTCAAATATATAAATACAATCTTTAAAAAATAAAAAAACCTTATATTTCTGTTTTCAACTCATGAACAAATGAATGTAGCAAGCATGTTTATCTTTTATTATTTTTTAAAAGATTTTATTTAGGGGGAGGGGGAGGGGCAGAGGGAGAAGGATACTCCCCACTGAACAGAGAGCCTGATGCGGGGCTCGATCTCAGGACTCTGGGATCATGACCTGAGCTGAAGGCAGATGCTTAACCCACTGAGCCACCCAGGTGTCCCAACATGTTTATGTTTTAAACATAATGCATATATTAAGAGGATGCCTTACTATTTCTATATAGTCAAGGTAGGGAGACATAGTAGAGAAGAAAGAAGTGCTTGAATAACAACAGTTTTGACAAAAATGGGGCTTTTTCCTGTAAGGGCCAAGACATTCCACGTTCCCAATTCTGATTTCTGATTGAATAGACTTCTTGCAAAAATATATTTTCCTGGACTCTAGAATTTATAGAATGGGCTTAGCTAGCATTGACAACAGCAATTTCTTTTTTTCACAGACAAGCCGGCTTGATCAAAGCAAGACATAAACAGAACTCTCTAATTATTTACATAAACACAAAATGAAATGTGGGTTTTGTGTTTAGGTTTTGTGTTTATTTCATATTACTGTCTATAAATGAATAAAGGAATTCAAAGTTTCTTTTTGTGTGTTTCACTTTGATTTTATTAACTTTCAGGATACCTAATAATGATATTTAGCGAAGAGATACTTCGTCTTGGAGAAATAATTCATTTTTTTCAGCATGAAGATATTGAATTTCTTTATGTTCAGATCATAGTCATGTTAGCAATAATACCATTTATCTTCTATAACAATTTTGAGAAATGTATGCTGTTTTTGTTTATAGTGCCCCAAAATATTCTTTACTTGTTTTTTTTTTAATGTTTTTATTTACATTTCAGTTAGCATACAGTGTACTGTATAGTTTCAGGTGTACGATATAGTGTTTCAATATTCTATATATCACCTGGTGCTCATCACAAATGCACTCCTTAATCCCCATCACCAATTTAACCCATTCCCCCACCCACCTCCTTTTTGGTAACCATCAGTTCCCTACAGTTAAAAGGTTAAAAGTCTGTTTCTTGGTTTGTCTTTCTCTCTCTCTCTTTTTCCCCTTTTGCTTGTTTGTTTTGTTTCTTAAATTCCACACATGAGTGAAATCATATGGTATTTGTCTTTCTCTAACGGACTTATTTCACTTACCATAATACTCTCTAGGTCCATCCATGTCATTGCAAATGGCAAGATTTCATTCTTTATTATGGCTAAGTAATATTCCTGTGTGTGTGTGTATGTATGTGTATGTGTGTGTATGTATGTACACACCATATCTTCTTTATCCATTCATCAATTGATGGACACTTGGGCTGTTTCCATAATTTGGCTATTGTAGATAATGCTGCTATAAACGTCAGGGTGTATGTATCCCTTTGCTGGATCATAGGGTAGTTCTGTTTTTAACTTTTTGAGGAACCTCCATAGTGTTTTCCAGAGTGGCTACACTAGTTCGCATTCCTACCAACAGTGCAAGAGGGTTCCCCTTTCTCCACATCCTCGCCAACACCTGTTGTTTCTTGCATTGTTGATTTCAGCCATTCTTTTTTTTTTTTTTTTAAAGATTTTATTTATTTATTTGACAGAGATAGAGACAGCCAGTGAGAGATGGAACACAAGCAGGGGGAGTGGGAGAGGAAGAAGCAGGCTCACACCGGAGGAGCCTAATGTGGGGCTCGATCCCATAATGCCAGGATCACGCCCTGAGCCGAAGGCAGACGCTTAACGACTGCACCACCCAGGTGCCCCGATTTCAGCCATTCTGACAGGTGTGAGGTGATATCTTGTTGTAATTCTTTACTTGGTTTTAAAGTTAAAATTCAGAAAATTTGTTTGAGGAGAGCATTTCCAAAGTAATTCATAACTAGTTGAGCAAGTAGCATTTTGAAATAAATCTATTTTCTCTTAAAAATTAGATGTCCAGTAGTAGCCACATTTGTATGTACAATTATACCTATTACAAAATTTTATGTGATACAAATATTTACATATTAAGGATTAAAAACTTTGGGAATACATTTTTTTTCCCCAAATAGAATGAAAAGGTATTAGGATTCTTAATGTCTCTTATCCTATGTGGTCTTGACCAAGCCTAAGTTCTCCTGTCTCTTGGTGAAGTCTGTAAACATTTACATTTCCTTACAGAAACTGTGTACTTTTAAGGATCACATCTTAGAATTTTGGAGAGGTCCTCACCCTGTTTGCATTTTCCTTATGCACTTGTCTTTATTTTCTCACTTTAAAATAATTGTAGTTTAATGCTAGGTTTGGATGTATAATTGTACTTTTTTTTTTTATGAGAAAAGACAAAAATGAAGCATTAGAGAAGAGATTAAAATAGAAGAGACTAAAGTGCTGAGAAGAGCCTCCTATATGAAACCCTGTGGAGACTGTAGATTAAATCCATGTAAATACAGTATCACTACTTGAAAAATGCGTGGTGTTTGAAAGGATCAAAGAAAACCACACCGAAACTTATAAGCAGTTATTTAAGTAGACCATACAATATGTGACCTTTTGTGTCTGCTTTTTTTCACTTAGTGTAATGTTTTTGAGGTTCATCCAAGTTGTAGAATGTGTCAGTTCTTTGTTCCTTTTTATGGCTGAATATACATACACACAATGCATACATACCCCAATTTGTTTATCCATTTATCCACTGATTGGCATGTGGGCTATTTTTATCCTTTGGCTGTTGCGAATAATGCCACTATAAACATTCATGTACAAGTTTCTGTGTGGACATATGTTTTCATTTCTTTTAGGTATATACTTAGGAGCAGAATTTCTAAATCATATGGCTATTCTGTGTTTAATTTTTTGAGGAGTAGCCAAATTGTTTTCCATAGCAGTTGAACCATTTTGCATTCCTACCAGTAATGTACAAGGGGTCCTATTTCTCTGCATCCTTGCCAACACTTATTATTTTTATTAATTTATTCTTTGATTAAATCTATCTTAAGTGGATATGAAGTGTTTTTTCATCATGTATTTCTTCAATGACTAAATACTGAAAATCTTTTCATGTGCTTATTGGCTGTTCTTATATCTTCTTTGGAGAAACTATGCAGGTCCCTTGCCCACTTTTTATTTGGGTTTGTTTGACTATGTGTTGAATTATAAAGGCTCTTTATATATTCTCATTATTAATCCTTTATCAGGTATATGATTTGCAGAATTTTTCTCCATTCTTTAGGTTGTTCCTTGGCATTCTTGATAATGTTCTTTAGGGAACAAAAAAGATTATAATTTTTATGAAGTCCAATTTGCCTTTCACTTTTACTGCTCCTGCTTTTGGTGTCAAATCTATGAGTCTATTGCCAAATCTGAGGTTATGAAGATTACCTCTGTTTTTTTTCTACTGGTAATTTTATAGTTTTAGCTCTTATATTTAGGCCATTTATTTGAGTTAATTTTTGTATAGGAAGTGAGGTATGGGCCCAACTTCATTATTTGTATGTGGTTATCCATTTATCCCTGCACCATTTGTTGGAAACTGTTCTTTCCCTGTTGAATGGTCTTGTCAAAAATCAATTGGTTATGGGTGATTGAGTTTATTTCTAGACTCTCAGTTCTATTCTTTTGGTCTCTATTTCTGTCCTTAGGTCAATACCACACTCTTTTGGTTAGGATAGCTTTGTGGTGCATTTTGAAATTGGGAAATGCGAGTTTTGCAGCTGCATTTTACTTTTTTTTTTTTTTTAATGTTTTTTTATTATATTATGTTAGTCACCATACAGTACATCCCTGGTTTCCGATGTAAAGTTCGATGATTCATTAGTTGCGTATAACACCCACTGCACCATGTAATACATGCCCTCCTTACTACCCATCACCAGCCTATCCCATTCCCCCACCCCCCTCCCCTCTGAGGCCCTCAGTTTGTTTCTCATAGTCCGTAGTCTCTCATGCTTCATTCCCTCTTTGCATTTTACTTTTTGAATATTGTTTTGATTACTCAGAGTCTCTTGTAGTCCCACGTAAATTTGAGGAATTTAGTTCTCTTTTTGGAGTATTGTTATCTTAATCATATTCAGTCTTCCAGTTCATGAACATAGGATGTATTTCCATTTTTTTTAGAGCTTTTTAAATTTCTTTCAGCAATGCTTTATAGTTTCCAATGTATAAGTATTTCACTTTCTTGGTTAAATTTATTCCCCAGTATTTTATTCTTTTAAATGCTATTGTAAATGAAATTATTATTTTTAGATTTTTAAATTTATTTATTTATTTATTTATTTTGACAGAGAGAGACAGCCAGTGAGAGAGGGAACACAAGCAGGGGGAGTGGGAGAGGAAGAAGCAGGCTCCTAGCAGAGAAGCCTGATATGGGGCTTGATCCCAGAACAGCGGGATCACGCCCTGAGCTGAAGGCAGACGCTTAACGACTGCGCCACCCAGGCGCCCCAAAATTATTTTCTTAATTTCCAGATTGTTCATTGCTGCCATGTAGAAGCACAACTAATTGTGTTGATCTTGTACCCTGTAACTTCACTGAATTCATTATTAGCTCTAGTAGGTTTTTGTGTGTGTGTATGTGTGTGTGTAGAGTCTGTGGGATTTTGTATATGTAGAATCATGCCATTTGCAAGTAGAAATAGTTGTACTTCTTTCTACTTCTAAAAAGCTTTATCAATTTGGATGCATCTTCTTTCTTTTTCTTGACTAATTGCTCTGGCTAGAATGTCCAGTACAGCGTTGAATAGCAGTGGTCATGCATTTTTGTCCTGTTCTTGATCTTAGGGGGAAAGCTTTCATTCTTTCACTAGTAAGTATGATATTAACTACGGGTTTTTCATAAATTCCCCTTACTGTGTTAAGGAAGTTCCCTTTTATCCTAGTTTTTGGGCATTTTTATCATGAGAGGGTTTAGAATTTTGTCAGATGCTTTTTTGGGCATGTATTGAGATGATCATGTGTTGTTGTTGTTTTTTTTTAAATTCTGTTAGTGTGGTATGCATTACATTGATTTTCATATGTTGAACTGCCATTGCATTCCCAATTTATATCCTGCTTGGTGATGGTGTATAATTTTTGTTGTTGTTGTTGTTTTTTGTGTTAAGTAAGCTCCATGCCCAGCATGGAGCCCAACATGGGGCTTGAACCCATGACCCTGAGATCAAGACCTGAGCTGAGATCAAGAGCTGGATGCTTAACTGACTGAGCCACCCAGGTGCTCCAGTGGTGTATAATTTTAGAATGTGCTCTCAGAGCTTGTTTGCTACTATTTTGTTGAGGAATTTTGTATATAGTCATAAGAGATATTGGTCTATAGTTTTCTTATGGTGTCTGTGTCTGGCTTTGGTGTCAGTTTAATGCAGACCTTATGAAAAGTGTTAGAAAGAGCTTCCTCTGTGTTTTTTTGGAAGAGTTTAAGAAGCAATGTTGTCAATTCTTCTTTTAGGGATTGATAGAATTCACTTCTGAAGCCATATGGTCCTGATTTCTCATTTGTTAGGCTGTTTTTATTAACTGATTCAATCTCTTGTTACTGGAATGTTAAGATTTTTTACTTCTTGAGTTAGTCTTGGTAATTTATGTTTTCCAAGGAATTCATCCATTTCATCTAGATTGTCTAATTTGTTGGTATAAAATTGTTTGTAGTATTTTCTTATAGTCCTTTTAATTTTTGTAAAATTAAACTACAGTTCCTCAAATGTATATGAAACTGCAAGAGACTTCCAGTAGCCAAAACAGTATTGAAAAAGTAAATATGTGTCCCTGCTCTCATCTCTTATTTCAGTTATTTGCATTTTTTCTTTTTTCTTTCTTAGTCTAGCTAAAGATTTCTCATTTTTGTGATTTTTTTTTTTTTCAAAAACTGACCTTTGGTTTTATTGATTCTCTTTTCTCTCTCTTCTTTCTCTTGGCTATAATCTTTATTATTTCTTACCTCCTCTCAGCTTTGGGTTTTGTTTGTTGTTCTTTTTCTAGTTCCTTAAGGTGTGAAGTTGGGTTGTTGACATGAGATCTTTTTAAAATGGAGGTGTTTACAGCCATACATTTCCCACAGAACACTTTTTTTTACTGCCCCCTATACGTCTTGGTATGTTGTGTTTTTATTTTCATTTATCTCAAAGTATTTTTTGTGTCTCCTAGTGATTCCTTATTTGATCTACTGGTTGCTTAAGAGTATGTTGCTTAATTTCCAGGTGTTTGAGTTTTCCATTTTTCCTTCTGGTATTGATTTCTGGCTTCATTCCATTGTGGTCAGAGAAGATACTTTGAATGGTTTTGATATTTTTTTAAATTTGGAAATTGCTTTATGGCCTAACATATGGTTTATTCTAGAGGATATTCCAGTGCAGTTGAGAAGAATAGATATTCTGCCATTGTTGGATAGAGTGTTTTGTACATGTCTGTAAGGTCTAGTTGGGTTTATATTATTATTCAGGTCCTCTCCTTAACTGATTTTCTGTCTAAGTGTTCTATCCATTATTGAAGCAGGCTGTTGAAGTTTCCAAATATTACTATATACTGTCTTTCTCCCTTCAATTCTGTCACTGTGTTTGCCTCATATATTTTGAGACTTTGTTGATTGATGTATATATGTTTATAATTTTTTTAAAAAATTATTTTTTTATTAAAGTATAACATAGTATTATATTAGTTTCAGGTATACAGTATAATGATTCAACAATTCTATACATTATTCAGTGTTCATCATGATAAATGTACTCTTAATACCCTTTATCCCTTTCACCAATCCCCTCATCCACCTTCCCCCTGGCAACCACCATTTTGTGCTCTTTTTTGTTTTGTTATTTAAATTCCCCATATGAGTAAAGTCATATGGTATTTGTCTTTGTCTGACTGACTTATTTCACTTAGCATTGTACACCCTAGATCCATCCATGTTGTTGCAAATGGCAAGATCTCATTCTTTTTCATGGCTGAATAACATTCCATTGTATATATACACCACATCTTCTTTATCCATTCACTTATTTCTGGATACTTGGGTTGTTACTATATCTTGGCTATTGTTAACAATACTACAGTAAACATAGGGGTGCATATATCTTTTTGAACTAGTGTTTTTGTATTCTTTGGGTAAATACCAAGTAGTGAAATTACTGGATTATATGGTAATTTCATTTTTAATTTGTTGAGGAACCTCCATACTGTTTTCCATAGTTGCTGCACCAGTTTGCATTCCCATGAACAGTGCATGAGGGTTTCTTTTTCTCCACGTCCTCGCCATAGATGTTTATAATTGTCATATCTTTGTGATGAGTTGATCCTTTATCACCATAAAATGTCTTTCTTTGTCTCTTGCAACAGTTTTTGATGTAGAATCCATTTGTCTCATATTAATATTGTGAACTGGGCTCCCTTTTTGTTACTATTTGCGTGTAATACCTTTTTCTTTCCTTTCAGTTTCAACTTGTGTCTTTGGGTGTAAAATGAGTCTCTTATATGCAGTTTATGATTGTGTCATATTTTTTTTTAAATTCATCCTATCAATAGTTGACTTATTTTATTTTTTCAAATTTTTATTTAAATTCTAGTTAGTTAACATACAGTGCAGTATTAGTTTCAGGAGTGGAATTCAGTTATTTATTACTTATATACAAGACCCAGTGCTCATCATATCAGGTGCCCTCCTTAATACCCATCACCCATCTAGCCCATCCCCCTCCACCTCCCTCCATCACCCCTGTTTATTTTCTATCTTTAAGAGTCTCTTATGGTTTGTCTCCTTCTCTCCGCCCCCCCATATGTTCATCTGTTCTGTTTCTTAAATTCCACATATGAGTGAAATCATATGGTATTTGTCTTTCTCTGACTGACTTATTTCACTTACCATAACATACTGTAGTTCTATCCATGTTGTTGTGAATGGCAAGATCTCATTCTTTTTCACGGATGAGTAATATTCTAGTATGTATATATACCATATCTTCTTTATCCATCCATCAGTTGATGGACATTTGGGCTCTTTACATAGTTTGGCTATTGTTGATAAGGCTGAATAGCTGTCTTTTAATTGATGAGTTTAACCCATTTACTTTTATAGTGATTATTGGTTATAAAGGACTTATTTCTGCCATTGTGCTATTCATTTTCTATGTGTCATGTCTTTTTTTTTGTTTCTCACTTCCTCAAGTGCTGCCTTCTTTTGTGTTTGATTTTTTTCTAGTATACCATTTTGATTCCCTCTTCATTAATTTTTTTTTTTTAATTGGGTAGAGTTGACACATTGTTGCATTGGCCTTCAGATGTATTCATTTCTTTTAATGTATATTTTTAGTTATTTTCTTAGTGGCTACTATGGGGATTACAGTTAACATCCTAAATTTATAAAAATTTTGTTTGAATTGATACCAGCTTAGTCTCAATTGCATGCATTAACTCTATTCCTTTCTAGCTTTATCCTCTCTTTTCAAATTGTGTCTTTATGCATTGTGTGGCCATTAACATAGATTTATAATTATTATTTTGTGCGTGTCTTTTAAATGATATAGGAAATAAAAAGAGTTATATACCAAATACTAGGTTTTATATTTATAAATAATACTAAATAATCACTTTATCAGTGATCTTTATGTCTTTGTATGGCTTTGAGTTACTGTCTGGTATCCTTTCATTTCAGCCTTAAGTACTTCCATTAGCATTACTTACTAGTAGTGAATTCCTTTTAGCTTTTGTTTATCTGGGAATGTTGTAGTTTCTTTTTCATTTTTGAAGCATTGTTTTGCTGAATACCGAATTCCTGGTTGACATTTTTTTCCTTTCAATTCTTTAAATATATGGTCCTCCTGTCATTTGACCTTCATCGTTTCTGATAAGAAATAGGCCATTAATCTTTCTTGAGGATATCTTGTGTTTGATGAATTGCTTTTCTCTTGTTGCTTTCAAGATTTTTTGTCCTTCCACAATTTGGTAATAATGTGGTGTGGATTTCTTTGTTTGTCCTCCTTAGAGTTTGTTGAGATTATTGGATGTGTATATTTCTATCTTTCATCAAATTTGGGAAGCTTTTGGACAATATTTCTTCAGAATTTTTTTTTTCTGCTTCCTTTTCTTTCTCTTCTCCTGGGACTCCCATAATGTATATATTGATATGTTGATGGTGTCCCAGACGTCTCTTAGGCCCTGTTCATTTTGCTTCAATTTTATTTTTCTCCCCAGACTGGGCAATTATAATTGCTCTGCTTTCAGATGTGATGATTCTTTCTTTTCCTTGCTTATATTTGCTGTTGAATGCCTCTCATGAAATTTTTATCTTTTGTACTTTTTAGCTCCATAATTTTCTACTTTGATCTTTTTAATGATTTCTCTTTGTTGATATTCCTTATTTGTTCATACATACTTTTCCTAATTTACTTTGGTTCTTTGTCCATGGCTTTCTTCAGCTCACTGAGCATATTTAAGGTAGTAAACTAAAGTCTTTGCCTACTAAGTTCAGTCTCTGGGCTTTTTTAGGATAGTTTCTGTCAACTTCTTTTTTTCCTATGAGTCAGTAGTATTTTTCCATTTGTGTGCTTTCTCATTTTCTTATTGATATCTATATTGTAATGTAATTCTAAATATCAAATTCTTCCCTCTACACCAAGGATTGCTACTGTTACTTGATGAAGGCTGCAGTCATTCATTGGTTTAATGACTTTTCCACATCGTTTTTTTTTTTTGTAGACTGTATTTCTTGTCATGTGTGGTCACTGAAGTATGTATTCTGTTACCTCTATGGTCAGCCAGTGACCTGACAGAGATTTCCTTAAAAACCTGGATCCAATGAGGGGAAAAAATTTTAAAGGGGTAGTATGTCTCTGTGACTTCCTTCAGTGATGCAAGCAGAGCAACCTGATGGGTTGAGCCAATGGCCAGGCCTCTGTGTTGGTCATACAGTGAACTGCCGTGTAGATCAAAACACAGTAAACTTTAGTTTTTAGAGGAGAAGGTCTTTAGTGTCTGCCCTGGTGCCAGAAAGCTGCATCAGGAATTTAGGCTGTTTTCCCAATGGTTACTTTTGGCAGGGCTTGCGGATTTTAGCTGCTATGTATAATGCTGAAATTCACTAAAACTTAGTCTCTTTCTTCATCAGGTACTCCCCTGGATGCTACAAGTGTTCAGCTAGACTCCAGAGTTCTGAAATAGTTGTTTCTAACAGGTATTTGTTTTGTTTTTGTTTTTGTTTTTACCAGCTTGATAATTGGTTTGGTGGAGGGATGATTCTAGAGCTTCCTACTCTGTCATCATCCATGACACCACTCCCTGCTGTGTTAATTTTTAAAAGTGTTCCAGTTCGGCAATAAGTTTCATGGTCACCCATTGGTAAGTAAATGACAAGAGCAAGAGAAAGAGATAAAAAGAATTTCTTATAGAAAGTATAAACCATGAGGATCATCAATAAATATTTATTGACTTCTCAAAGAAGATAAGCTGTCAGATGAATGCTATAGGTTTTTCCTAGTTTTAGTTCTATATAGTTTCTGCCCATTAGGAAGTTTTTATACTAGTCTAGCATGGGTACAGTGAATGCCTTTTTGTTAGGGTTGACCAATCTCATTGATTTTTATCATGAGTTTAGATACAGGGTATTATAACATGTAAACTAAGAGGTAGAATCTGTGGAACAATTGTATGTCTTGTTCCTGACATGGGTACCATATTGTCTTCTTTCAACTTGATCCACTTCTCAAATCTGTAGATGGGTCATGAACAATTGCTTCATGGCTGTGTGCAGTCTGCAGGCCTTATGTTGTGTAGGACTGCTATAGACAATGCTCTTTAATTGGGCAGAAGAGTTGCTTCATTGGCTTCCCTCCCATTTCAGAAAACTGAGTACATGCTGTTACTGCAGCATTTTGTCAATGCCAGCTCGAGGAGCAAGATCCTGAGATTGAAAATCAAACTAGGGGCTCCAAATGGTGATAAAGACCACTGCATTTTGACTATTGAGTCTGAATATATTTATAATCATATGGAGGTGTTTTTTTTTTTTTTTTTTTTTTTTTTTTTTAAAGATTTTATTTATTTATTTAACAGAGATAGCCAGCGAGAGAGGGAACACAAGCAGGGGGAGTGGGAGAGGAAGAAGCAGGCTCACAGCAGAGGAGCCTGATGTGGGGCTCGATCCCATAACGCCGGGATCACGCCCTGAGCCGAAGGCAGGCGCTTAACCGCTGTGCCACCCAGGCGCCCCCATGGAGGTGTTTTTTTGAACGTGGGTTAGTATGCATTTATTCATTCTGGAAATTTACTAGACTTCACCTGATTTTAGAGTCCCCATTAAAGTTTTTGGCAACTACTTGGAAAAGTATAATAGAGTACGTTTGGGAAAAATGCTTTCAAGGGGAGATCTTGCATTGACTGGCTGGCTGACTATCTCTCCATCACTCCCACACAAACTCAGAATGCTAGAAGTGATAGCATATCTAATGTTTTTAAAACATAAGTGAATAAAAGTGGAAACGTGAAAATGACTTGTTTACTTTTTTTTTGCCGTGTATTAAACATGCATACATTAATGTTAGTGAAATTAAAATAATTTCCTATTTCTCTAAGTAGCCACATTTTATGGTTGAATTTTAAACTGTAGAAAGCGGGTTGTGATGGAACTCCCATCAGAATATCAGCTGTATCATATGAAAGGACTGCATATATTATCTTAATAGTATTAAAACTTCTTTAAAACATTTTTAATTATAATCATTTTAATTATTTGTATAATCATCTACAAACCAAAATAGTTTTAATCTTTTCCATAGTTTTCCATGTGATTTTAATGCTGTGTACATTAGTATTGGTGCTTGAATATTACTTTTGCTAGCATTAAAATTGTTAACACCGTAGCTTTGTAATGCATATTTGAATATTTAATTATGTTGCTATAAACAGCTTTGCTAATGTTATATTTTCAGTGAATATGATGGGCCTTCTGTTAGTGCTGGCATTTAAACAGTCTTGCTTTCTATTTTCCTATTGTATATACAATGCAAAGTATTCCCACCTGAGGTTTCCCCAAAATTTCACTTGGGAAACAGAACAAATTTGAAGGATGTTTTCTGTATGTTGCTCAAATCATGCTTTGCTTCGAATCAAGCCAAATGATGAAAACATAGTCCAGCCTCCTTTCCAGCAGAATGCAATTACCTCTAAAGCCTATAGTAAAAAGACCAACTAATTGAGAACACTTGTCTTTGTTTTCAGTTAGCAAAAATTCTTAATAAGAATGTCCATTTTCTAAATTCAGAAAGGTGGGTTTATTTTTAATGAATTAAAAGTTGGAAGCTCTGAAAATTAAAGCATATGCAGGTTACTCTCTTCCTCAAGGGGACTTATACTACTGCTGTGCTCGTGTGAAGTAATAATGAGATACCATAAGCAAACAGTAGATGATTCATGTCAGATGGTTCTTCAATAACGTTAGGGGGGAAAAGCAGCTGATGTATGGGATATTGAAGGCAGATTAAGTTGTTAATGTATATTAGTATATTCTTAATTTCCTTTTAATTGAAAAAGACATATTGACTTTAATTAGAACCATTTCACAGGAACTGTCAATTAGCACATGTCAAACTAGTTAATTCAGAACAGAATTCTTTTAATTAGGGTCTGCTTTCCTTTAACTATGGGGCCAATGAAATCAGCCTTTCCTTATCTAGATTTTAAATGTCTCTAAGACATATAATACAAATGTAGACTCTTATCTATTATTAGAAGCCCATATGGATAACATTAAAATGATGATGCTGGCATTGTTCATGCAGCACAAATCAGAGTCCCTTTATGACTGTTAGAAAAAAAATGGCTTTGAACAAAGACTATTTTAAATACCAGATTTATCCTACTTTAAAGAGACTACAAAATTTATGACATGCATGTTCACATTTAAAGTATTATTTAATATGTCTGCTCAAATAAATGGGCCTATTCAAACGTTTTGTGTGTTCTATCAGCCGAAGACACATAAAACATTGTCAAGCCATACAGCAACATTTTTTCCTTAAATGAACTGTAATCAAAAAGGGAAAACAGACTGAATGATTTTTTTTTGCACAACATAAAAATAGCATTGTTAACTTTCATTGCATCCAAAGATTTAATACGAATAGTTGATACAGTGACTAAACCACTAGTACTGAGCTAATGTGATCTTAGTAATCAGGCAGTGTAAAATCTGAAACTTGGCTTTTTCTTAATGTAGTGTGGAATTGGATCATCTTAGTTACACCTGCCATGAGGATGAGCATGTACAGTGAGCTTGGTGGGGCAGGGCTGTATGGTGTTTACCTACAAAATAGGTATACTCAACATTAGAAGATTTTAAAAAAATGATTTATTTATTTTAGAAAGAAAGAGGAGAGCATGTGTGAGCACGCACGAGCGTGGGGGAGGGACAGAGAGGGAGAGAATCTTCAAGCTGACTCCTTGCTGAGCTCAGAGCCCAACACGGGGCTTGATCTCACCACCCATGAGATTGAGTTGAGCTGAAACCAAGAATTGATGCTTAATCGACTGAGCCACCCAGACTCCCCAAAAGATTTTTAAGTGGTTATAGGGGAACATTAATGTGAAATCTAGCTTACTTTATCAGGTAAGATTTAGCCACTATTTTACTGAATTAGAGTAAGCAAGGATTACAGGAATTAATAAAACAGAGTATATAATAAGCTAATGTCTGGATTCCAAAGAGAATTATCTAGTATGTAACCTCATATTTGTTCATTTTTGGTAGGTACATTTAACTTAATGATGACCATAGTGTTCCTTTCTAAAGTGTGCTGTAGTATAACTCAGTAACTACATTTGTGGCAGTTGAATTAAATGAGCAATTGTAGTAATCTACTTTTAGTTAACAGGCAAAACAACAAGAGCAGTAAAAAAAAGATGAAAAAAAAAGCAACCAAAAAAACCCCTTTTTTTTCCAGAGTTGACCTCTTTCTTCTGAACTGTTGTTCTTAGAGGTACCTCAGCTCTCTACTGTGTGTTTGGGAGACACAGCTTACATTTAGCAATTCCATATTTTGTTTAAATCTGTAGCTTTTAACTTTTTTTTGGTGCCATGTAGTCACTTCAGTCTGTTATTAAAGATACTAGTCCTCTTACCAGAAAAATGGGCATGGGCATACATGCACTCAGTGTTTAGGGTGGGAAATCTTAATAAAAAATGATTTGGTACAGCTTGCTAAAGGAGGAAACCTCAGTTGTAATTGACTAATTATAGTGTCACAGGCACTGTTCTTGGTCTGGGAATGTAACAGTGAGTAAGATGAGCTACCTTGACATCTGAGTAACCATGACAAATTATTTAAACATTTTCAGAAATTACTATGTGATTCTTTTTTCTTTTTTTAAAACCTTTTTTACTTTCTGAACTGGTTAAAAATTGACCTATATTTAGAAATCTTATACAAGTTCTAAATGTGACAAGATTGACAATTTTACATAAAAATTGCCTGAAAAATATAATTATTGAAACAGTAGATGAGACTAATTTTATAAGCTTAATTCAACAGATTTTATTAATCATTTCCATCTTAATTATAATTCTATCTTTGTTAATAATCTTAGGTGATATTAATTAATACTACAGTTTTGGTCCATATTTTTGTTTATTTACTTAAATTATATAATTTATGATTATTTATGAAGAAGACATAAGGCATACTGGTAAAATTTTTACAAGTTGGTCTTATTTAAACTCTAAACTGTACAGATAATCTTGGGTGTGGTGCTAATGAATTTCTTGATTATCTGTGAGTCACATATCCATACTGTGCCAGGGTTTAAATTTGAACACACTTTTGAGAAATATCAACACATGCAGAATCTGTTATTCCACTAGATACTCTTAATTCCTTTGTATCTTCAGAGGGGTAATTTTCGGGGTGTGTGTGCACACACATTTAATCTCTAAGAGTCTACTGTAGAGCTTTTGAATATATACGTATAAAGTATACATACTTGGTGTGCTTTAGTCCCACTTTGCTCCTTGATTGTCTGTAGCAGTTTAAATTGCTTTGTCTATTTCAACATATATAAAGTTGACCTTCGGAGCATTTACCAGCAACAAAAATTTTGACCTTTGGAAATTTGCAGGATACATGAGCCTTAACTTGGTTTAATGATCTTAATGGTATAGATAGTGTAGATTTTAAATATTGATAAAAATAGGCAAAAATTATTCAGAGCATATGTTTGTGAATCAAAACCATAGCTACTTAACTCTGACCTGGTTAGCAGCATTTTAACAGATTATTTAAATTATTAGGAGCTATGATTTCAAATAGCTTTATCCATATAGGAAAATTATAGAAATCACTGGAATGCTTTATGTAAAGGAAAGTAGCTTTCAGAATAAAATTTTTAATTGTTGGATTTTAAGAGTTAAATGGAAATTTTCTTAATTATTTCGTCCACTTCTAGATCCTAAATCAATATGGTATTGATTTTACTAGGGACTAAATGCACCATCCTGTATGTGGGATTTCTTTCTCCATACATATGTAGTTATCCCCACCCCTGCAACCCCTGACATACACACATCTTTACTACCTAATGATCAACAGTTGTCTAACATATTAATTATATATTATATTATAATTTAGTAAATTTAATTTTTTATATCTTTAGTGAGAGTGTGTTCATGTATCTTTTGGGAAGTGACAGGGAAATATTGTACATATATATATATATTATCAGCTATTCTCAGGTTAGTTCGGGTCAGTACCCCAAAGTTTTATTAAACACCTCTTATTTTCAGAAACAGTTAATATTAGGCATTATCTTGTTGAACATTAGTTAAAATGTTTATTTGCCTTTCTCCTGACTATGTAGAATCTGTTAAAAACTAGTAATTTTCAGTAAACCAGCAGTTGCCTTTTTCAAAATTCTTTAGTGCTTTATAGTTGAAGGTTATTTCATTTCTTTCACTGATATCATTAGGGGTTCTGGCATATGGAAAATATGGGTTCAAAGTCCAGTATCAGTATTTAGTATCTTTGTAAACTTAGATAAATTGCCTAACTTCTGATGTTCAATTCCCTCCTCTGAAAAATGGGGATAATAATACCTACTTTATAATATTATATGGATTAAATGGAATATGTAAAGGGTTTATTAGCATCTTGTCTTTTACATACTCAATAAATACTGGTTCCTATCCCTTTCTCAGTTTTGTTGTACTAATTGCCTCTACTGAGAAATTTATTGTTAAATAAATTTACCCCTGGATGGAAATACAAATTGTTAACATGAATTTTCTACTATTTTGATAGTTAATAGATATTAACAGGAGAAATGTATCTCTGTCCTTGGTGCTTCCGGTGAAGCCAGCTGATGACAATTGTCTACTTAAGACCAGGAGTCCTTTCTTCACCATTTATGTGAAATATTTTATGACTATCAGTCAGTGAAATGGCTTTTAACAAAATACATTTGTTTATAATAGTTCAATGTAGAATATTCAAATATTCTTTTTTTTTTTTTCTTCAGTCAGCTGTACGCCCAATCTGGGGCTTGAACTCATGACCCCAAGATCAAGAGTTGCATGCTGTACTGACTGAGCCAGCTAGGCATTCCCAAATATTACTGAACAGCAATATTAGCTTCTAAAAATGTAAAAAAGATATATAAAAATAGCCTATAATTCTACCAGCTAGAGGAAATCACTGTAAATATTTCGGTGCACTTTCTATGTATGTGCTGAGAATTTTATTAGGTCATTACATTTTATTCATAATTGTGATTTAAATGGCTGCACAGTATTCATTTTTTAAACTAAGTTCTTTTTGAAGTTTGCATTTTTTCCTGCTCCAATAAGTAAATTTAGAATGTATATTTTTATATATATAAATTTTATATGCATTTCTTATTATTTCTTTAAGATAATTCTGAGGAGTAGAATTATTGGTCAAAGAAAATTAACATTAACATTTGATATATATTAACCCAAGTTGCTTTCTAGGAAAGTGTCAATTTATACTCCCACTATCCCCAAATACGACCTTCTGACAAAAGAGTGAATTGATTTTTGAATATACAGTTTGGCTAGTTGTTAAGTCAGTTGATTAATGTATAGTTTTTGGCTAATTGATTTTTGCCTAATTGATTCAGTTTGGCACTAATTTAGGAAGAGGCCAGATATCATTTTAATGACCCATGTGATCTCGCTGGGGATTTACTGAAGATAGCTTTTAATTTAAAAGTGATGTTTAAAGTAACATTTGGTGCAAGTGGTAGCTGGTATGCCAATTTGACTTAGTCATATTTTGATTTTTATATGTTATGAGGTCTCTTTGGGGCTAATTTCTATAGCAATTTTTAGAGGAAAATGAGATTCTTCTAATGTGCAATTAACGTATTTGCATTATTGGTAATATATTGAGAGAAACTTAAGGGTAAAAGTCAGCTCATTTTATTTTGTAGTAAAATCAGAAATAGGAAAAATATGCTAACATGATAATATCTAATGAGGGAAATGTTCCATGCAGATGTCTGTTTTTCTATTAATCCCTAAAATGACTCCATGCTTTTATTTATATGGGTAACATCAGATACAAACATGTTACTAGGAATATATAGCCACTTACAAAAAGGATAAAAATAATATGAGTTTAGAATTTTACTAAATTGTGTTTTAAAGGTGATTTAAATCTTTAGATAATGTAAGATTTGAGATTTCAACAAAGATATAGTCTGCGTATGCTACTTCCTAGAGTTATTTAGGTATTTTTCTCTTGTTTAGCTGCATTTACCACAGCTTGTAACATAGGGAAATGAGAACTGGGTCCTGTATGATGGATCTTTTATGGGACACAGAGAAATATGATTTTACTTAGTTATTTTTTAAGCCTCTATCTAGGCACACTGCAACCAATATTACATTTATGATAGTATACAGATGATGGCATAAGCTCTCAAGCTAACAAAAAGGGCATGGAAAGGAAAAGAGAAAACACAATTTTTTGTTTTTGTTGTCAGTAGGAATTTTCATGTTTTCTTTGTACATTGGGCACCTTTTCATTTTTATTGTGCTACACCGATAGCATTGTTGCATTTCATTAACACCAACTTAGTGAAAATGAAAAAAAGAATATTTTGCTGCTCTTACTATTGTTCTAGATTTCTGTCCTGTAATACTTACCTTTTAAAGTTATGAGTTATTTCGGAATAGAAATGCTTTAAGGACATGTATTTTGTTTTAAGCTAGATTAGGCTGCTAAATAAAGTAAATTTGGACCTTTCTCTTCATGGTTGATAAATATGTTGTGGTATTAATACAGGCAAATACAAACAGTTGTTATATTCTGCACTTGTCATTTTCTCTACTGAATATGTGTCAGTGAAGGCACAGCTTTGGTAAGGGCTGGGGAGAGACATATACAGAAATGATCACACTTTTGCATTGGTAATAGCATCCTTCAGTCTTGAAACTCACAAAACAAGTAATAAGGTCACACCGCTAGCTACACATATTTTATACAAACTCTATCAGATTTGATAGTGACAGAGACAGGGAGTGTGGGTGTAGGGAGTTGGAAAGATGAAATAGGGAAAGATGTAGAAGAGAATAATGCTCTAGGCATTTGATTTTTAATTTGTAGAATCAACTTTTTTTTTCTCTTAAGTCTTGAACTTATGTTTGTAACTGAAGTTAATTTAAGCATAGTTGCCAAAATAATGAAATAAATCATTTATGACTTGATATCTTGTTTGTTATTGAATATTCTGATTAGGTATAAGTAGGTCATCATATAGTTTATAAATCTTAATGCTTCGTCATTTGTGAATATGCCTGATATTAAAAAACCATATTATTTGCTTGGATTTTTCTTTGCTCTCGAGGATAAATGGGCAAAACATGAACTTCATTATGAATTTCTCTTAAAATTTTGATTTACAGTTTATTTTCTCAAGACTCAGTTTGAATTACAGAGATCATGTTCTACCTGTAACCTCTTATGGGAGGTTTCCAAATGAGTAAGTTGACCTTCTGGGATAAGAAATTTTGGGAGGTATTCGAAATTAATAGATGCTATTATGTTGGCTGCTGCTAATATGTTACAATTTATTCTTCAAAAAGCCCAGTTGAATGCAAGTGTCATTTGATGAGTGTTGGGGATAGACAATCATTTATAAGGCTGATGGTACTGTTTTGTCAGTTTCGTTTCCTTTCCTTTCCTTTCCTTTCCTTTCCTTTTTCTTTTCTTTTCTTCTTTTTTTTTTAACCTTGATAGGCACCAGGATCAACTTAAAAAAAGGTAATGTCAGGCTTAGGATTTTAGCAAATATACTTTAATGGATATGTCATGAGTTTTTGAATGGAGTGTGAGGATAAAAGTCAAAGATGTTGATTGTTTTTTGTAAAACAGGGTGCCTATAGTTAACAATATGATAGTTGAACTTTAAAATATGTTAAGAGGATAGATCTCTTGTTAAGTGTTTTTAGGACAGAACAAAAACAAAGACACAAGAGAAATACTAGGAAAGTTTTGGAGATAATAGATATGATTATAGTACCTTGATAGTGGTGATGGTATTAGGGGTGCATGCATATGTCCAAACCCACCACAATGCATACATTAAATATGTGTGTGCAATTTTTAAGTATATCAATTATACCTCAATAAAGGTAAGCAATGCATGTTGGTTGTATTTTAAAGATATATTCTGGAGAAGGAAGAGAAGAGAATTAAACAGATGAAGACAAAGCATTCAATTCTTGATGTAAGAGTTTATGAAAGGGAATGGCTTTATGATTCTCGGTTTCAGTCTGTTGCCTTCATGATGAGTGTGATACTGCTGATAATGATGTTGGTGTTCTCCTTGGCATTTAAAGGAATATCAAATATATTCTTAATAGTTTCTCATTAGACAGCTTTTCTTCTGCTGAAGCTACTGACTCACAGGGAAAAAAAGCTCTTTGAGTGTAATCTACAAGTGAAAAACAGTTTATGACAGAGGAAGCAAAAGGGGAGGAGGTAAAGAGATGGCAAAAGTGGGGTGACACTGAGAGTAAACATTAGAGGAAGGAAGATGAGGGAGAATATATGGGATTAAAAAAAAGATTTTTCTCCTTTTTAACTAGCTGCAGCCTGGCTTCCTTTTGCATCCATCCTGCTGATCATCTCAAGCTACTAAAAAACTCTCTGATTCTGGTGCTAGTCTAGTTCCTCCAGACTTTTGCCTTTTCTATCCACAGGTATTTTAGGTTCACATGGCCATCATAACTATTACTGGTCTTTGTATTCCTCATTCCATTGTCATTTATTTGAAACCTTTCTTGAATATTCAAATATTCCCCACTTAGTTAACGAAACAGATTCACTGTCCATGATAATTCAGTGTCACTTTATGCCAGGCATGTTCTAGGCTCTGGATGTGTAACAGTTAATGAGATGAAGTCTCAGTTCTTTCCAGGCTTACGCTAAAATAGAGAAGTATATATTTGATTTTCTGTGGGGAGAAAAAAAAGCAAGTTAAGGGGATAGAGAATAATGGCCTGTGCTACTTTGGAAAGGGTTGTTAAGGAAGTTTTCTCTCTGGAGGTGATATTTAAACAGAAATCTGAGTGATGTGAGGGAACAAGCTATATGAGTTTTATGGCAGTAAGCACCTGGCAGCAGGACGAGACAAGTGCATAGACTTAGGTTTGATGTCTTCAAGGGTCAGCAGGAAGCGCAGCGGATGGATGGGGAGAGTGGTAGGAAATGAGGTTAAGAGTTGGGCAGAGGCAAATAATGAAAAGGCTGATAGACCACAGAAAAGTTCGTGGATTTTATTCTAAGAGTGATGGCAAGTCATTACACTTAGAGGGTTGAGATCAGGGAGGCAAGGTGGACTCACTTCATGCTAGGAATATTTTTTCAAATGAGAGCAGAGCTGCAGGATATCAGGAGAATTCTTAGGCACTTACCCAGTTGCATTTATTAATATAAATACTATAGTAAAAATGGAAGTGGTTGTTCAGGGACGGCTTATACTGAGTGACATTACTGAAGGTGTGTTTTACCTTTGGAAGAGTACTACAGTACCACGATGGGATAGATGACTATTTTCCCAGAAAGATTTCATTGATTTGTTCTTCTTGAGGCCAGTAGAAGTGAAGTCAGTGGTAGTGAATTCAGCAAATATTTTTGTGGGCTTTTTAAATATTGGACACTGTGCTGGATGCTGTTGCAAATGTTAGGCTGTGCAGGTATTTGTCCCCATTGTATAGCGAAGGATGTTGAAGCTCAGATGTCCTATTGTGCCACAACTGCCATAACTACTTGGTTATCTGAATATTCACACTAAAAGAGGCTTTTTGCCTGAATTGCTAGAATTAATTGCAACAGTGTAGATCTGGGTATTAATCATGTTTAATCAGACAATGTGCTGTTAAATTTCTAAGAATATATTGAAGGGGTAATTGAAAGCCTTGTCTTTTATTTTAAAACACGTACTTTCTAATTATGTTCTGGGAATTAAAGGACTACGTTTGTGGTCATTTTAGAAAAATTAGAAATACAATTTTTTAAACACACACATTCACACACTGTGACAACCTCTCTGCTTCCACCTTGTTAATGCCTCAGATAAACCCTTTTCCCAATGTTAAAAATGGATTCTGGTGGTACTGTTATTTTGTTTATTTATATAGTTGGAGAATGAGTAAATTTCACTTATTTTGTTTAGTGTTACCAATCATTTACACTTGCCCTAAGATAATTTATTACTTGCAAAATGAGTTTAGGAAAGTTAATAAATGTGTTTGGTAATTCATTCTATCTAGTGAAATTGTTACAGAGGTCATCTGAAGAGCTTAGTTCTCTAGTCTCTTGAGTAATAGAAATTTGAGGTCTTATGCTCTGATAGCCTATCTTTAGGGCATATTACTAAATCCAATATTTATTTGGTGTAATTCATCCAAAGAAAGAAAAGAAAATGCTTCCCCCTTGCCTTGGTAAGTTCCCTGCTTACAACAGAGGGTAAAAGTACATCTGTCTACAATGTCAGATGTTCAGGGGATATACTTCTTGTTATTTTTTTTGAAACTCAGTTTCTAGTTTGAACTTCTGCCCAGGTGAATGAAATTTTAATCTTAATTAGGGGTCTCTTACTTTTCCGTTTCTCTTGCCTCTGCTAATTCTTGGATGGAAGTGGTGGGTCCTACTAGACATTTTCATCTTTTCACAGTGGTGGCATTTGTAGAAATGCTCATCATTTCATTTTATTTCTGAAGTTATGGGTCATCATAGGTTGCTGCTCATTCCTCATTCTCATCCACAAGGTATTAGCTGGTAAAGCAATTCTTCTTAGAATTTCCATGCTACTGATAACATTGTAATCTTTCTGTGGTCCCCAAACTCCACTGAGATATGGAGAATTCTGTGAGACTGGCCATTGTCTAAGCTTTGCTGGGTCTGAGTGGGGCCTGGGAAATTCTGAGGATAATACCTTGTTTGCCTCTTACATTATCCTTTCAGTTCTATGGGATATTCTGTACCTAGGAAGTAGGCCACAGATTGCCTCTGTTCTCTTGTAAGAACAATTGTCTAAATCTATCATTTCTTTGACTCTTCTTTTCCCCATTCAGGGACTTTTCATCAAGTCTAGAGGGTGAGGAAGTCTTGTTGTTCTTTGTTTTGTTTTTAGAGTGCTCTAAATCTGTTTTCTGTGCCAGATATTACAAATACATGGGCTGAATTTGACCCACAGGAGTGTATTTTACTTGTGAAGTATTTCAAAAACTGGGAAAATTCACGTAAAAATCTGAATTTCCAGATTTTTGGGAATGGGGCGGAAGGAATGATCTGGCAACACTGGACCCACATTTCTATATGGTAGAAATCAGCTGGAGCTGATTTCCTTAACCCTTAACAGGGTTTGCTCATTCTAATCCCCACATTCCCTTTTTTGTTTTACTCACCTGCCTGACTTGGTAAGCATATGTTTTGAATCCTTCCTATTATTCAAGGCCCGGGATTTTGAAGTTCATAGGTTAGGAAAAAGACTCCTTATTTCTACTTTCTGCTGTCACTGCTTTTCCTGAGGCGGAAGAATCTAAGAATAGGGGAAAAATTAGCTAGTGTTTAAAAACTGTTAAACCACCACAAGATATTATCAGAATTTTATTTTACTTATTTAAAAATGTTTTGTCAAGTTGATTTTTAAAATTCAGCTTTATTGAGGTGTAAATTATATAAAGTTCATCAGTTTTAGAGATGTAATCCAAACTGTTTTCCAAAGTTATTGTATCATTTTACATTCCCACTAGCCATGTATGAAAGTTCACCTGCTCCACAGTCTTGTTATCATTTAGTGTTATCAGTGTTTTAATTTTAGTCACTTGTAGTGGATATGTTGTATCTAGTAACATCTCATTGCGGTTTTAATTTGCATTTTCCTAATGAGTAAGGATGTTGAGCTTTTCATGCGCTTATTTTCCATTTGTATATATTTTTTTGAGAAGTGTCTGTTTAAATCTTTGGTCTATTTTAGGAAATTGAGTTCTTAACCTTATTTTCGAATTATAAGACCTCTTAAGTATTATGGATTAAAATCTTTTATCAGTTTAATCTTTTGCAAATATTTTCTCCCATTTTCTTAACAGTCTTTTGAAAAGGAAAAGTTTTTACTTCTTTAAATTTTTACTTTTGATAAAAGCCAATTTGCTGATTTTCTTTTTTTATAGTTCATGTCTTTTGTGTCCTATTACAAGAATTTGACCGAGGGTCACAAAGATTTTCTCATATGTTTTCTTCAAGAAATTTTATAGTTTTTGCCCTTATGTTTATGTCTGCAGTCCATTTTGGGTTAATTTTTATATAAAGTTTGAGGTGTAGGGGTAGAGTTTCATTTTTTTACATGTGACTATGTAGTTGATCCAGCTCTCTTTTTTAAAGAGACCCCTCTTTCCTCATTGCATTAATTTGATGCATTTGTTGAAAACTGGTTGATCATAGATATATTTTAACTTATATTCTGTACCATTGATCTATATGTCTTTCTTTTAGTCAGTATTAGACCATCTTGGTTATGATAGCTTAAATGTTAAGTCTTGAAATAAGATAGTCCTCTGACTTTGCGGTTTTGTTTTGTTTTCTTTTTTCAAGATTCTTTTAGCTATACTAGGTGTTTTGTATTTTCATATAAATTTTAATTTAAAAAAATTTTAAAAGGTAATCTCAGCAAAAAAAACCCAAAAAACAAAAAAACCAAAGAAAAAACAAAGTAATCTCTACCCCCAACCCACAACCCCAAGATCAAGAGTTGATGAGTCAGCCAGGCACCTCTTTTCATATAAATTTTAGAATAAGCATGCCAATTATTATAAAAAGGCTTACTAGGATTTTGAGTAGAATTGTATCAAATCTATAGATTAGTTTGGAGGAGAATTGGACCTCTCCATAAACATGGTATATCTATTCATGTGTGTAGATCCTTAATTTTTATCAGCAGTGTTTTAGTTTTCAGTGTACAGATCTTGCACACATTATGTTACATTTATTCCCAATTATTTCCAGTTTTTTTTTGTTGCTATTGTTTTTTTTTTAAAGATTTATTTGAGAGAAAGAGAGCCTGTGCGCAAGTTGTGGGGGAGGGGCGGAGAGAGAGAGGAAGAAGCCGACTCCCCAATGAGCAGGGATGCGTGCGTGAGCACCCCCGCCCCGCCCCGCCCCCGCCCCCGCCCCCCATGCCGGACTCGATCCCAGGGGCTTCATCCCAGATCCATGGGTTTATGACTTGAGCCAAAGGCAGGCGCTTAACCTTAACCGACTGAACCACCCAGGCACCTGTTTTGTTGCTCTTGTTAAACGGTATTGCTTTTTTAATTTCAGTTTTCAATTGTTTGTGGTCTGTAGAAATAAAGCTGATTTTTGCATGTTGACTTTGAATCCCAGCCTTTTTCTTATATGTATGACTTTAGTAGTAGATTTTTTCCCTAGATGTCTGTTATCAGGTTGAGGAAGTTCCTTTTTATTTCTAGTTTGCTGAGAATTTATTATAAATGTGTGTTGTAGTTTGTCAAATGTTTTTTATTTTCATCTTTTGAGATGATCACATGTATATTGTCAATATGGTGAATTACACTGATTTTTCAAAAGTTAAATTTTATATTTTTGAAACAGATGCTTTTTCTATATTTTTTGAGATTTTTTTTCCTTTGTGTGTGTGTTTTTTTTTTTTTTTTTAGTTAATATGATGGATGAATTACATTGACTGATTTTGAATGTTAAACCAACCTTGCTTTTGTGGGATAAATTCCATTTGATCATTATGTATTGTGGGATTCACTTTGCTAAAATTCTGCTAAGGAGTTTTGCATTTTTTATTCATGATGGATATTGGTTTTTGGATTTCTTGCAGTATCATTGCTTGGATTTTTAGAATGAGTTGGGAAGTGTTTCCTTTGATTCCATTTTCTGGAAGAGTTTGTGGAGACTTGATGACATTTCTACCTTAAATGTTTGATAGAAGTAATCATTGAGGCCACATGGACCTGGGATATTCTTTGTGGCGGGGTTTTAAAAGGTGTAGGAGTACCAAGCTCTGGTAATTTGTATCTTTCAGGGAATCTATTTCCTCTGAGTTGTCAAATTTACTGGCATAAAATATATTATGATTTTTTCTTACTATTGTTTTAATGTCTGTAATACCTATGGTGATTTACCCTTTTCTATTTCTGTTATTGGTAATTTGTATCTTCTCTTTTTTTCCTTGACTAGTCTAGCTAGTTTATAATTTTTATCAATCTTTTGAAGACCCAGCTTTTTATTTTATTGGGTTTCCTTTATTGTTAGACCTTCTTCTATTTTACTGCTTTCTAGTCTTTATTATTTTCTTTCTTCTGCTAATTTTCTATTTAATTTGCTCTTTTTTTTCTTAAAGTGGAAGATACTCCAAATATTTTATTGTTATCAATTTGTAGTTTTAATTCTGTTGAGAGCAATTACTTTGCATATTAATTCTTTTAAATTTATTGAAACCTTTTTTATGGCCCAGTTTATGAGATGGTTTGGTGAGTATTTCATATCTACTTCAAAAGAATGTATATTTTGCTATTGTTAGTTGTAGTGTTGTTCGTTCTATACATGCCAATTAAGTCAAATTGGTTGATAGTATTGATAGCTTTAGTGATTTTCTGTGTATTTGTTCTATCCAGTTATTGTAAGAGGGGCATTGAAATCTCTAGCTGTAATTGCAAAGTTGTCTAATTTTTTCAAGTCTATTAATTTTGCATTATGTATTTACATGCTCAGTTATTAGTTACCTACACCTTTAATATTGTTTTGTATTCTTGATGCAGTAATCCTTTATCATTATACAATGTTTATTTTTATAATTGGTCATATGCCTTGAACTGAAGTCTATCCTATCTGCTATCAATACAGACTCTCCAGCTTTCTTTTAACTAGTGCTTATGTGGTATATTTATTGCACTTTTTACTTTTGAACTATGTGTGTCTTTATATTTCAAGTAGATTTTCCATCTTTTTTCCTTCCTTAATTTAAACCCAGTCTGGCAACCTCTAATTTAATTATTGCTATGGTTGTAAATATATCATCTTTCTATTTTTTTTCCATTTGTTTCATCCTCTCTTTTGATGATTTATTAGCTATCTACCTCTTTGGTTTAAAGTTCTAGTGATACTGTGTGTTTAAAATGCATCTCTTGGGGCGCCTGGGTGGCTCAGTCGTTAAGCCTCTGCCTTCAGCTCAGGGCGTGATCCCAGTGTTCTGGGATCGAGTCCCACATCGGGCTCCTCTGCTGAGAGCCTACTTCTTCCTCTCCCACTCCCCTGCTGTGTTCCCTCTCTCGCTGGCTGTCTCTCTCTGTCAAATCAATAAATAAAATCTTTAAGGAAAAAAAAAAAGTAAAATACATCTCTTTAACTCATCAGAGTCCACCTGTAAATAATATTATGCCACTTCACATATAGTGTAAGAATTTCACAACAGCACTGTTTGTTTAACTTATTCATTTTTATAAATTCTATAATACATTGTAATTGTTTTGACTTAAATAATCAGTTATCTTTGAAGGAGATTAAAAAGTGTGAAAAAAATATCTATTATTTTTACTTACGTATTTATATTTCTGATACTTCCCATCCCTTTTTGTAAAATTACATTTCCCTCTGGCATCATTTCTTCAGGATGAAGGGCTTACTTTAGCATTTCCTATAGTGCCAGTTTGTTAGCGTTGATTTCAGGCAGTATTTATCTGTCTGCAAAGGGTCTTTTCTGAAGATCTTTCTTCCGGGTACAGAATTCATTTTTGGGTTTGTTTTTATTTTCAGTACTTTAAAGTTGTCACTCCATTGTCTTGAGGCTTGCCTAGTTTTTGATGAGAAGTTCTTCATCATTCTTTATTTTCCTGCACAAAATGTCTTTTCTCTTTCTCTGGCTGCTTTTCAGACTTTCCCTTTCTTTCTTGTTTCTGACAGCTTGATTATGTTGTGGTTTGGATGTTCACTTATGGTTTTCTTTTGGTTTATTCTGCTCAGGATTTCTTGAGTTTTATCTGTGGATTTATATTTTTTACTATATTTAGAAAATTTATGGTGATTATTTAAAAAATATTTTTCTCTTGTCTCATTTCCCCCTGGGACTACAATTACAGGTATATTAGTCTGCATGATATTTTCCTACAGGTAACTGAATCTCCATGCATTTTGTGAGGTCTTTTTCTGTTTGTGCTTCACTTGGGATAGTTTTGCTGTCTTCAAGTTCACTGGGTTTTTGTTTTTGGTTTTTTTGTGTTGTTGTTTTGATTTTGTTTTTGGTTTTTGGTGATCTTTATTTGGTGATTTATCCCACCCAGGATAATTTCCATTTCAGATTTTATAACTTTCATTCCTAGAATTTGAGTCTTTTTAAAAATATCATATCTTTGTTTGATCATGTTTTGCACTACATTCTTGAACATAAGGAACATATGATCGTTGTTTTAATCTACCTTTCTGCTATGCTACCATCACTGTCATTCTGTTGATTTTTTTCTCTAGGTTTCTATGAATTGCTTTTTATCCAGTTATGGGCCATATTTTCTTCTTTAATCTTATTGATCAGATGCCAGACATAATGTATTTTATGCTGCTGGGTGCTGGATTTTGTTATATTCTTTAAAGAATGTTGGATTTTGTTCTGGCATGCAATTAAATTACTTGGGATCAGTTTCATACTTTTGTGGTTTGCTTTTGAACTTTGTTACAGTTTCCAGAGAAGCCTTTAGTCTAGCTCTTAGTCTCACTAACTTAAATTTGCTAAGTTAGTCTCAGTGCCAAATGCTACTGATACTTCATGTGTTAAGTTGTCTCTTCACTCTGGCCTTTATGAACTATTCTTAGCTCGGTGTAACTGTGGGAATTGTTCGATGTGTTGTTTTTTGGTGTTTCTTTCCTTTGCCTTGGGGAGTTTGACTATGCATATGCAGATCAATATTCAGCCAAAGATTTGAGGAGATCTTCTGCACATCTTCAGAGCTCTCTTCCTGTTTAGCTACCTCCTGCCCCACAGATTCTAGCTGTGTCAGTTTAGCCAGATGCCTTTCTGTTTTTCTCTTAAGCTAAATGCTTAAGGCCCTGTTTATATTCCCTGTCTCTGCTCTTAAACCTGGAAAATGCTTCCAGGTAGTAAGGGCAACTGGAGGGCTCAACTAGTTTATTTTCCTTCTTTCAGTAATTGTAGTTCTATCTGTGTGTTACCCACTATCTGAAAACTTGTTTTATATATTTTATTTGGTTTTCTAATATTTATGATTATAGGGTAGTTTCCATAGCAGTTAATCCTTCATGGATGAAAGTGAAAGTCCTTGTCAAATTGTTTTAAGAGTTTTGTTAACGTTCTTCAAAAATAACTACGTTATTATCATTTTTTCTACTTTTGATAAAATATCTATGAATTTTAATAAAGTTTTAATGTATTCCATACTATAGTATACTTAATTGCTTTAAAGCAGTATATTTTTTAATAGAAACAATTTTTAGTTATCTTTATAATTGAAGACAAGACATGGTATGCATTATATAAAACACTAGGTAATTTTAAGTTAATTTCCAGGGATCTTTGGAATGCATTATGTGATTTTTGAGGCACAGTAAAATTACCTTTCAATTGTGTAAATACATGTCAGTAAAGTCTTTCCCTTCAGAAACTTCAGCCAAGAGTAGAGGATTCACCGCCCTCAAGTATGCTTAATCATATCAAAATTATATATTGATTAAGTTAATATTTAAATTATTTTGTATTGGCTGAGCATACCCCATGTGTTTGATAGGGAAAAGGGAAGTATGATTCTGAAATATGTTCAATGGTAGGGAGAAGCCAGTTTAGAAGTAAAATTTGTTATAGTCATAATCAAGAAATGACCATATATTATACTTTTAATTCACCAAAAATTCTATGCTGTCAGTTTTCTTCAAAAACCTTCTAAAAAAACTTTTGTGAATTAAATTTAGATAGTCTTTTTAATATGGTTGCCAGGTTGTCATCATTATGTTAATCAACTCAGATTTCCAATTTGTTCCTATTTTGTTAAAATGGAGTAATTGGTGAGTTTGTCTTAACTAGAAATATTAATTTTCTTGTTTGTATTTGTATTTTTTTATATATTGTTTTTATTTTAATTATTTTATTTTATTATTTTATTTTAATTCCAGGTAGTTAATATACAGTTTTATATTAGTTTCAGGTATATATAATATAGTGATTCAGTACTTCCAGACATCATCCTGTGCTTATCAGGACAAGTACATTAATACCTATCCTCTCACCCACCTCTCTTCTGGTAACCATCAGTTCTCTATAATTAAGAGTCTGTTTCTTGATTTCTCTCTCTCTCTCTTTGTTTTTTTTCCCTTTGCTTGTTTTTCTTATTTCTTAAATATGAGTGAAATCATATGGTATTTATCTTTCTCTGACTGACCTATTTTGCTTGGCGTTATACTCGCTAGCTCTATCCATGTCATTGCACATGTCAAGATTGCGTTCTTCTTTATGGCTGAATAATATTCTATATATATATAGATACACACACACACACACACCCCATATGTTCTTTATCCACTCATCAATTGATGGACAGTTCGGCTTCTTTCATAAATATAGGGTGCACGTATCCCTTTGAATTAGTGTTTTGTATTCTTTGGGTAAAACCCAGTAGTGCAATTGCTGGGTCATAAGGTAGTTATGTTTTTAACATTTTGAGGAATTTTCATACTGTTTTCCACAATGGCTGCCCCAGTTTGCATTCCTACCAACAGGGTATGGGTGTTCCTCATTCTCCACATCCTTGCCAACACCTCTTATTTCTTATGTTGTTGATTTTAGCCATTCTGACAGGTAGGAGGTGATATCTCATTGTGGTTTTGACTTGCATTTCCCTGATAAGTGATGATGAGTATCTATTCCTGTGTTGTTGGCCAACTGGGAGTATTTTTTAAATAACTGGACTATCATCTTCCTGAAAATATTTGCTAGATTATTACATTCACTAGTGACAGCTATAGGTAGAAGATCATAAATGCAGTCACTTCCTTAGTGTTAGAAACCACAAAGATCAGCTGTACAAGTTGTTTTACAGAACATTAATGTCCTACAGTATGAGAGGTTTGTTAAAAGAGTTCCATTGTTGGGCGCCTGAGTGGCTTAGTCGTTAAGCGTCTGCCTTCGGCTCAGGTCATGATCCCAGCGTTCTGGGATCGAGCCCCACATCCGGCTCCCTGCTCGGTGGAAAGCCTGCTTCTCCCTCTTCCTCTCCCCTTGCTTGTGTTCCCTCTCTCGCTGCCTCTCTCTCTCTGTCAAATAAATAAATAAAATCTTAAAAAAAAAAGTTCCATTGTTAAATAAGTTTGGGAAACTTTACTTCCTATATTTCTCTCTAGGTTCTGGGAAATCTTATAGTAAACAAACCTGTTTGATTTTGTTTTACTCAACATTTCCCACAGTTTTTTGACTACCATTCCTAACCACTTTCTATCCATGAACACCTCTTTACACCTCTTGAGACACTACATCTCTTGAGAACACAATTTTGGAGATGCTGCCTAGATGATGGTGATATATCTCATTCACTTACATTGTAGCTATATCTGGACCCATGGAATTATAAAAAAAAGTTAAAAGTTGATTGAGAGTTTGGAAATACTTTATCAGCTGAAGACTTTGTTTAAGCCAAATTAGTAATTCTGAAGTACAGGTTTTCTGAGCAGCTTTCTTTCTTCAAAATAAGAGTGTTCCAAAGTGTTATAAAACCAAACCTTATAAGGCATCTTAGAGAAGAACCAACTCTTATAAAAAATAAACTTTTGATGAGCAAAGTATAAATGAGAAACACATGAAATAAATTGCTTTTGAAGTATACCTGGAGCATATAAATTTTGAGAAATGGATTAAAAAAACTTTGACTAGACATGTTTTGGGTTTTGTTAAATTCAGACATTAAAAAGTTTCAGATGTGTATGTTCCTCATGAAAAGTCATCCATTCCTAACTTAAAATTCCAGAAAAGAATTATATAAAATGAACATTTGTGTTTAGAATGTGCTTCACAGATCTTTTTAAAATTTTTAAAAAAGATTTATTTATTGATTTTAGAAAGAACCAGGGGAGGAACACAGGGAGAGGGAGATAGAAACTCAAGCAGACTCCCTGCTGAGTGTGGAGCCTGATGTGGGCCTTGATCTCATGATCAGGTCTGAGATCTCATGACCCTGAGATCATGATCTGAGCTGAAACCAAGAGTCAAACACTCAACTGACTAAGCCACCCAGTTGCCCCAACTTCACATATCTTGATATGCTGCAAAGCAAGTTTTTTGAGGTTACTAGTCTACTCACACTTTTAATGGTCTATCAGAATTATCTGCTGTAATTCGAGGTTGGACCACTAATCTCCCAGAAGTATTTTGTTTTGATATTTTGTTTTTTATTTATTTTTGTTGAACAGAGAAGGGTCTTTATTTATTTGTTTGTTTTTATTTTTATTTATTTATTTTTTAAAGATTTTATTTATTTATTCGACAGAGATAGAGACAGCCAGCGAGAGAGGGAACACAAGCAGGGGGAGTGGGAGAGGAAGAAGCAGGCTCATAGAAAGGAGCCTGATGTGGGGCTCGATCCCATAACGCCGGGATCACGGCCTGAGCCGAAGGCAGACACTTAACCACTGTGCCACCCAGGCGCCCCCAGAGAAGGGTCTTTAAAAAGTTGTTTCCGTTAGGTGCCTCCTACTCCAGCAGTTTGATATTTGGTCTTAGTACAACAGGCCTCTGGAAATAGAATTTCTTAGGTTGTGTTTACTCTGCTGGATTCAAACAGTAGAGTAGAAAATATTGTAATTCTATAGAAACAATTGCTCTTGCTTTTTATAAAGTGTAAGACTTACAGTAAAATTGTTACAAAGTGGTGAGATTTATAATAAATTGTAATTGATTAGTTTTAATAATCATAGTACCTTGTTATCTCTCAAGTAAAGGTGAAGAAATGTTAGGTATAATAAACACACTAGGAGGTGACCATTAGGAAAAGATAGTTAATGAATGGTTTGGTGTTAGTATTTTACAAGGTTAAAGCACATTTCCTACTGTACAGTAACAAAGGAGGAAAGTAAGGTGATCTACGTTGTGGCTGTATATAGGTCTTAACAATTATACCAGATGTTTGGCATGTCAGTTGAAAGAAAGAGAATATTTTGGTAAATATAGACTCTGTTCAGATTTAATGAGAGCTTTTGGCATGGTCTACTTTATGATGCTTACAAGAAATGAGGGTAATCTAGCTTTATAATAACCCATTATTTTCCAGAAGCCCTGGGTAAATTTTACTGTCTGTCATGAATGTGCTTGTTTACATATTGTAGTTTCAGTAAGTCTAATTCTTATATTGAATCCTAGTTTCCTAGTGTGTAGAATTGCCCCCTTAAATGTTTTATATAAGTAGTTTTTAAAATCCTAATTTTTGTATCCATTTATGTAGTAGCAAAAAAAAGTTTTTACAGAATATATTTGTGTATATGAGAGTCCTTCCTATATTTTCTACTTGAAAGAAGTGTTTGTTCTTAGCTGCCTTCCTGCTGTGATGGTTAATTTTATGTGTCAACTTGACTGGGTCACAAGGTGCCCAGATATGTGGTCAAACATTATTCTGGGTGTGTCTGTGAAGGTTTTTTTGGATGAGATTAACGTTTGAATTGTTAGACTGGGTAAAGAAGATTGCTGTATTTTTTTTTTTTTAAAGGATAACAAAATTGATCAACTGTTAGCCAGACTCATCAAAAAAAGAGGACTCAAGTAAATAAAATCAGAAATGAAGGAGGACAAATAACAACTGACACCACAGAAAAATAAAAAGGATTATAAGAGAAAGTTAAGAACAATTATATGCCAACAAATTGGACAACCTAGAAGAAATGGATGAATTTCTAGAAACATTACTGTCCAAAACTGAATCAGGAAAAAATAGAAAATTTGAACATACTGATTTGTGTTCAAATCAAAGAACTCCCAGCAAACAAAAGTCCAGGATCAGATGGCTACATAGGTGAATTCATCCAAACATTTAAAGGAGAGTTAATATCTATCCTTCTCAAACTATTACCAACAGTAAAAGAGGAAGGGAAGCTTCCAGATTTCTTCTGTGAGGACAGCGTTACCCTAACACCAAAACTGGATAAAGACACTACAAAAACAAAACAAAACAAAACAAAACAAAACTCAGGCTAATACCTCTGATGAACATAGATGCAAAAATCAAAATATGAGCAAGCCAAATGCAACAATGCATTAAAAAATTATTCACCACAATCAAGTGGGATTTATTCCAGAAATAAAGGCATATTCGGTATTCACAAATCAATCAGTGTGATACATTATATCAATAAGAGAAAGGATCGAAACCATATGATCATATCAATAGAAGCAGAAAAAGCACCTTACAAAGTACAACATCGATTCATGATAAAACCTCTCAACAAAGTAGGTTTGGAGGGAACATATGTCAACATAATAAAGGCCATATATGAAAAACTCACAGCTAACATTATATTCAATGGTGAAAAGCAAAGAACTTTTCCTTTAAGGTCAGGAACAAGACAAGGATGTCTACTTGCACCACTTTTATTCAACATAGTACTGGAAGTCCTAGCCATAGCAGTCAGACAAGAAAAAAGTAATAAAAGGCATGCAGATTGGTAAGGAAGAAGTAAAACTGTCACTATTTGCAGATGACATTATACTATTACAGAAAACCTTAAAGACTCCACCAAAAAATTCCTAGAAATGGTAAGTGAATTCAGTCAAGTATTAGAATACAAATTAGTATATATATAAATCTTTTGCATTTCTATATACTAATAATGAATTAGCAGAAAGAGAAATAAGAAAACAATCCCAGTTACAATTGCACCAAAAATAATAAAATATCTAGGAATAAATTTAAATGAGGAGGTGAAACATCCGTACTCTGAAAACTATAAAATACTGATGAAAGAAATTGACACAAACAAATGGAAAGATATCCCATTCTTGGCGATTGGAAAAACGAATATTGTGAAAATGCCAATGCTACCCAGGGCAATCTACAGAGTTAATGCAATCCCTACAAAATAGGAACATTTTTCACAGAGCTAGAACAAATAATCCTAAAATTTGCTTGGAACCCACAAAAGACCCTGAATAGCTAAAGCAGTCTTGAGAAAGAGGAACAAAGTTGGAGGGACCACAATTCCAGATTTCAAGATATACTAGACAGCTGTAGTAATCAAAACAACATGGTGGTGCACCTGGGTGGCTCAGTTGGTTAAGCATCTGCCTTTGGCTCAGGTCATGATCTCAGGGTCCTGAGATCAAGCACCGTGTCAGGTTCCCTGCTCAGTGGGGAGTCTGCTTCCCCCTCTCCTTCTGCCCCTCCCCTCTGCCTGTGTGCACTCTCTTTCTCAAATAAATAAATAAAATCTTTAAAAAAACCCAGTATGGTATTGGCACAAAAGTAGACACCTAGATCAATGGAACAGAATAGAGAGTCCAGAAACAAACCCACGATTATATAAAACAATCTATGACAAAGGAGGCAAGAATATGCAGTGGGAAAAAGTCTCTTCAACAAATGGTTTTGAGCTAGCTACATACAAAAGAATGAAACTGGACCACTTTCTTACACCACACACAAAAAATAAACTCAAAATGAATTAAAGACCTAAATATAAGACCTGAAGCTGTAAAATCCTAGAAGAGAGCACAGGCAGTAATTTCTCTGACATCAGCTGCAGCAACATTTTTCTAGTTATGTCTCCTAAGGCAAGAGGAAAAAAAGCAAAAATAAACTGTTGGGACTATATCAAAATAATAAGCTTCTCCAGAACAAAGGAAACAATCAACAAAACTAAAAGAGAACCTAACCGGGGATGTACTGTGTGGTGACTAACATAATATAATAAAAAATCATTAAAAAAAATAAAAATAAAAAAATAAAAGAGAACCTACTGAAGGGAGAAGATATTTGTAAATGTCATATCCATAGAGGGTTAGTATCAAAAATATTTAAAGAACTTATACAACTCAACACCCAAAAAAACAATCCAATTAAAAATGGGCAGAAGATGCCTGGGTGGCTCAGCCAGTTAAGCTAACTGACTCGTGATTTTGGCTCAGGTCATGATCTTAGGGTCGTGGGATTGAGCCTCAAGTCTGGCTTTGCACTCTCAGTGGGGGGTTTGCTTGAGATCCTCTCTCCCTCCCTTTGCCCCTCTCCCCACTCATGCGCCCGCGCGCACACACGCACTCTCTCTCGAATAAATAAATTGGGGGAAAAAAAGGGCAGAACACATGAACAGATATTTCTCCAAAGAAGACATACATATGGCTAACAGACGTGTGAAGAGATGCTCAACAGCACTAATCATCAGGGAAATGCAAGTCAAAACCAGAATAACCAGAGTGAGGTATCACCTCACACGTGTCAGAAAGGCTAAAATCATGGGCGCCTGGGTGGCTCAGTTAATTAAGTGTCTGTCTTTGGCTCAGGTCATGATCCCAGAGTCCTGGGATCTAGCCCCCGCATTGGGCTCCCTGCTCAGCGGGGAGCCTGCTTCTCCCTGTCCTTCTGTTGCTCTTCCTGCTTATGCTCTCTCTTTGTCTTTCTCTCTCTCTCTCTGTCAAATAAATAAATAAATAAATCTGGAAAAAAAAGGCTAAAATTTCAGAAACACAAGAAAGAACAAATGTTGGTGAGGTTGTGGAGGAAAAAGGAAGCCTTATGCACTGTTGGTGGGAATGTAAACCAGTACATTGTGGTACATACTGTGGTAAACAGTATGGAGGTTCCTTAAAAAATTAAAAATTAGATTACCATATGATCCAGTAATCCCACTACTGGGATTATAAAAACACTAATTTGAAAAGATATATGCACCTCTATGTTTATTGCAGCATTATTTACAATAACCAATATAGAGCAGCAACTCAAGTATTCATCGACAGATGAATGTATAAAGATGTGTGTGTGTGTGTGTGTGTGTGTGTGTGTGTGTATGATGTAATATTAGCCTTAAAGTTGACTCTTGCCATTTGTAGCAACATAGATGGATCTAGAGGTTATAATGCTAAGTAAAATAAGTCAGGGAAAGCAAACACTCTACAATTTCACTCATGTCGAATTTAAGAAACAAAACAAAGGAATAAACAACAACAACAAAAAAGAGAAGACAGACTCCTAAATACAGAGAACAAATGTGGTTGTCAGAGGGGAGGTGGGTGGAGGTATGGGTATAATAGAGAAAGGGGATTAAGAGTACACTTATCTTGTTGAGCACTGAGTAATGTATAGAATTATTGAATCACTATATTGTACACCTGAAATTAGTATAATACTGTATGGTAATTATGCTTGAATAAGAAAAAAGATTGCTCTCCCCAATTTAGGTGGGCCTCATCCAATCAGTTGAAGATAGGAATAGAACAAAAAAGTGTGTAAGAAGGAGCTCCTTCTGCTTGAATGCTTAAGCTAGCACATAGATCTTTCCATTTTGAGACTCGATCTGAGAAATTGGCTCTGTCTTCTTGGATCTCAAACCTGCTGGCTTTCAGACTAGAACTTACACAATTGGCCCTTCTGGTTCTTAGGCCTTTGGACTTGGACTGGAACTACACTATTGGCTATCCTGAGTCTGCAGCTCGCTGACTACAGATCTTGGGACCTTTCAGCTTCTATACCCACATGAGCCAATTCATTATTTTAAATGTTTTTTTCTCTCTCATTTAGTGGTTCTATTTTTGTGGGGAACCTGGACTAATATACCTGCTTTCCTATCTATTTGATTAAGCCTAAAGTAGAGCTATGCAAGTAGTGTACTTAAGCTATCAGGTTGTTATAAAGAGTTGAATTTTGCGAGAGCTGGGAGAAGGAGAGGGAGAGAGAGAATCTTAAGCAGGCTCCACCCCCAGTATGGAGCCTGACATGGGGCTTGATTTCTCGACCCTGAGATCATGACCTGAGCCAAAATCAAGAGTTGGACGTTTAACTAACTGAGCCACCCAGGCGCATGTTATTTTGCTTACCCATTCCTATCATTATTTTTAACAATGTCCCATCACTATTGAGGATAGATCAAGAGAAAAGGCCATGAGATTAGTCCTTTCTTTGTGAAGCTGAATATACTACATTTAATAACAGTTTTAAGTATACTGAAAACCATTAAAATGCTCTTATATTTTTTTCACTGCATGAAAATAATTTTTGTCTGTCTAGTCGGGTGATTCTGGACTCTATGAACAGAAAGCCAAGTAGGCTTATTTGGTTTATTTATGTTCTAAAAGGAGGTGACGTTTTATTTTAGAAGTTGTAGTGAAATCTCTGTTATGGGTAGGGGTCAGCAAACTTTTTCTGTAAAGGGCCAGATAGTAAATATTTTAGGTTTTGTGGGCTATATGGGCTCTGTTGTAACTCTGTCATTAATCTTTCTGGTACTTTGTCATTATAGAGCAGAACTAGTCATAGGCAATATTTAAGCATGGGATTGTGGCCGTGTTCCAATAAAACTTTATTTATAAAAACAAGTGGTGAGCAGATTTGTCCTGCAGGCTCTAGTTTGCTAACCCCTGTTATAAAGAACCTTACAAAAATTAACACTACTATTTATTGAGCACTGACAATATAGTGGGCAATGTTAAAGGCACACTGCATTGTTATTTAATCCTCACAACAGAGAGGAAGCTGAGGCTTAGAAGGTTTTAAATTATCACTCCAAGATCACATAGCAAGTTGCATAGTCATTACTGGAACCCAGATTTATCTCCAAATGTGATACAAAGGAAAATGCTTTGTGACTTTAAGAATTTTGCTTTCTTATTTTCTAAAAGAACCAGGGTGGTTAAAATATAAAGTTCGGCAGCAGTGATCTTATTGGAAATCATTTTATAGCTGATGGTTCAGATACTGGGCAAGAAAATGCTGAAAATTTAAATTGATATAACCAATTTCCATGTCCCTGGTTTCTCTCTCAGCTATTCATACTGCTGGGATCATAGGCATTCTTGAAATCTGCCATGGTGTACCAGTTGCCTTAAAGGTCTCTCCTTTTTTACTTTGTTGGTGGCTAAATTGGCTGTTCTGGGCAAGGTCTTAGAAGAAATCTTAGCAGCATTCTAAGTTTCTCTTCTTAAAATTCAGAACCAGAGGCCAGAAATACCTTAGCTCTTTGGAGAGGATAGTGGGCAAAGATGAGGATATTTGATCCTAAAAAGTTGATGAAGAAATTGTCCAGTTGAGCTGTCATCTTACGTTTATCGTCTTAGTGCTCCATGGCCTGGAAACAAACGATTTGTGTAAGAGATTATACTAAACTCTGCCTTACATGAACAGGTCTTTGGGGGAAAAATGCATTTTTTCTTTTCTCATCGAAACTTCTGATGGCCCTGAAAATGTAAGCCTAGCAGTGGGAGGACAGTTGAAATTATGCAAAACATCAGTGATGTGGCATGTCAGTGTGTATGAGTATGTGATAGGAGATAAGAAAAGCTCCACAATCTAAGTTCCTCTCCTTTTTTTTTTAAGACTACAATTCTCTTTATGATTTTTAAAAGCCTAATCTGATTATTTTTTAATTTATGCTCAACAAATTATTTAGTACTTACCATGTGCCAGGCATGAGGCTACCATTGAGGATACAATAATGAGTTTGACACACTGTGTTCAAGGAGATTGCCATCTAGTTGGAGAGATAAATATATAGATAATTTGAGTACTGTGTATTAAATGCTAAAACATGAGTGAGCACACAGGTAAGACATCTAACCCTACTTTAGTTAGACTTTAGGAGGTAAAGCTTCTCTAACTGGAGTTAGAGAAGGCTTCCTGGAAGAGATAAAATCTAAACTAAGTCATGAAGAAGAAGAGTAAAACCAGGCAAAAAGCCAGGATGAAGCTCATCTGAATTTTCTCCAGCCCAATCAACATAATTTACCTGAATTAAGTGTGAACATCAGGCATTTCAAAGAAAAAGAGGCCTCTTTATTGAGTGCTATGAATCAAAAAGAAAAGATCTCTGTGAGACCAATCACCCATCCCAGCCTTAGTTGCAGGAAGCCAGTATTTGCTTATAGCCTGAACATCCTCTTCATCAGAATAAATGTTCCTGGCAACCAATAAATAATAAAATAATTATGAGTTACAACAAATGTGAGGAAATTTGTATATAAGCCAGAAAGATCATTGTTTCAAAACTTCCATAGTATATTAGAAATTATAAGGGGTAGCTATGACATAGAGAGCGCATAAAGAATAAAAATAAACTTCATTAAAAGTTTAATAATGGATATATCAAAATGAAGAAGAGCTGTAATGCTTACAATATACAAGTGATTGTATGTACAGAACCTGTGGCTTTTGGGCAGTTTGGAAAATAAAATGAAGAATGACTTCTTATGGACAAAGGTGATATAAGAATAAAAAGCACAATTGTTACAAAAATGATCCTTTCTTAGAGATTAGGAAAAATTAAAATTAAAAAAAGATGTTAGATGGAAGATCTGTAATTTTAATCTTTGTGGGTGCAGTACGAAAGGAGGTACAACTAAATCAAGGGGGAGAGCATGTTGACAAAAGGAACTGTGTAGGCAGTGTGTAAACAGGGTGCTTCCTAAAGTTCTGTCACAGAAAAGGAGTGAAACATCAGTGGTGGTTGAGATAAAGGAGGAGAAGAGATTAAATTAAGTTAAATTTAATGACCACTTATAGTAGTTATTCCTCTCTAAGATATGATAAGAGCAGCCAAATCTAGTGCTCCAGCACACGAGGTGGTTGGCTAAGAGTCAGGAAGAGGTGTTAATCTACTTGGTGTAGCCTTGGATAGCTGCACAGGTACCCTCTGTTCCAGGTATTATCTGTTGCTGTCTGCAGAATTCACACATGGAGGACCAGTGGTCTGCTGGCCTTTAGAACATTCTGTATTTTAATCATCATTTTAATTCTTCGAAAATAGGAAACAAATATAGAAATGTTGGTATTTCAGTAGTTAATGACTGCATCTGTCTTTTGATTGGTGTTTTCATTGAAATCATCAGGCCTAGTGATGATTTCCCAGTCACATATTTTATTAAAAGGATTGCCTGTCAAATGGGCAGAAGACATGAGCAGACATTTCTCCAAAGAAGACATACAGATGGCCAACAGACATATGAAAAAATGCTCAATATCACTTGGCATCAGTGAAATACAGAGCAAAACCACAATGAGATACTACCTCACACCAGTCAGAACGCCTAAAATGAACAACTCAGGAAACAACAGGTGTTGGTGAGGATGCAGAGAAAGGGGAACTCTTTTGCACTGTTGGTGGGAATGTGAACTGTGCAGCCACTCTGGAAAATAGTATAGAGGTTCCTCAAAAAGTTAAAAATAGAGCTACCCTACAATTTAGCAATTGCACTACTATGTATTTATCCAAAGGATAGAAAAATAGTGATTCAAAGGGGCACATGCACTCTAATGTTTTATAGCAGCAATGTCCACAATAGCCAAAAATTTGTTAAAAGCCCAGATATCCATCAACAGATGAATGGATAAAGATGTGGTATGTATACACAATGGAATATTACCCAGTCATCAAAAAGAATGAAACCTTGCCATTTACAACGATGTGGATGGAACTAGAGGATATTATGCTAAGTGAAATAAGTCAGAGAAAGACAAATACCATATGATTCCACTCATTTGTGGAATTTAAGAAACAGATGAACATAGGGGAAGAAAAGGAAAAATAAGATAAAAACAGGGATGCAAGCCATAAGAGACTCTTAACTATAGGAAACAAACTGAGGGTTGCTGGAAGGGAGGTGGGGGTGGGTGGTGTCATTGGGTGATGGACATTAAGGAGGGCACTTGACATAATGAGTACTGGGTGTTCTATGCAACTGATGCATCGCTGAATTCTGCCCCTGAAACTAATAATACACTATATGTTAATTAAATTGAATTTAAATGAAAAATTAAAAAAATGACTGTATCTGACATTTTTGATTCTTGTAATGGACTAGATTTTAAACTCTGGATACACAATTCTGCCCAATGTAAAGCACAGGTATTCTGACAAGTAATAATAAGAAATAAGATGTAGTATTTTTATTTTGTAAAACAGTAGGCATACATATAGTACCCATGCAAGGACCCGGAATATAAGGCTGATTTAACAACAATCAAATTTTAGTAGAATTTACTTGATTGTTATATCTTCCTTTTCGGCTGGAATATGGTATCTTAAAGATCAAATTACTCATTCTGGGAACAAAGACTTTTGAAAGCTGTCAGCTAACTGACAGTTATGATGAGCATTTATTTCAGGCTTATAAAACATATTAATCAAACTTGTTCACAGCATGGTGGTCCAAAGAGGTTTATTTTATTTTTGAGAGATACTTTGAATAACTGAAGAGCACTGGTAACAGGAATGCAAAGCTACAATATATATATATTTTTTACTTCAAAATGAATAAATACTTTTTTCAGGCTTAAAGAATGAAGCATATTGCAGGAATCTGTTTATTACAAGACTATTTGCAAAAGACCTATGCACCATTCATTGAACCTTGAAAAACACTTGAAAATATGGGTTGCATTTGCAAACTTCAGTGTATGACATGGAAAGCTGGCAAGCTGCCTGGCTTCTACTTAAAGGATTGTCATTCTGGGAAAAATAAATTTCTCTAACTAGACAAAAGTCAATGTTTTCATGTTTTACTGCAATCAAACTGATAGAGCTGACAATTTAATGTCTCAACACTTAAAATATCTGTGGATAATCAGTTACCTCAATCAATCATAAACACAAATCCTTCTATTTTCGAAGCTTGTGTGTCTGTGCCTGAGATATAAAACAGTTTGGTGAGGCCCTTCCCCCACAACACCTCATCATCTATCCCCCACCATCTTCCCAATATTCCTGATTTGTCTTTAGCTATGCAGATATTTATACACATTATGCATCTGGAAATAACTTTTAACAACTCAAGTGTGATCAAATTTAGAAACTTTTCTTTCACTGTCCTGTTTTATTTAATTTTTATGTGTAGTTTATAGACTGTATGCCTGTCAGAAAAATGTGGAAGTGTGCTGGCATTCCGGCTGAAGACATCATTACGAGTGAAAAAAATGCTCAAGGCTTTTTCAAAGCGGGTGCTGAAACATACATTTCCTTTCTCTGACTCCAGGGGATGCTGGTAGCTACCCCAAACAGACAGGTATTTTGGGGTCAAATGGTGTTGTGTTGGCCCGTTAGGATTTCCTGGCAAGCACACTGAATGGCTCACTTCTGGAAACTAATCATAATGGTGATGATGATAAAGCAAGGAAGGTACTGACAACGACTTAAAAAGCTGCCTGAGGAATTGGATTCCAGGTTGCTCTGCATTTGGCAGAGCTGACAGGTTCAGTTCACTGAGCTTTGGTATTGATAATGACGGGAAACTTCAGACAGTTTTAGAAATCTGTTTCTATTAAGATATGCCATGGTGTTTCTGCAACTCAAGAACAAGTTTACTGGGGCACACCATTCTTCTTTCAACATGGTAAGAATTGATGTGAGTGGTTTTACATTCCTAACAGATAATTACTCTGAACACTCAATAAGCCAGATTCCTTGTTTGAAGTATTCTTTTATATATTTTTGGTATATGGTGTATATGTGGGTATTTGTATATATAGACATATACATTCACCACCACTGCTTCTTCTTTGTTTCTTTGATTATTTGGGGCTTTGCAATCAAACTAAGCAGAATTTTAGGACCCTTGGGGCAGCATCTTTTAGTTCCCCGTCAGGCTACGTTGCAAAACAATCAATCTTGCTCTTGCACTCACTTGGCGGAAGTGCCACGACACGAATTGTGCAGTGCTTTACTCTTGCCATGAAGCCTGGGTGACAAAAGTTTTTACAAGAAGCTGACTGTATTTGGGGTTATGAATATGCAATGACTCTCATTAGTATTGAAGCGCCAGAGCAGGGGCTGACATCCCCCGCCACTTTGAGTTGCTGCAGAATCGGCTAATGAATTGTCTTGCTCTTTCACGCACACAGTCTGCTGTTGTGGCTCCTAAGTTCCAAGGGGAGTTGCCCAGTTTGTGAAGACCATTGACTGCAGAAATTAATTGTCAAGAACTACTCTTGATTTTCTGAAATAATGTTTAGACAGTGCTTAGATTGTCAAAACAGAAAAGTGCTGAACTTTGCATAAGGTAATATCATGAATAGGAAAATTTAGAAAGAGGCACGAAAATGTATATATGTTCTTCTGTTCACCACTGCGTGTAGATATGCTTCCATCTGGATCATTGTACAGTAAGTGCATCAACGTATAGGTGAAATCAAATCCATAGAAAGCTGGCATTCTTTTGGTTTGTCTATTATCCTTCTAAATAGAACAAACAGATGATAGGAAATTTCCAAAATGAATAGGGTTGAAACACAAAGCTATTCCATCAACTCTTTACCATATTCTTTCTTTCTTATTCCTCATTCTCTGCCAAACATTTTGCAGCTCATACACATACCATCTTTCATGAATATGTTACTGATAAGGATATGTTTCTAGCCACTGATTAAGATATCTGAGCTGATTTGTAGTGTGTAAGAAGATGCAAAAGTGTGCAGAAACCATTTAGAACAGTCCCTTTTCAGCAGCATAAATTAAATGTGTTTTTCCACACCCCTCCTCCCTTGAAATTTCCTTTCAACTAACAGAGAACTTCCATGGCTTGCTGCATATTGTAAAGAATGGATTGAATTGAGATGGGTAATATATGCTAAAAGGTAAGGGATATGTGTAAACTGTGCAAATAAGGCAACGAACAAAGAGTAAGTCTTTACATTAGGTGTTTGTTCTACAGTCATTTGTTTTATCTGTAATGTAAAGGCATCCCTGGCAAAGAAGCAGATACATTATTTTTGTAGAGCTTTAGAGGGTAGTGTTATTATAATATTTGTTTGACCCATTGCTGGAAACAGGAAAAAACTAAAGCCCAAGAACATATACACATAAGAGTACCAAGTATGAGTATAGCTTAAAATAGATGCAGTCTGACAGAAGTGGCCCAACTATCATATGTCAAACACTTGTTACCTATGCTAGCCTTAGTAACTGCACATGACTAAGAACAAATCAGTGATAAAATCTCAAGAAAGATAAAACCAGTCTGGACCTTTGCAAAGACCATCAGTCATTCTACAGACCTGTAATGTTATTTGTTCAAGTAATCCTTGGCTTCCTATTTAATGGACATAATACACTTTCTACTCCTAGATCAAAGTCACCAAGGGACATCTTTTTTTTTTTTTAATTGGACACATCTTAGAATCAATGAGATCTGATCACATAACAATTAACTGAATTATTCAGTTGTATTCCTAAATGTGCATTCTTATACTTCACTATCAGCATAAGTCTTAAAAACTTAGTGTTTTAAAGTACCTGTATGTAAAGGACCTTTATAATTACAAGAATTTTCTGATTTCTCTGTGCTGTTTTTTTAGGTATCCAAACATTTTTCATCAAAAGGCAAAAGGTCTACCTGGGTAGGTTAAGATAATCACATTCCATATTCAACTCACACAGAATACACTAAGATTTTTAAATATAAAAGTGGAAACAGATCAGTTGAGATAATTATATCTAAACATAGAGTATTAAAATTTAATGGAAATATTAACCAATATCTGTTACTATGAATATGAGAATCATAAGTGAAAATATTTTAGTTTTAATTGCAACTATGGTAGTTTTGATTTGGCTCTGTAATTAGCAACTGCATTCTAGACTTTGTGACTGCTGTGATAACATTATTTATGGAAGGTTTATCCAAGTATAATTTGGTGCTTGTTGCTTTTATTAAATGTTGAAGTCTAATGAAATAAAATGCAAAAACTTGTGCTTCTGAGACCTGTGCTGACAATCATTTATCATACCTTCTTTTCTATACACAACCACAATACATTCGTAACAGCAGGCAAGGCAATACGTTAGGTTGTTTCTATTCGTGTTACGTTAAGCAGTCCTGCTATATACCTGCAATAGATCTTGGGCACTTACAAGAGACCAGCAAATATACATATGAATTTAGGCTATCATTTGATTCCTCTTTCTACATTCTGTAGCATACTTACCGTAATTAACATTCTGATATAGTTTTATGAATTGGACCAAGAATTGGAGTATTCAGTAGGAGACCAAGCTCAAGGAAATTAGAGACACACGCTTGCTCCAGTTTGTTCCCCGGCCCCTATATCTTCCTCCCTCCCACACATAGACTCACCTCACAGTGGGGAGGGGAGGGAGAATGAATGAGTTGTTCAAACTTTGATGAGCTTACCTAAAATATCGCCAGCAGAAGTTATTTTAATTTGAACATGTATGTAATTTTGAACATTATATGTAAGTTTTGTGCTTTATGGTTTAGTATTATTTTCATTTTGATTTCCAGGTGGATGGGGGGGGTACCATAATTTTTCAGTCTTTAAGATCTCTGGAAGTCTTGATCTGAACTTGAATGACCAATGAATTTACCATCAGCAAATGCTTTTACATTTTCTTGTCAGTCATAAATTAACATTTGTTGAGTACAATCAGGGTGCTGGGAGTGAGGAGAAGTGGATTAGGAAAATACAGAAAGTAGAATCCTGGGTGTCAGGAAGTTTATGGTACAGATGGTATGAAAGATTGCAGGGGAGATAATGGAGATTCATTTACAGGGCTAGGTATCAACAAATGTAGATTGATTTAGTGAACAGTAAGTATGTAAGTTTTTCAGAGCTGCCACTGAGATTTGAGAACATTCTCAAGAAGGGTAACTGTAGAGACGTCTTATAGGAGTCAAGTTCCTACTTGGATTTTGGAAGTTTAAAGATTTTATTAAAATGTATTAAAGCTGGCTTTACTTTGAAATGACTTCAGTGTGTCTAAAACTTACTTTTTATTGGTTTCAGTGGTAACATTTCCTTCAGAAGTGGTACAGTTTAAAGCTTAGAATTGTGTGTTTGTCATGTGCTTTTCATTTTTCTCACTTAAAAAATTATATTCCTAGAAAAAAAACTTGTTTACTATACTGCTTTTAAATGTAATAACTAAAAGAGTGAGGGAATATTCATTAAAAGATTAGGGTAACATTATTTTGAACAACCTCTTTTCTTCCTTAGCTTTTTCCCCAGTAATCTTACCTAAGTAGATGTATAAGTGTTGATTGCATATTCCTATATCACCACAGATAGTCATTATATACCTTGGGGAGTGGGAAACCGATAGTCCTTGATTGGTCCTTGAAAAGTGATACAACTGTCTAATAGTAGCCACAGTTCTGGCTCTCAGTAACACTGTGAAATTACTGACTACCCCTTACTTACTTCCACACTCTTCCCTCTCTCCCACTTTCCTCAGATGTTAATGAAGGTGGCTTGATGTTACCCCCACCCAGGTGATTTGCTTTTCTTACAGGAGACCCTGGGGTTTGATGTGTGTTAGGTATATGGTAGGCATAGTGCTAGGTGCTTTACATAATTTATTGCAACATAGATAACTGAATGTAAAAGAGTGGTGCAGAGAAATATAATAAATTGTCAGGAACACACAAGTAGCTAGGTCTTGAGTCCTAGTGTTTCAGACTCCAAAGCCTATGTTGTTTGCACTACAGCAAAACATTTTAAGACCTAGAATAATCTATGCTGGAAGTTCAGGCTTTGTGCCAGTTGCACAAGAAAAATGCTTCTGTCTGGGAGCATTGCCCTGGTGCCCTTCAAATTAGATGAGGTGGATCTAATTAGTCCTACCAACTCATAAGGCCAGTTTTGTATAGTTGCACCTTAAGTTGTTTAAATGTAGGCTTATTTGAAGGAGATTTAAATTTTTGTTTTGAATTTATTCAATTAAATTCAATTTAGTGAACACTTATTGAATGCCTGTTCTTTGCCAGTCACTGTGCTCGTGGTACAAAGACTGTCTATTTAGGGAGATGTTATAACATTATCATATAATGCACTGAGTGCTGTAATAGAGGCATATGCAAGGGATCATGGGAGCATAGGAGGGAATAATTCATTTGAGGAAAGATGTCAGTAAATGCTGTATTTGGGCAGAACCTTGAAGGACAAGAAATGAAAAATTTGCCAGAAAGACAGAAAGAGGTTGATAGTTCATTTCAGGTGATGGGAACAGCATCAGCACATATGTGAATATGCCTGGCGTGTTTGGGATATGACAAGAGTGGTAGATGGTAACGATGGTCACAAATTCTTCCCTTTTCTGCATCCGAATCCTGGCAATGTGATATTGAAGTTTCTTCCGTTAAGAACTGAAGTCTGTTTCCCCATCACTGCATTTGGTTGACCATGTGACTTACTTTGGCTGATGGACACTAGCAAATGTGAAACCAGTAGAGATTTGAAAAGTGCTTATGCACTAGGGATTCTGTGCTTGGAAGCCTGAGACCGTATTGTGATTGAGCCCAGGTTATCTTGGTGGAGGATAAAGTGGCCACCTGCAGGAAACAGAGGCTCTGGCTGACATCTCTTAACCACTAGAGATGTGAGTGAGTTCATCCTGGACCATCCAGCTGATCCATCGTTTGACCATAGACACATGGGAGAATCCACAGGAAATCTGTTGTCAGCCCAGACAGAATGACCCAGGTTATTTGTATAATTATGAACTAAATGTTATTTTAGCCACTACATTTGGAGTGTTTTGCTATGCAGCAAAGCTAATATACAGAGGATCTGAGTAGTGCTGGGAATGTGGGAAGAGGCAGTGGCTGAGGATGAAGAGGACATAGAGCATTTGCAACATCATGTTGAGAAGTTTAGGTCTATTTTGTAGGACCAGACTTCCCAAACTTCATTGATTAATGTACCACTTTTATCTCTTTAAAAATTTCTGCATATTCCCTGAACTAGATTTTTATTTAAATTGTCTGATTTTTATACCAAAATTTATTTTAAAAGCAAAGTTAATATTAAAACCTCAGTTTGATGTGTTACTTCTACTTTTCTAGAACTTAAAATCTATAAATATTTAAAACATTGTGTGTTATCAAAAATCATCTTGTATATCATGAGTGCTGAATTCTAGGATTACCTACTTTAAAAAGTATGAATCAGGAGCCTGTGGAGAATAATTTGAAGTAGAGAGGCTGCAGTTGGGAGGAGTGAGGAGGCTAGTGCAGAGGGCCAGGTAGAATATGGCATGTGGTAGACAGATTTAAGATGTGTTCTGGAAGAGAAAGGACCTGGTGACTGATTTGATGTATGTGGGGTGGAAATAGGGAGTGTGAAGTATCCACTGAATGGATACTATTAAGAAAGGGAACAGAAAAAAAGATAGTATGATGTTGCACTGAGTTTGAGTTAGTAGATCATTTGAAAACAGAAGTCCATTAAGCATTTGTATATGTGGTTCTGAACTTAAAATGTTATTTTTGAAATCATCATCATATAGGTGATAGGTAGTTGAAGTCACAGAAGTAGGTAAGATCAAGAGGATGTGTTTAGGAAGTGTTTAGTACAGAGATCTTCAGCTTTTTTTTTTTTTTTTTTAATCCCCAAACTCTTAAGACGTGTGATTTATCCCAGCTGGAGATAGCGAATAGGTTCATATAGGTGAAGATTCTCATATGGGGGTAGAAAGCATCATATAGTTTGAAAAAAATGAAAAGTGTCTCCCAGGTGATTTTGACATACCACCCTTCACCCCTTGTTGATTCAGAGTGAAATGAGGACAGTGCTGCGGAAGAGGAATTAGTAAAAAGGGACAGTGGTCTGAGCAATCTACCTCTTTAAGAGGGAGAGAACTTTTACAGGAGCGAAGGAACTTTAAGATGAAGGGGTGAGCCATGATACTAAATTCTTCAGAGAAATCCAGTAGTATGAGGATTATTCTTTAATCAAAACTGGCTCATCAAAGTGTAGTATTGGCATATAATAGGAGCACAGTAAATGTTTGGGTGAATGATTTATGTAGAACTGTTTTACATTCAAAACATTCCATGAGCCTTGAGTATTCAAATCAGACAGGATTTGTAATCGCACTGTTTTGGAATTTAAAATCAATGTGGATTGTAAAATATTTTGTTTCTCTGTCTATGGTCATTGTCTTAGAAGAGTTCTCACTTGGGCACCATAGTCCTGATCATAGTGCAAAGCTATGTTTGAGCTTGTTTTCTCTTTTCTTTCCCTTTTTTTCTATCTTCCTCCCTCCCTCCCTTCCTTCCTTAAGATTTTATTTAGAGATAGAGAGTACAAGCAGGGGGAGGGGCAGAGGGAGAGGAAGAAGCAGGATCCCCACTTAGCAGGGGCCCCCTGTGGGGCTCGATCCCAGGACTCTGGGATCGTGACCTGAGCCGAAGGCAGACGCTTAACCGATGGAGCCACCCAGGTGCCCGAGCTTGTTTTCAAGAAATGAGAGTCACCATCTTTGTTATGGCCACTTCACATGTGGGCCTCCTCACCTTTGCTACCCATGGTTCCCAGAAGTAAGTTATTTGCCTTATGATGGTTTGGGTTGATGGGATGAATATCTGTGACTGGCAGAACTGGAATGTCATCAGCCTATCTTATTCTCAGGTAATTGTTACGTTCATATCAGCTTTTAAAATGGTTGTTATTATTTTTTAAATGACCTAAGTTCCGACCAGGCTTTCCCTGCATCTCAGGAAAGGCCCTGGATCGGGACAGCAGTTTCCTCAGACCGTGATTGGATGCCTGTGCATCGCGCTCAGAGCATGCTCAGCAGCACACACTGGTTTGACATCTGGCAGTCACGATTCCTGTGAGATTGGCTTCCCTGCAAATGTGCCCTGAAAGCATCCCTGCTGTGCCCCTTCTGTCCAAGTGTAAACACATCACAGGAAATGAACAAATAAAGACCCAACTTTTCTGGAAGGAATCAGGATCCCCTTACCCAGCTGGAATCCTGGGGTTTGGCGTCCAGCTTCAGGAAATTTGACTAGCCATTTGGGTAGAGGCTGTTGTCTTGTGGCACCTTTGTCCCTTTATGCTTCTAAACTCCCATGTGCTGTCCATAGCCTCTGTTCCAAGTCATCCAGCTGAGGAAGATTGCTTCAGGACCTTTAAATTTGAAATAAGGGTTGTCTTTCATTGTGCATTCATTAGTGCAGCTGGATTTAGTTATTTACAGTTGTAAATTTGGCATTGCATGTGCTGAGATAGGGGACTCATTTAAAACTAATTGAAGCAGTCTAAAGCTAAACCTACAAATAATTAAATATTCATTTCCACTTCTTTTCATGTGAAGATGAAAATATTAAAATAATCAAAATAGGTGTATAACAAGGAAGGTATCAGTATAAAAGAGGAAAGACTTTTCCCTTTTCCCTTATTGTCTTCCCAGTTCCATTTTTGCTGCAGCCTAAGGGAATGCATTTTTAGTAAAAATACGTGCACCTCTTTGCTTTTTATCTGCCTGCCACCGCAAACATCAGCTCAGCCCCTTTCAGACCCACTTCAAGGAAGCACAGACTTGAAAACTCTCCCCCTATGGTTTTGTCTGAACTGGCTGCCATTCTGCAGCACACACTGGATCCAGTTGCTGAAGTGGCGGAACCTGAGAGGTGAGCGAGCGAGCAGGAGTGAACACTTTGCTGAGTGAGTCAGTTGGGCCTATGTGAAAGGATGTAGGTGAGCCAGAAACTAATGGGAAAAATAGGGGGTCTTCACTATTTTGATGTGGGGACATCTTCTGCATGCCAGGGTATTTGAATATTTGGCAAACAGCTGGCTGGGCTCTGGGAGAGTGCCTCTTGATTCGCCTCGTCAGATGTTCAAAGATAAAATGAGGCAGCAGGCACGCCAGCTCATACCTCATAGCCTTGCAGTCAGTTTTGAATTTAGATTTGAGTTGTGATATCAATGTCATGGTGGCACATGCTTTGAGAAAGTACTTATAGAGAATAATTGAAAGATTCAGTGTGAAGCTTCTGAAAGCCATAATTTAAAGTCCCAGAAGCCTCTATATTACTTTCACCATTAAAATTTAAGGTGACAGAAGCCCAATTATGTATGGTTATTTTCTTAAATAAAATCATATTTCTACCCCAAGTGAAAGATTCATTGCTGCCCACTAATCTCTGTCAGGAGAACCAATCTCGGCTGCATCTAGTGTCCGCGGCAAAGACGGTTCCCTTTAGCCTGGGGACCGTGAAGCGACCCTGCAGAAGCAGAACTGGAAGCCCTCTGTGGAGGAGCGGGACTTGAGGAGGCTGATTTGCATCATAATCACCGATATGGCTCCTTTCTAGTGACAGCTTCCACACTGAACCCCATGCAGTATGACGTGAATAGCAGGAGGAAGCCCAAGTAGGGGGCTGTAGCACACATTTGGCAAAACCTGAATGATCTCAAAAACTGTCAAGAGGGGGCAGCTGGTTGTAAAGCTAAATCACACAGAGAAATGGAGACTTGGAACATAGCTTTAAACCCTGATAAAAAAAATAACTTTGGGGACTATTGAAAGATATGCAGCTTTTCCTTCTTTTATTAGCTCACAGGAATCAGTTTACCAGAAGCCTGTTTTTCAGAAGAATCAGTTTGCCAGAACTTCTGTGGCCATTGACACCATGGCATGAAAGTAGAGCAGTGGAATATAGAAACATTTCCAGTGCAGAGATTTTAGTTTCTATCAGTCAAAAGTATGGAGCCAGACTTGTAGACTATGAATCTTTCCACCAATTTCTTCTTCTTTCTGTTTGATCTTACTTTATATTGCATTGTGATTTAGGAAATACGATTTGTAATGATAGCCAGAATTGCGATGAGAAATTGCACAGGGCCAGTCAAGCTTAAAACCATTGTTTATTTATGAAAAACATTATTCCTTATAGGGTTCCCAGGGACGAGGGAGCATGTGAGTCAACTAATATTATCATGCACAATGTTGAATGATATAGAGAGTATATATCTATATTTGTATATTGCTTAGATAGCAATGTCTTTCTTATAAATAATAAACCACAATTTCTCAGAAGTTTCACAGTATGATTAAACATTTACAAATGGGTCTTGGTTCTGCTAAGTTGTCAGGACTTTAGCACAACCAGGCCCTATGGCACCTTGTGAGTTTAATTTTTGTTGCCTGGCATTAGCCCTAGATTCTTTTTACCCTTTTACAAAACCGGTACCATGCTGTGAACTCAACTTTCCTTCCTTCATCTTTGCCTCAGATCACTGTGGCTTTTCCTGTTCCTTCCCTTTTATTCATGTCGCAGTAAGAATTCACTTCACTTGTGTCCATGATTCTGTCACTGTGCTAAGACTCTTGCTGTAAATGATTTTGCCTCTTCCACTTTCTGTGTTTGACATTCTGTTGGCCTCTTCCTTAAAAAAAGAAAGAAAACTCCTTCCCTGTATTCCCTACTCTGTTTTCTTTCTTTCTTGTTGACTTCTTTCTTCCCTTTGCTTTCTCACCATTCGCTCTTTAACCCATTGTGGTCTAGATTTAGCCACGATAGGTACTACTTTCTCAAAGACTGTACTCTTCACTCTGCCCTAGAGGGAGAGAGTGACTTACCTGATGGGTAAATTTGGAGTGAGTAAGTGGCCCAGCTTAGTCAACTGCCACCGTCCTTTTACTTGAGAAGGGCCTGCTTACTAGGAGCCTACATTCTGCCTGAGGCTGGGAGCCCACCCCAGCCCAGCACTGTGGAGATGGACTGATTCTGTAGTGAAGACAGCTAGGCTTGTTTGCCTTTTGCCCCTTTACCTTGGTCTCAATCAGTAATAATGGATATATTCTAGCCTCTCATCTGTTTTATTTTTGTATCACTTCTTAATTTGTTTACGACCCAGGAGAAGAAGAGAATCTCAATTTGGGGGAATTGCTTAGAAACCTAAATAAATAAAAAATAGTGTGTACAAATAGAAAGTGAGTCTTCTTTCCCAATCTCATTTTCTAGAGGCTTGGTCTCTCTCCTTCTGTTTCTTTACCTTTGAGGACAGGAAAAAAGTCGCTGTCTGTAAGCCAGGAAGCAGCCCTCTACTAAGAACTAAATCTGTCAGCACCTTGATCTTGGACTTCCCAGCTTCCACAACTGTGAGAAATATATGTCTGTTGTTTCAGTCATTCAGTCTGTGGTATTTTGTTATTAACAGCCGAAGCTGATGAATTCTTTCTGATTTTTCTATGCATATGCAAATGCATGTATATGTATATAATAGAAATATTTTTACCTGAATATCATATAACAGAAATATACATAGCTATATATTTATACCTATATCTCTCTAAAACAGATATTTTTGTTTCATATAGTCTCTCTATATATACATTTATTTGTATACATACACAGTTGTATTTTTTCCAAAAATAGTAACCCACTCTACATTTTGTACTACACCTTCCTTTTCCCCTAACACATTTTTGTATCGGTAAATGGAAACCTGTATTATATTTTTAGTGGCTACACAGTGTTCAGTAGTTTAAGTGGACTTTAATAAACCATTCCTCAACTGCTGGCTATTTAGATCCTTTCACACTTTAGAGATTATCAATAGTGTTGCAGTGAACATGGTACTGTTTTTATTTTTGTGAACTTGTGCTAGTATTTCTGTAGGAAAGATTCCTAGAACTGGAATTGCTGCCTATCTTATAAGATTTAATTGATTAGTAGTGATCAGAGACTAAGAATGGGAAGGATTCTGAGAGAGCTCAGAGTTTATCCCACACTCCCAGGAAGGATGTTGTTTTCTCGCTCTGACTTTGAAAAGTTCAGAGAATGAGACTCCATTTTCTCTCCAGCAATGCCTTCCAGTGACTTGACATTGAAATAGTCTGTAAAAGAAATAGTCATAGTTATAATGCTCTGGCCAAGAGAATTGAAAGTGAAAGTGAAAGACTGAATCAGAAAGTAATACTTTGGTTTTTAATACTTTAAAAAAAATACTTTGGAGCATGTTTTGCAAACCAACCAAGCAATACAAGATAGAGGATTATCAGAGTATGGCAGTCTCAAATATTTGTATTAATTTCCATTCATGTGGTAGGAAGTTTATACTTTTATACTTCATGTAGTATAGCAATGGGAGATTAGTTCACTCTGGGCATCTGAGACTGCAAACCTATCCTTCAAGATGGCTCAGCACACCCACCCCCTTTAGCCTTGACTACCACCAGGAAGCACATGACCTATTGAGTCTAACCAACCTACAAATGATCTTAAATTGGGTTCCACCACCCACCTCACAGTGCATTGGGCCTGAAAGAATAGATGGGCTGGCTTTCACCTGGATTGTTTTGCTTCTATCCCAAGGCTGTTTCTTTTGCCTTGAGAGAGGCATATAACAGTTTGTTTACAAGCTGACCTAAAGAAAAGAAACAAAACAAAACAAAACAAAAAAAACAAACCATGATGCAACCAGAGAGAGCTATGGGATTCTGCCTGCTTCACACAGCTCTGTCCAGAGCAGGTAGGATTTGTTTGGAATCTTTGCAACACTGTGATGACCTAGGTGGGAAAATTCTGTGTATTAAGGACTTGGCTCTCAGAGCAGACATGTGCTTGACTGTCACAGCTTACACATTTTTCCCATTCATGGTGAATATGGCTGCATGTCTTTGTTAGAAACAAGTGCAGTGTGAGTAGCAAAGATGACCGTATTAAACATCCAGGAATTTTTACTTAATGTGCACATTTTATTCAACACTGCAGAAAGGACTAGGGCAGCCTGGCTATGTTAGATCATTTCCCTGCTCACCAAAGAGATTTGAAATGGACTTTTAATTATTATTGCCGATTTGCTATGGCTATATTCCTTAATATGAACATCTGATTAGGATTAATTTTCTTTAATTGATGAATATGGCACTTAAAATTGTAGAGTTGAATTTGTTACATATTGGCATATGTATGTACTGTATTGCTGTGTTTACATATGTATTTCGACTTTTTGCTGAAGTACAAATTATAGACACTTATCTGTTTTAGTTTTAAGGTCACTGTTCTTCCTTCCTTCACCTTTGTGTGGCTTTTTACCTTTGTTAATGGAGATAGAGGAGGGCTAAGTGACTATTAAACTCTTTTCTATATACAGTAAAACCCATTAACGTGGACCTCACTAAATTTGGAATTTATGATAATGAGAGCAGGGCTGGGTTAAAGTTTACTTTTGCATTGTCTCTGAATTAAAGCTTTACTGAGCTAATAAATACTATTAAATACAATTAAAGGGGGATGGCACTATTGCTTTATAAAGCGAGCTTTTCAAGCACTCTCAAAGGCCTTAGAGGGGTAATGAGGTCGTGTGGGAAAAGGCATAGTGCAAGGACGGTGCCACTTTCTATCTATGTGACCTTGGGCAACTTATTTGGCTTTTCTGAGTATCTTTTCCCTTACGTGTAAAACGGAGATTGTTTACCTAATTTATGGGGCTGTTGTGAAGGTTAGATAAAACGTATAGAAAGTGTCTGGTGTGAAGTACGTACTCCATAAATGGCAGGTTATAACTACTTACCTAAAATAATTGGTGAGCTAATTTCAGACACTTCTCATTTTTTCACTAAAGCAGTATTCTTCCACACTTTAGAGTTTTGTTAACCTAACCTGAAATATTGCTTTCTTATTATTATTGATTGAAGGAAACACCCAGCAGTTTGATGTGGTGATAAAGAACATGAGGTTTGGAGTCCAACAAACTCAGGTTTGAAAGTATTTCTGTAACTCATTAGCTACATGGAATTAGGCAAATTACTTAATAACTTTCAGGTTTTATTTTCTAATTTGTAAAAATGGGATGATAATACCTGCTCTAGGACTTTTATGAGGACTCAAAGAGATAATGCATGTAAAGTGTTCAGCCTACTGATTTTCATGTAGTCAACTCTCAAAACGTCAGCTGTTGCTTTTATCATGATCTTTTGGACGACAGTCCATACTTTACAGTTTTTATTAATTCAGACTCGTCTTCTTCAATTCACCTAACTAATAAATTTTACTTTTGATATAATCTCCATTCTAGATGAGGATTTTAAGTACATAAGTAAAAAATTATAGAGAAGCAAAATGGCTATATATAGGTAGGGTGAAAGAGGAAAGAATAATATTTTAAAAGTGGAAGCACAAGGCCTTAAGTTAGACTTAAATTACTGAATAGTCAATTTGGTGCATAATCTTTGTGTCCTTTATGAGAGGTCTTTAGATCAGTCAGAAAGAAATAGAACTCTCTCCCTCCCCGCCCCCCCTGCCCATATATATATGGTAGAAAGTGGGGATTGGTCACCAGCTCTTATCATTCATTGGAGAGAGTAGCAGGTAAGTCTATGTTCAGTTTTATTTTCATCTTTCCTCTATAAGTTTCCTAGGCTGTATGGATGAGAAATGTAAGCACTATAATGTCCTGCGTAGAGACTGTAATCTATCCTCCCCTTAATGACAGGCTTACACAGTTTGTCAGAATCCATCACCTTAACAGATCAGACTGAATTACTTCAATGGCTGGCAAATGGGTGGCACTTGTGGTGAAATGAAAGCAGCCAGGTGTGTGTGTTTATTAAGTACTCTTCAATAGAAAAAATGTGTTTTACTGAAAACTCTCATCCATGCTACTTTTACAGAAGCAAGAAGTGCCCATCTTCCTTTGGGAAAACATGAGAATGATTTTTCTTGAGAATCTGAAATACTGTAATACAAATTCACAACCCTAAACGTGTTATAAAAATCAGGGTTTTGGTTTGTTTTCTCCCCCCTATCATATGCACGCACAGTGGAACCTCGTAATAAAAACTAGAGGGGGCAGAACCATTGATGTTGGGGCAATGTGCCTTTGACTTTCTAGGGATGTCCAATTTAAGCAGATAATTCTTAAAAGTAAAGTCAGTTTATTAAGTTGACAACCAATGGTTTAACGTATAAGAATTTTCATATAAATACATTTGCAAGTAAGTAACAACCTTTTGTCAGACCATGTTTTCCAAGATTTGGGTTGGAAAATGTGATCACTCTAATGCACACCCTGTTGATTAGTTGCATTAAGCAGATCTTTATTAGAGGTACCTAATGGTTAGTTGTTAAGGTATGGCATTATGTGTCTAGATTTGGCATATCAACAGGAGCAGCAATAATAATAAATTTTTATTGAATTCTTACTATGTGCAGACACTGTGCTAGAAGCTAGGGGATACAATGGGAAGCAAAAAAAAAAAAGACACAGTCTCATGTTGCTAACAACCTATGACGTAGGTATAGACAGAAACAAATTCATAGAGTTTAAATAATTTGTCCAAATTTTGATAGGTAATAAGTGGCAGAGCTAGAATTGCGGTGCTGTATTTGCTACAGCAGCCTAGCTTATGTTTTGGTTAAGAGATTCCAAAATATAGTGGCTTAACAAGCTAGAAGGAGCTCCCTGACATCGTGGAGATGCCGTATCAACCCTGGACTGCTTATGCTTACACTGTTGAGTAAGAGAAAAATAAACTTCTATCTTACTACTCAGCTATCCCTGCATGTTGGCTTCGTTCACATGTCCAAAGATATATAATCATTCTTCTCTTTTTTAAAAAGATTTTATTTACTTATTTGAGAGAGGGAGAGCGCACACAAGCAGAGAGAGCGAGCGCGCACAAGCGGGGGTAGGTGGGAGGGGCAGAGGGAGAAGCAGACTCCCCACTGAGTGGGGAGCCTGACACAGGGCTTGATCCCAAGACCCTGGGATCATGACCTGAGCCAAAGGCAGATGCTTAACTGACCGAGCCACCCAGGCGCCCTCATAATCATTCTTTGTAAAGGCATTTCCTAGATGTTGCACTTCAAACTTCTACTCACATCCTACTAGCTATACTTATCTTTCAGGAAGGTCTGAAAGTATATTTTTGTGGCCATGTACTTCTCAAAATTCAGGGGTTCTGTGAATAAAGGGAAAAGGGAAGAAGGGAGTATTAAGGGACAGTTGGCAGTCTCTGCATCACATGCTAATTAAGAACATTGTTTCAAAATGGAGTTTTGACCACAGACTTAGACAAGTGATGGATGATCTCATGACTTTGGGATATGCCTACATCCATTATACATTTCTTTCCAAGTAGTACACCAAGGTCATATATGTATACATATACGTATATATGTATATATATATATGTATATAGTATATGTATGATATATTTAAATTATTTAAGTGTAATATGTGAGATTTCATGAATATTACATGATTCTTTGATGGACTCTGGTCATCTACAAATGCTAATTCAAAATTTCATAATGCAAGAGATCCGCTGGTTTACTCTTTGGCAGAAAGCCTTACAAAACCCTTGGCATTTCTCTTGCTCGCATCCTCACTCAAAAAGATCTCAAACTCAAGAGACCTATGTTGTAAGAGATGTGTTCGTAGAGAGATGGCTTTATAGAAATAAAATTACTCTAAAGTTAGTGAAGCATGTATTCAATGCATAAATCACAAACAATCCTGACTCTGAACTTAAGAGTTTCCTAGAATTCCTGGTCAATTCTTTTCTTTTTTTTTTTTTTTAATTTATTCTTTTTAAGTAGGCTCCAGGCCAACATGGGACTCAAACTCACAACCCTGAGATCACACATGCTCTACTGACTGAGCCAGCCAGATGCCCCTTCTTGGTCTATACTGATAAAGTTTAGGTATTTACCGTAGAAAAATTAATAAGTATTGAGAATATTTATTGAGAATATACTTAGTAGTTATGTTGAGATGGACCCACAGATCCTTACTTTGGTATCTTCTGGGGCCACAAGAGGAGATAAGCACAGGATAGACCTCAAGTACATATACATATATTCTTGTTACCTAGGTGCTGCCCAACCCCCAGCTCCCAAACCCCAAACCCCAAACCTAATGCAGTCTCTGATGAACTCAGCTGTCCACATGGAGCTGCTTGGAAATATTGTGTCTTGAGCACAGATAAATGTCCTTGGTCCTTTTTTCTGGGTCCAACTGTCTAGGTCCTAGTTTACTAGTGGCTGGTTGAGGCAGGAGAAAAACAAAAAAAGAAAGATAATAGTTGAAGTTAGAGCTGGTCTAATTAGTTCGCCCTAAGCCTTATCTTGGGGAAAGGTTATTGGGAAGCATCTTCCAAGTGGGAGGCAGTTCTAGACCTGTTTTGCCTCGCTGGCCACATGGAAGTGGAGAAAAGCAATCTAAAGAGAGTGAGAATCCCAGGAGATGAACTCCAAAGAGGTCACAGCCTCTTTAAAGTCAAAACTTTGACCTTTTTTCTCCATACACCCAAAGCTCCAGCCCCAATTAAGAGGTTTAGTTGATTCCAGTAACTATATTCAGTCTCCTTGCCTCTTTTCCTTCATGGGTGTGGGTTTGGGGAGTAAGGATGGGGAGAAGCGGAAGTGGAACTTTTTTTTTTTTTCTTTTTGCTCTAGAAGGCATTATAACAAATACAGGACATGGCCTTTATCCCAGTTCTCAAAGAACTAATTTTCTGGGGAGCTAATGTATAGGAAACGTTTAGTGAAAACCAAGTACTTGAACTATGTGTTATTGATTACTCCAGAAGAATCCAGATAAGGGATAAGTCAACGTGGATTTGTTTCTTGGGGAAGGCTTTCTAGATCATGTCACAAGTGAGGTGCCAAAGGATTAAAGGAACTAACTAAGAAGGCAGAAAAGATGGGGTGAATAAAGATTCATAATGAGCTTAGAGGTCACTGAACCTAGTGCCTGAAGCAGAGCCTTCATTTTGGAGACTAGGGAATGAAATGGAATAGGAAAGTGGGATACTTCAAAAATCAGGCAGGGGTAAAGTTGTAGGTAGTCAGGTAAGATTTTTTTTTTTAAACTAAGTTAATATTAACCTCTTTAAGTTTTTATGGAACGATAAATTAATAAATTACTGACTAATTGCATGAATGAATAAGTAAATTGTATTGTAAAGATGTTGTAGATATTATAAAAACTAGCCTCTTAAGTAGAATTTGTCTAGGCTGGGAATATGGGGTTCCTACGCAGGATATCAGCAACATAGGTTGCCAGGGAGCAAGAGAAGTCAAGACTAGGTGTATCAGGGACTGGGAGCCTGGCTGCCCTAGGGTTAGCCAGCAGTCTAGTCCTCAGTGAACAAGAGGAAGTGTTGGATCTGAGGAGATCCAATTCATCAGGAGATTTGGTTAACTAGAATGTAGATAGCCGGTGCGATTGAGTCAGGAATGGTGGTGTCATGGAAGTTGGGCAATCGCATCATAGCTGGATTCCAGCAGGCAGCTGGAGTTCTGGAATAGAATCTGGGTAAGGGTAGTGTCAGGGCCCAGTGAAGTAGATTGAAACTCAGGGCAAGGCACAACGTCTTGAAGGAAAAAGGAAAGCTAGTCAGGGCAAAAGCCAGTTCCAGAGATTGGGCCAACACGTGTGGAGTTAGTAGGGAAATGGAGGAATGATGATGAAGCTGTGCAGGGTGAACTCAGTGCCATTCAGTGCCTGTGTGGCCAAGAAAGGAACACCATTCCTGCTATCTGGTGGGCTGAGCTTGCTTCTCTTTTGCCTGCCTGATGAAGATGTGCTGCAGGTCACAGATTTGCTGAGCCTCTCAAGTAGATTCTTTAGGGGCCCTAAAGGATCCATCCCCAGGTGAATGTTGGAATGAATAGCTGCAGGGAGACCCTGTGGAGGCAGCATCGCTTGGAAGGAGTTGAGACTGCAGCACAGGAGGCACAGGCATAGCTGGGAGCCTGTCACATTCCAGGCTGAGGAGAACAGGGCTTGTGAAAGGGGTGGGGAGGACTTAGTGGAAATTCAGAAGGAAAGGGGACTGCAAAAGACATTTCAAATTAAGAAGAGGCTTCAGTGACAGGTTTGATATAATGGATAGAGAAGGAAGAACCTAAAATGATTCCAGGTCGATTTTAAATGCTTGCGTAGTATGACATTTTTGTTTATGAGCCGAAGGGTGTGTGCTGTGTGTGTGTTTTTTTTTTTTAAACCAAAACCAATTGTATTTGACAAAAGACAAAAAAGTTATTTACAGCAGTGTCTTGCTCAAATAATTCAATGGGATAACTGTGCTTCTTCTCCAGGTTTATCTCACAACCCCACCAAGCTGAGGCTGCCCCATCCGCAGCCTTCCCATCTTGCACAAGGGGGGAATGCCAACCAGATTTCACCCCTCACCACCTCTACTGCTCAGTGCGCCATGGGAAGGAGAAGTCCCACCTCAGTTCGGGACACTTCCAGGGTCCCTTGCTATAAGCATCTTCCAACCCTCATACCAGACCTGGGCTCACAGACATGGTGGGGTGGAAGAGGCTGGGCAAACAAGATTCAAGATTAATTGAAGCTGCTGTGTTCTTTCTTTTCGAGCTGGGCCTCAGGAGGGTGAGGATCCGTTATCCCCTGGGACATGCACGGAGGGGGTGGGGTGGCAAAAGAGAGAGCCTAGGAAACTTGCTCACTCACAGAGAACAAAGTTCCCTCTCTTTAAATAACCAATCCCCATGCCCACAGCAATAGGTAGGCCAGGCCACTGAGAAGTCAGAGCTGAAGGGTGTTTTAAACACGTATCACTTTTGGCCTATTTTTTAAAAAACCCCAATAAATAAACTAGTAAATAAGTGTGTTAAGGCCAAGCTTGCCATGTGTTTGTTGACTTTAAATCTCAGCTGCAGTGGGTTTGCACTGAGACGATTCAGAGAGAAAGAGCCCTCGAGCGTGTGATGAGTAGACATGTTTCTTGCAAAGATGCTTTTCTTTCCTGTTCTAAGATAGTGTTAGTAATGTACGTGTGCCTGAGTATGACTGAAAAGCCTCAGGTGGGGCCTACCTGTATGTGTCTGTGTTGCTGGAGGTGCTGTGTGAAGTGTTCTTGCGTACCTCTTTTCCTCACCTGGCTAGTTCAGAGCCTTTGCTGACTGAAGAGTGCTCCTGCCTGGCCACGTCGCTTCCCTGCAGGAGGCTGTCTGCAGCTGTTGGTTCCCAGCCAGCCGCTTTGCTGCTCCAGGGCGGGATACAGGCATGGGCTTTACTCTTCATGAAGGGAGGGGGCTTGGAACTGCAGGAGGGGTTTTATTCCTGTTTATGGAGGTGAGGAAAGTAAATACAAATTCCTTACCTGGATAGGGAAACTTTGTTTTCAAAATGTACAGATACGTGGTGTTTCTGATTTTATTGGGCTTGGATCTGCACCTGGGGTGGCCCGGATTTCAAAGTCATTATTTCAGGTAAGGAAAGAAAACTTGAACCAGCATTATTACCCTTAAAAGAACCTGGTTGTATTTTGGAAAGGTTGGGCTAAATAATTTTAGTGATCAGCGGAAGACCAACTGTTGTACTTCTGAAAAGTTGTTCTTAGAAAGGCTTGGATTAATAATTTGTTTCCATTTTGTTCACAGATGTACTGTCTGTAGGACAGGGGTAGACTGAATACCTGCTTCACTGAATACCTGCTTCACAGCACCTTTCACATTTTCTTGTTGGAAAGACAACCGTTGGAGAATCATCTTGTTACCATCAGCAAAAATGCAAACGAATCAAGACATTAAGAATGCCACGGTGGCCGGCAGTTAATGACGCCAGCGTTACACAAGCTGCAGCAAAGTTTTCAAGACAGTGTGCCTCACCAGCCAGAAATCAGGGAAGATTGAACCTATCCTTTTTGTCTCAGCTGTTCCTTAAATCAATGCAACCCCTCCAAATTAATGTGAATTGAAACATGCATTGCCTTTTCAACTTAATTGAGTACTTACTATGGGTGAATCACTGCACAAAATAGGGGAGGGAAAATGAGGGAGCCAAGTAAGATGTGTTTCCTGCCTTCAGTGGATTTACAATTAGTTTCAGGGCACTTTTTTTTTTTTTTCTGCTGCTCTTAATTAAGTGTGTTTCTAAGATAGAAAACGAATGGAAAAGTGTATTCCGCAAGTATTTTAAATCCCTTTAATAAAAAACAAAACAATCTAATGTGGGCAACTCAGGACATCTTAATTCCATTTTTTTGGACTTTCGATAGGTAGGATTTATTTTATTGATTCTGTAAATATTTGGTAGACTTTAGCAATATTAACACATTAGAGTTGGAATTAATTGAATTAAATTCTTTTTCCCCCTAGGTGTAGATTGCCTGTTGAAAAAATATATTGTGTTTGTACGTTTCTTGCAGAGTGGGTAGGTGAATTACATCTGTTGTCTGTGTAGGCCTCTACCTTCTGTGCCCTAGGAGCCTGACATCCTGTGTGAGTTATTAGCATGGGGCAGGGGAAGATTTGGATCAAATTTGGGAATATTGTTCATGGACCCAAGATAGGGCAGGGATAGGAGCAAAACAGACCCAGGCAATGACTCTGTCAGAAAATTTGGCTATTTCGATATTTGTGTGTTGTCCTCTATGCTCCAAAATTACTGTACAGTTTTTTAAAAAACTTATTTCTGTTCTGGGAATGAGTCACGATTTTTCCAGTGTTAAGACACTAATATGACTATAGATACTAGACATTTTATGTAGTGGGTGTAGCACATTTCAGTATGTATAAAGCAACAATAGACATGTCTTTGTCTTGAGTAGTGTCCATCTGAGTGGAAAATGTGCCAGCTTTTTTTTTTAAACATCGTCAGCAGACTTCTTAATTAAGCTGCCAATATATACTGCCAATAGCACTGTGCGCCATTCGAGAAATGAATTGTGAAGTGCCGTTTCCCTCTTATTGAATAAACAATGTTGCTCCATATAAAGTGGATTTAAAGTGTTCTTTGAATGGGACATTATAGTGCTCCCTAAAGAATTTGATGAGAATTCTCATACCTTCCCTTCTTACTTAATTTCCAAAAACCTTTATTTTGGTCCTCAGTAAGGACTCTTTCTCATTTGACCAATGACTTTAGTAATATGATCCACCCTTAATAGGATGAATTGCCCTGCCCCCAAATTCCTGATGTTGATACTGAATAGTTGTTAATCTGAGTTATGGAACTATATTGTACTAAATTGTAGATATTTATTTCCTGTTTTGGGAAATGTTTTGGAGGGAGCATCTCTATATTCCTGGAACTTAGCACAGTGCCTGTACATAGTAGGTATGTGTTGAGTATACATTTGGTGATCAAAACGTGTAAAGTCGCTTTTTTCTGTGGTTCTTTAGGTTGTATAAAAGACAGAGGGGTCTTGTTAACACAGTAGCACCTTCATCGATTCACAGGCAATCCAGTTAGAATAAGTCCAAAATAACCGGATTCTTCATATTCAGTCTAGTCCACTGAGCTTCTTAATGGGTGTCTTGGATTCGTCAGTTTAGCCCTGTGATTTGTACTAACATCTACTCTGCTTCCCCTGGCCCTTGGCCAACTCAGTAGGGGCGGGTCTTTGGAGGGGCTGTTCTGCTTCTCCTCCTCTGGCTTGTCTACCACCAGAAGAGCAATCACTCTATTCACTGGGTATTCACGACATGCCAGGCGCTGAGCTAAGTGTTTTACACATATCCTCTCACTTAATTATCTCATTTAAACCTTACAGCAACCATTTGAAGTAGGTATTATCTACTGCAGAGATATGTATGTATCTTGCTTAAGTCATGGGGATCTAAATCCAGATCTCTTAGATTCTAAAGCCTGAACTATTAACCTCTCCCCTCTGTTGCATCCCAGGAGAAATTCCCAGTGCCTGGTGGTGTGGGGGCAGATCAAATCTGGATGTAGTCCAGATTCATTTCATTTGGTATTCCCAAACAGCAAACTGTCTAACAGATAAAACCCAGCAAATCACAGTTGTTTTGAGAATGGGGGAGGGCCGAGCAATTGGGAGAAAGCAAAGTTGGAGACAAACCAATTTGAGTCAAACCTTTAGCCTTTATCTCATAATGCCTTTTTTTTAACTTTCTTTTTTTAACATGGCCTGACACCATGTGATAAATCAAAGCCTGACGTAATTGACCCAGAATTGATCCCCAAATGTCTTTTGGGGGAACATGCTTTAACTCTAGTTGTTGATTCTGCAGAATAATTGCCACCCTAGAAAGGTAATTACATATGCCATTGTTTATACACATAATAGGCTCAGAATGCATATTCTGCACAGAGGGAAAGAGAATTCTGCTTGCACATTAGGGGTGTGTGCTATGTATTGTGTCACAATGCCACAAATAGCATTCGAACTGCTCCCTATTACTGCTTATTTCCCTAATGTGTGTGTGCGCGTGCATGTGTGTGTGTGTGTAAGGGTAGGTTAAAAGTGAGGAAGGAGATGGGCCATGGACGGCTGTTTGTTGAGCTGAGTGACCGTGATTTGCTTTTCCTTAATTTTTTAGTTTACTAAAACATCTTCTGGATCGGATTCATTTAGCCTGGTCTGGTAAAAGGACTTTTTTCTTCCTGCGTGGCATATGCTTATTAATGAGTTCTCATATTTCTTTCCATCAAGCGCTGTTTACTTTGTGGAAATATAAAGTGAGAATTATTCTCCACAGCATCCTCCTAAATGCTGTGGTTTTGACCACCCCTTTAAAGACAGCAAGCAGTCAGCTAAAAGGGTAGCTAGTGCCTTTCCTCTCACTGCGCTTTCTGGTAAAACGTAAATGGGATTTAAACCACACATGACCAATTAAAGCACTTCATGCCTTTTTCCTTTAGCCATAAGACAGTAGTTATCCTAAGTAAATATAACAAATAGGCTATTTTGTGGTAGTCTAACACTAGCAACATACATATATATATATGTATATATATATGTATTTTTCTTTTTTTAAATCAAAGCCTTAAAAAAACAAAATGTCATGACTCTTTGTAGTACTGCCCAATGAAAGGAGTACATATGTATTGCAGTATGGAACTGAGCATTGTTTGAGGCCAAAGCAATTCATCCTGGGCTATTCTCTGCTGCAGTGTCCAGCAAATTGCATGACCTGCTTGTTAGACTTGACAATCGTGTTTTACCTAACAAAGGCCTCTGCAGCTCTGAGCAGCAGCGGAATGTCAGAATGAGCAGATTTCACACACAGATGTGCAGCCATAATAGCCTCTAAGAAGATGCATGTGGCAGGGAGCTAAGGGTGGGGGTTGGGTGCTTGGAGTGGGTGGTATGTGAGTGTGTAGTTTGGGGGCCAGCGGGAGAAGGAGGCCAACAGTTAGCAGTAGGGACATGGCCCCACTGACCACATTTAATCAGCCCTCTGTAAACAATTCAACATTTTCATTGTTCTCTAAAAACTAATAAAGAGAAACAAGCACTTTTCATTCATCTTGAAGTAATTTTCTGTCAGGTTGGAGCCCCTTGTGGCCTCCAGCTTGTGCAATGCTAGCTGTGTGATACAACAACTATTGCAATTTATTTTACAAACTCTGGTCATTCACATGTCAGTTAGTGTTCACCAAGCCGGCATCTGAAATTGTGCAGTTAACGAGTTTTACAACATTTCTATCAAGAGAAACTGTTTAGCATAACTGACTCTTAAGGAGTTATTATACCTCTAAAAATCCATTTTAAGGGGCATTATTTAAATAAAATAGAAAAACGGTTCACTGCCTTTTAAAGGGGCTACAAAAAAAGTCCATCAGCTCCAGTGCAGTAATCCTCAGCTTAAAGCACTCTTGAGAGTACTTCTGGGAATTGTCAGCATAATGAAATGTTTTGTGAAATGTCCAGATAGATTCCTCTACTCAACAATTTTACTGCACCATATTTATTTTCCTTCCAGTTTTTAAAGAAGTGAATTACTTTTTGAGAGGATGACTCTATGTTGTGTAGATTAACTGAGCACATTATTACCCAGGTTGTAGCAGAAGTGATGGTTCTGTTTGCAGTGTTATCCATATGCATCTGCAGCCCGGGGCAAAGAAGAGAAAGACAGCTTTCCCCCCTTAGTGCGTTAGCTCCAAAAGGGTTAAATCACCATGAGGCCTACAGATTTTGTATTTTCCTTGTGCCATGTTTCCTCAGACTTTTAAACAACTTTGGTACAAAATGGCCCCTGTAAATACTTTCTTTAAACTTTAAAAAATGGACTCTGTTTTCTTACCCTAAATACAAATGCAGGAAACCCCATACACTTGCACATTGGCACATGCATAATGATGCATATCATTTGAATCTGGCCCATTTCAATAGGAGATGCTCTAGAACATTTTACTTAAAGAACAGTAGATTCCTCACATTAACTGAGATGGCCAATGACCCCAAACCAATTAATGGCTAGAGTCCATAATAGAGCACTGTATAGCATAGCAGCAAGCTCATTTAGCATATTATATTACCTAACGGGAGTAGAAGCCACCCCTTGTAATGTAAATGGCTTAATGGTTCTTTCTACAGTGAGCAAGGCCAGGAGAAAAATTATGTTCTGCTGTAACAAGAGATACTCCATATCCCTAGGAGGTGTATCTGTAACAGGGCACATTTTCATTTTGCAACAAATGGTCCCCTAATTTCATAGACTGATGTTTGTGCACAGGACTTCCATTTTCTGAGGGAGACAGGCAGGTGTTCTTGTGCCTGTTAGCTGTATCTGCCCATAAGGAGCACTGTAACATCCAGGAGCCAAATACAATTTGACATAATTCATACCTTTATTACCTCCTACAGAATGGTATTATTTCATGCTGGCACATTAATGTTTCCAGCACGATACTGTCATTCCTGGAAATTTTACCTTTTGAAGTTCAAATATTGAAGAATGAGTTTTAAAATTCTCTAACTGCCTTAGATTTGGGGAAAGTGCAACTTATTCCAAGGTCAGCTTTCTTATCTTTCTTTGATATTTGATGGCACTGTAGACAATGTTCAGATAATGGGAAAGATCATATCTGAAAACTCTTACCTCTTCTTGACCAAGGAACTTGTTCCTCTTCTATTCCCACTTTTGCAAGTAATACTTCATCAACTTCTCATGTCATACTTACTTCACTGTTATTTTTTCCTCTAGTGATGCAAATTCAGGAGATGTTGACCCAAAATGTTTAAATGATGGCACCTTGAATCCGTTTGATGTAGTACTTAACTCTGTCCTGATACTCCAGCATTGAAAATTAGTTAGGGCAAATGGAGTATAGAAGTTTCCTGTTTGTGCCATAACAAGTTACCACAACTTCAGTGGCTTGAAATAATACAAGTTTATTGGCATACAGTTCTGTAGTTCAGAGGTCTTGCTGGGCTAAAATCACTCGTTAACAAAGCTGTTTTCCTTCTGGAGGCTCTAGCGGAGTATCCTTTCCCTTGCCTTTTCTAGCTCCTAGAGACCTCCTGCTTTCCTTGACTCGTGGCCTCTTCCTCCATCTTCAAAACTGGCAGTGATGAGTCGAATCCTTCTCACATGGCATCAGTCTGACTCTTTTCCATCGTCACCTTTCTCTTTCACTGACTGCAGCTGGAAAGTGTTCTGTACCTTTGAGGAATCATGTGATTAGACTGGACCCACCCAGATAATCCAGGATAATCTCCCCAGCTCAAGTTCCATATCCTAAAACACATCTTCAAAATCTCTTTTGCCATGCAAGATATAATATTTACAGGTTCTGAAGAATGGGATTGGGGCATCTTTGGTTGGGTGGGGGTGGGGGTTGATGGCCTTAATCTGCCTACCACGTGGAGTCTCTGAGAATTCTTTCTCATACCAATATTTGGAGAGTTAACTGCAGCTCCTAGGAGTCTCCAACTTTTAAAATCATGCATGAAAATAGTTTTAAAATTTCGATTATGTACTCCACTATATGTACATTTCCTTCTAAACCATCCTACTATTATCTATATTAATAGCATGTATACTATTATAAAGCTTCATTTCTTTTTAGCATATAAATAAATAAAAACAGATCTTCTAATGGTTTCTTTGCACCACAGCACATCATCTTGTGTGCCCCCAGGGCTGTGTGCCCCTAATTTTGGAGGAGAAGGAGAAACGATGAAGTTTGGGTTAACTTGTGTCAATGTGGCTCTTTATTCTTTCAGAAATAGAAGCCTTCAAAGTGAGAAAGGGACTGCAGAGACTTTTTAGTAGTCTCTGGCAGTTTTTGAAAGTGAGGAGTTGTGGAGTGTAACAGTATAGAATGTAACATAGCCAAAACTTTCCTGAAAGTTGAGACCTGTCAATTACAGGATTATAAGACATATGCCATTTTATAAAAGACTAGAAGGAGATTGTTCACCTAAAGCTCTAGAATAAGACTGTATTTCATCAAACAGCTACTCATGTCAGTACAATTGAAAATCCCAAGAAGCCAATTGGTCAATGATCATTTTAAACACTAGTGGCAAGGTCCATGTGAAACTGAGCTGAGAGAAAGGGTGATTCTGCTAAGTTCATTTTAAATCATAGTTTTCCGACTTTGAAAACATCTATATCACACCAGCCACTCTTGCTCTCCATGCCATATGGGCCTATTACGAGGTAGGAAAACCGGAAATTGTGCCACAAGCTGACTCTGTTAAGTCCCCTTGTGTTAAAATGTGAGATGTTTTTAGAGCAGTCACCCTCAAAAAAATGGGATCTTGCTAAGATATGCTGACACACCTCTGAAATCAGAAAGAGCTTCTGCTGGCAAATGAAAGTAGGGTTGCCACAAAAATGTACGTCAATTAGGAAACAAGTCAGTGAGTGTTTGCCACCTGCCATAAGTGTCCCAGGAGCAGTTTGGGCAGTATATTTTTGTTTTCATTTTTTCCAAGCACTTCCATTCTCTTTCTGAAAGGTGGGCAGGTAGTCTTCTTAAATCCTTCACTGATAATTTCCATCAGTGACATCTCAAAATGTAACTGATAACATGTCAATGATTACTTACAAAGAAGTTAAACATTAGAGTGAAATTTCCCCATTGAAACCCAATACAGGGATTAGCAACAATAGGGGATCTGTTTTATTTGCATTTAATTTGTACCTTCACACTATTATCTCCCATGTTTTAGTTTCAGGAAATGTGGTCTCAGGCTATTATAACCACATTTCATGCTGCTGTTGCACTGTTATTTGATCTCTATGGTTGGAAATGACTTACTGAAAAAATAAAGCTAGCATACTTTATTTTAATTATACCAGTGCAGTGTCTAAATAAAAAATGTACTTTATATTTAATGTGGAGCACAGATTAACAGTTTTATGGGACATAAAATCTATCTATATCATTTTCTGTTTACACATCAGTTATATATCTTTCTCTCAGCAAAACAAATGCCTATGGTGTGAAAACAAGGAAGGAGAGCATCGAAGTTACAATCACATGGGCAGTAAATAACATCTTAATTGGTCTGGAATGCCGGAGTTTGATTTTTTTTCCGCCTGGCTTTTATTTATTGATCTCTATAGCTTATTTATCTTTCCAGTGATTTGTACAAGTCTATCTCCTTTCCTCAATAAGCCAATGTATGGTGGTTTTATATTGCACATCCCATCTGGGGAAATGGTCTAGTGAGAGAAGTGCAGTTGCTCCTGGAAAAGCCATTATTTAAAAGCTTTTGTAGAGGTAAGGGTAACTTCTTAGTTTTTACACTTTGTCTTCTGGAAAAAAAGAAGGAAAGAAGAAGTGCAGTTATTATGAAGTTGCTACCCAATGTGTGTTTCAACAATTCTCTTCTTTCCCTTGTTTGGCAGCAGTAAGAAAACAAAGAAGGATTTAGTGTACGCTGGGAGATGTCTCCTAAATGTTGAAGTACACGATTTAGCTCCTAGTGAGGGTAGCAGACAGGAATGGATTATGTATATCTCATACATAATCTGTAGACCTTGGGTTTTCCTCTGTATGCCTTTCTGCAGTTCCAGTCCTAATAACTTTTTAAACAGCTCTTTAGGATAAACTACACTTCAAATGACATATTATGCCCCATAGTGCGGTTGAGAACTGGCAAATGTTAACCATTGTCAGGAAAGCTAGTTGGCAAAAAGTCCAACACTTTTGCTAGTAGATAGCTATCCACAGTTGAAGAACCGTGGAAAATTAGTCATTTTTCCCCCTCCTAAATCAATGATCCCCTTGTTCATCAAATCAGCACTTCCAGTGTTTGTCGTGATTCTGTTTGGTTGTCTTGATCTCACAGAATATTAGAAAATGCTCTGAAAGATTTCCTCTGTTGATAGCTGAGGGAAAAACAAGTTTACAGATGGCAATGCTATACTTACACTATGCAAGTGAGGCTTTGCAAAGTGATTCCGTAAACATATTCCAAAGAAGAGACTCTGCTATCCCATCATCATCCTAATATAATCTTAACTGCTTTAAAATGAGCTAATGAAAATTTGGGGCAGGTCTTTTAGAGAATGCATTTGCATTTGACATAATTAGTGGTAGGCAGATCTCACTACATCCAGAGGGAATCTCAAGACAACTGCTTGGTCGACTATTAGCGCTTAATTTCTGAATGTCAAACCCTGCACATCTTAATTTCTAGAGAATAAGCTCAATTGAACTTGCTCCCCAGTTATGCAAAAACTGCTCAGATAAAACCAAGTGGACACCAATGTAATGAATGTGGTTATTAAATTGTTTCAATTGAAAGAACCCTATTCTTACACCATCATAATGGGAACAATTTATCCCCACTGATCGGGCTGTCTCTCTCTTTCTCTCTCTTGCTCTCTCTTTTTCTGAGCTCTCTTTGATCTTGAAGCATATTGCAGTGGTGTGTCCTATTGAAAAGCGAAACTGGGGCAATTTTAATGCTTTTGTACCTTACCAGTGCTCTATTTTTTCACTGTTTAAAAATAGCTGTTAATTATAAGTGCAGTTTAAATGTCTCAAGTGACCCAGAAATGCAGGTTGGAATGAGACAGATTGTGTGTCTCATATAAAACAGATGTACTCTCACAGAGCATTCTGAATTCAGCCTTCCCTCTGTATCCTTCTCTTGGGTTATTTCAATCAGGTATTGAGCTGGTCTAGCACTGTGCTATAAAATCCCACACATTTGAAGTGGGAAAAAAAAAAAAGCGCGAATCTCTCTCTATCTCTCTCTCTCTCTTTGCCCCATAAAGAGACTCTTTTGTATATCAGTCCCTACTATGTGGGTGAGTATGGTGCTTTTGGCGTTAGATAATGGAACAAGGACCACTTTTCTGGCCTGGAAGACCATCTGATTTTCTAGAGCCCCATTTTGACCGTCTCTTGGACCAGGGAGGTGTGGCTTAAAAAGAACACCACAGTAGTGATAAGCATACTCCTTGAGGTCCTTCTTCAGTTTGATTCAGCAGTGCCTGAGGACAAGTTAATCTGCTAGATTTCAAAGATTTTTGATTCTTCACTGGTTTCAGAAATTTGCGTTTTTAGCTTCTTGCTAACACTTTGAGGCTGAGATGGTTACACTGCTGGTGAAGTTTCAGGGATGAAGGCTTTAACAAGCAATGTGCTAACTTGGTAAAATCATACTATTCATTTATTCTGCTACAATCTGAACAAATCTGGTACTTACCTAATTTGATGTGCTTGCATTAGCAGGTTTGAAGATGTTCCTCTTTAGTGAAGTTACAAGAAGTGATTTCAAAAGGTGAATTTAAGATAAGGTACATTCCAGTGGTTTGATGATCTTCTCCAAGTTTCTTAAAAACTTTGGTACACATCCCGAAGCCACATGAATCTGAACATTTGGACAGTGAGGGAATTCAAGACTCATCCCCTCCTCTACTTGGATTGAAATCCCATGGTCTTATCTTCCTTGCTGTCAGGATGGAAACATGTCTCAGAAGGAGGAGGGCAGTGTGTATGTGCGTTGGCTACCTATCTGCTTCTAGCTAGAAATGACTGACAGAAGAGTTTTTCATTGTTGTAGCAATCACATTGAACATAGTCATGGTGTGGGCTTAGGGACTGGTTCTTTAAGTTCTTTTTAGAAAAGTTGTAGACGTTTTAGTCAAGTTCTCAATGAAGTCAATGGTTTGAACATTTTTTTATAGCTAATTTTCCAAATCAGCAATTCTAATTTAATTGAGTGACTTACTCTAATATAATCACTCTAATTCTGATCATTCTAATTTGTTCATGAAGATTTATTCCATTTAGTGTTTATTGTCTTGTAAATGACAGTCTAAAACACTTGAGTTATGGTCTCATGCTGAGTTGGTGGTTTCTTTTCAGGAAGAGGGAAAGGTATGGCCTCAGGTAACTTTAAGAGAATCTATGTCGCACAGAGTTGGTGCTGAAAGTGAATTCAGAAAAAAAAAGCATTATTTAAATCCATATCTTATGAACATATGACACTTCATGAGATAAATTTATATTGCTGTTTGAAGAGGAATGATAACACATTTATAGACAATACAAATCATGCTTTTTTTTTTTGTTAGTTTCAGAGGTAGAACTTAGTGATTTATCAGTTGCATATAACACCCAGTGCTCATTACATCAACATACTATTTCTAAACAGAGTAACTCTGAAAGTGGAACTGTTGGGAAAGGCGGTCCTTTGTGTGTAGTCTTTTGACTCTCACTCATCTGCAGGGGCATGGGCTGTGGGTCTGGAACTTGACTTGCCAAGAGGAAGAGTCCTCACAGCCTGTACTGAACTTGTCCCCTTGTGTGGGCAAATCTTTCCCTGTTTCAGACTTAGTATGTGTTCCTTTGTTCTGCTTAGCATGTGTGTCATATGGCCATACCTTCTCCCTGAAGGGAGGGGACAGGGTCCTTCATTCTATGGCATGAGATGGGTGTGTGCAGGCTAATGGCCTGGTGGCTGTCAGGAGTAACCATGGCCATGAGGGACTGATGAAGCTGAGCTTGCTCTGTCTCTTCTTCATGTGACTAAAGTGTAGCTCCATCTGGTGCCGGACAGCATTGGGTTTTCCTTGGCAACTCAAATACTAAGATGCAGTGGGCAGTAATGGTCTGACTTCACCTCTTGGTGATAGGCAACAGATGCCACTTCTCAATTAGAGTAAATTACTGTACAAGGTATATGGGTTTGGAAACTCGTGTCTTTGGTCCTTTGTTTCGAATCAGGCTATTGACAGAAATGGAAAAGACTGGTGTCTATCTGGGGACATTGATAGCTGTTGATTGTGGATGTTGAGTGGGCACTGGGACGATGAAATCCAGATCTGAATAAAAGTCCGGATTGATGGTAGATGCAAGGATGTGTTAGGCTCTGGATAAAACCTGGTTTTGAGATATCAGCAGGCTGGAATGGGAATGTCCTAGTTCTGAAAGCCAGGTATTAGAACTATCCGTGGAAGCACGAGAAGAAGGAGGATAAGAACACGCAGTGAGCTGGAACCCAGATAGACATTTAAGACAAGGGGAGCCTCCAATTCCAGATGTCCATGAGGAAGTAGTCCAAAACTAGGCAATTGCCAGCAATCGGTCACCTGGGGAGCTGAGGAGGAATGGCCAAGGAGCAGGAGCACAGGTATGAGGGCTTGGAAACAAAAAGGACTATGATAGATGAGGCAGCTTTCTGGCTTTAGGTGCCAGAGGAAGGGGGGGATCTCAGTCAGATACACGGGTGGAGCAAACATGGGAGGGAATTGGATTCTGGCTCCATTATATCCCCAGAATTTATTTGTATTATAACTGGAATTTGTATTATAACTGTGCCTTTTGACCATCTACACTCAAATCCCTCATCCCTCATCCCCTACCCCAGGCAACCACCAGTCTGTTCTCGGTTTCCAAGAGTTCAGTCTTTTTTATTTTTTATTTTTTTGTATTCCATATATAAGTGAGATCATATGTATTTGTCTTTGACTTAATTCACTTGAAATAATGCCCTCAAGGTCCATCCACATTGGTAAAAATGGCAAGATTTTCTTCTTTCTTTATGGCTGAATGATTTTTCATTATATATATATATGTTATTATATGCACACATATGTACATATATATACACACACATTTTCTTTATCCATCTCTTGATACACACTTAGGTTGTTTTCATGTCTTAGCTACTGTAAGTAAAGCTGCAGTGAATGTTAGGGTGCAGGTATTTCTTTGCGATAGTGATTTCATTTCCTTTGAATATGTATGCAGAAGTGGAATGGCTGGATCTTATGGTAGTTCTATTTTTAATTTTTTGAGGAACCTCCATACTGTTTTTCATAGTGGGTGCACCTGTTTACATTCCCACCAAAAGTGTGCAAGCGTTCCCTTTTCCACACATCGTCGCTAACACTTACTATCTCTTATATTTTGATGATGGTCATTCTCAGGGGTATGAGGTAATATCTCATTGTGGTTTTGATTTGCATTTTCCTAGTGATTAGTGATGTTGAGCATCTTTTCATGTATCTGTTGGCATCTGCATATCTTCTTTAGAAAAAATGTCTGTTGAGATCCTCTGCTCATTTTTAAATTGGATTATTTGTTTGTTTTTGCTATTCGGTTGAATGAGTTCCTTAATTATTTTAGATATAAACCCCTTATCAGATATGTGGTTTGCACATACCTTCTTCCATTCTGTAGCTTGTCAGTTCATTTTGTTGTTTCTTTCTTTTTTCTTTTCTTGTTTTTCAGAAGCTATTTAGTTTGATATAGTCCAACTTATTTATTTTTGATTCTGTTGCTTGTGTTGTAGTTGTCCTATCCAAAAAATCATTGCCAAGAACGACGTCAAGAAGTTTTTTTTCCTGTGTTTTCTTTTACAGATTTTATGGTTTGGGTCTTGCATTTAAGTCTTTAATCCATTTTGAGTTCTTTGTGAGTGGTATAAGATAGGAGTCTAGTTTCATTCTTTTACATGTAAATATTCAATTTTCCCAGCACCATTATTGAAGAAATTCTTTTCTCTATTGAATATTCTTGGCTCTCTTGTCCAATATTAGTTGACCATATACATATGGATTTATTTCTGGGCTCTCGATTCTATCCCATCAATCTGTATCTGTTTTTAATGTCAGTACCATACTGTTTGATTACTATAGCTTTGTAATATAGTTTGAAATCAGGGCATGTGACACCTCTAGCTTTGTTCTTTCTCAGGATTACTTTGGCTATTTGGGCTCTTTTGTGGTTCTATACAAATTTTAGGACTTTTTTCCCCTGTAAGTTAATTTCTTAGATGACATAGTATAAAGTGTTAGCACTTCTGAGTAAGAATGACCTGAATTCAAATACTGACTTCTCTTTTACCTCCTAGCTGTACGATGTGCACTTTAGAACTGTAGTTGGCTAGTGTGTAAAGTGTGGATAACAAGACCAAATGATTATTATTCCTCACTCTTCCATACGAAGGAGGTAATTTACCTTTCTTAGGATAAAAGGAAGAAACTCTTTCATCCTCTCCCTATCTCACTTTTCCCATTGGGACAAGGAATCATTTATTGAGTGGGTAGTTTGACCTCACTCTCTGTCTCTTCCATTTCTTCTTTTTCTGCTTTGGACTAAGCTTACAGAAGTAGTTCTTACGCTTGAGGAGGAAGACTTTCTTTTGGGGGAGATAATTAGGAAGCCCATTTGACAGTAAATCCATGTCGAGTTTTCTAGTTCTGTTTTTCAGGATTAAAGCAGATTATTATTTTTTTTTTTAGATTTTATTTATTTATTTGACAGAGAGAGACAGCCAGCGAGAGAGGGAACACAAGCAGGGGGAGTGGGAGAGGAAGAAGCAGGCTCCCAGCAGAAGAGCCTGACGTGGGGCTCGGTCCCAGAACGCTGGGATCATGCCCTGAGCCGGAGGCAGACGCTTAACGACTGCGCCACCCAGGCGCCCCTAAAGCAGATTATTTTAATCAACATTGGTGTGATCGTTGGGCCTTATTTCTTAATTGCATTTATACCCAGAGTGCCAGCAGCCAAGAAAAACACCAAGAATAACACCACCTATCCATCCTTCTAATACTTCCATGGCTGTGAGGTTTGGAAGGCGTATGTGAAGTGCCTAGCACTGTGCCTAGGAAGTAGGGGTAATTCAGTAAGTGTAAGTTAATGATGATCATTGTCATGGTTGCTTTCTATCACAACTAACAATGGTCATGGGGGCATCACTCTTCCTCTGGGCTGGCAAGTCTTTTTTCCTCCATTTCCATCTATTATGGACTAGCATACTCCTTCCAAAGATCTATCCTTCCTGCTGTATTACTACCACAGCTGTTTCCTTCCCTTGTTACCAAGTACCATTGTTCATAAGTAGACGAAGAGCAGTTTTTTCTGCTCTTTCCAGGGGTCTAAGACTGTTTTAGGACTGTTTAGGTATGTGGAAAAGGAAAATAAGAAACTTTACCCATGAATTCAGAAGCAGAGGAGGAAGTTTGTAATGATCCCACTTTCCACCTGCCTGGGTCCTGCTCCAGCCAGCAGAGCTGATCCCAGCTCTGTTTAGGAGGGCAGTAACTATTCAGCTAACTCAGCTAACCCCAGGCTGCCAGACCTCTTTTGCTTGAGAACTCACCTTTGGGCAATGGATTCTTCCTTGTCCTGTAGCGAGGGCTTCACCTTGATTGACAGCTCCATGAGTGGTGTCTGTTCACTCTCTCCCACTGTTCTTCTCAAGAAAGGGTCTCTGCCCTCTGCTGCCTGTTCTCCTGCCTTCTGGCATTGCCCCATCGTGCTCGTTTAGAGCCTTGGCACAGCCTTTTGGCAGCATGGTGGCCCCTTGCTCACCTCATTATCTTCCCTGCCCGACCTGTACCTCTCACTCACTATCATTTTCTGGCTGTCTTTCTTCTGTCATCTGCAGTCAATGATGGCTCCAGTCACCTGTCCCATACCGTCATTCTTGAATTTTAAGAATCATGCCTAAATACTATGTTTTTCTTCTGACCTCACTTCCCTTGTCTCTCCTAATCCCTCAGGGCATTCTACCACACTGGCTTCCTCAAAAAGCACCCTACCCTCTCCCCCCACTGACCCCTAACTTTGCACTTATCGTCTCCTCAGCCTGGAGTAGTCTTCTTCCAAAAAGTCACAAGGCTCACTACATCACACCCTACACATCTCCATTCAAGTTCTACCTCCCCAGTAAGGCTTTCCTTGACCATCTCCCCACTCTCTTATCACTCTGTAGGCCTTTTCTCTGCTTTGTTATTATTTTTTCATTGCATCTTTAACTACTGGATCTCAAATTATATTTTCTTTTGCTTGTTTGTTTATTCTCTGTCCCCACCCCCTGCCTTTCCCAGAATGTAAGCAAGCTCCATGACAGCAGGACTTTCATCTGCTTTGT
>NW_024426663.1:16599231-16783832 GCF_017311325.1 Ursus maritimus
CAGGTACGGAGCCTGGAATAGTGCCCAGCACATAGTGGGTGCTCAATGAATCACCCATCCTTTGCCAACACAATTCCATCATTCTTATGTATGTATGTAGTCTTATGTATGATACTTATTTATCTCACTTAATATGAATATTCATGTATTTCAGTGCCAAAATATTAATGGCTTGTTTTTAGGGTACTTCTCCATTCCCTTAATATAAAATGCCATATATGCATTATACCAACCTTAAAATCTGAGAAGTTCTGAATTTAGTATGTCTCTACCTCCCAAGGATTTCCGACAAGGAAGCTCAGAACAGTTTTGCAATTTTTCCTTTTTGTTCTCTTCTCAAGGGTGTGAAAGAGGGGAGAGAAAAGTAAAGAGGTGAAGAGAATTAGCACAGGGGTAAGATTGGGGAGTAGTTTGGGGGAATTGGTAGAAAGAAAGGCTGCTTTTGTGAGTAACTTTAGGGAATGTTAAGAAGATTTTTAAGGAAGTAGGTCTGCTGCATATTATGCAATGCAATTCTCCTATGCTACTAACTCCAGACTTACAGTAAAAATGACCATTATTTTTTAGTGCTTTTTATACTTAGATTTTTATTTTGGACACGTCACTGAGCTGAGATCGAATTCAAAGCATCCAACACATTTCTGGTTCCATGAACATTCATAAGAAATTGCATATCTGTTACTGGTTTATACTAAAATGTGAAAACTTCATTGTATTCCTATTCTGAGAGTTCTTTCCTCTTCAGAGCACAAGAATATGGATAGGTTCTCCTTACCAGAACATTAAAGAAACTATTTAGGTAGCTATAAGATTAATCAAATAAATTAGTACCTCAGACATAGAATAGCAAGTTGGAGATATTTTGGGCTGGTACTCAAATATTCTCTATTAGGCAATTGTATTGGGTAGGTGCTATGCCAGGAACTTTCACACATGTCAGACTCTAACTCCTAATGGAAACTGCTGGTATTTATTAAACCCAAACTCATTGTGTTTAATCAAATGTTAGAATACTTTACCCGTATGATACTATCTCTTAGCATGGAGTAGAGTGATTTTTTTTTTTTTTGCCATACAGTGGTTAATTTCCTATTTTAAACTATTAAGATGATTGAATTTGTCATTATTCCTTTGGGCATTTGGCAATATGTAAACATAGGCTTAATCAGAGTTTATTTGGTTTGATAAGAAATTGTCACTTAAATTTTTCTCACTGGTTAAAACAGTTAGATTCTACTTTGTAACACTTTGTGTGGTAAGCGGGAATTGCAGGGCCCTGCTCCTTCAGTGGGCATTTCTTGCCTTGTTCCAGAGCAGAGCATACTGCCTGCGGATGAGGGTAAGAAGGGAAGGATCTGTGCTAGGAGAATTAGGTTTCCTCACTACCAATGAGAGACCACACCATGTGAGTGGAGGAGCTAAAATGAAAAAGATCCAAGTTTCTGAAGCTGGTGGTGTCTTGATAATTGTAGATAACTGTTTTAAATTAATTTTAGTTGGTGTATTAGAAAATGCAAAAATTTGATATACTGGTGGCAGGCACAGTATGGTTAATTTATATAATGTGACAAGAAAACTAGCATTTGGAAACAAATTGGTAATTATTGAAGTAATTTTTGCATCTGTTTTCACTCTGTCTTGGGGAATTAGCTTTTGGGTATTGCCTAGGTAACAATATTTCAATTTCATTCAATATGATCAGTATTATGATAGTAAAGATCAAATTTCATTAAATTTAGACACATAGTACTTTTCATTTTAAAAACTCAAACTCATTTCTTTTTCTTGAAGGAATATTCATTATCATTCAGAACTAAAAATCATAATGCTAATAACAAATTTTTTTCCATAAGCTTGGTAGATACCAAAAAAAAATCATAGTAAGTACCTGCTCTGTGCCAGGTACTGGGCAAGGGGGCTTTAACTATATAAATATATAAATATATAAATATATAAATATATACATATGTATTTATATATAATTTTTTTTAATTCTCGCAATAGTCCTGAGAGATGGAAATCATTAAACTTATTTTGCAGATGTGAAAATTGAGGCTTAGAGAGGTTACGGAACATGCTCAAGACCAACTGGATAGTCAGCGGCAGATTCAGGATTGGAACATGCATGTATCTGTCAAAGGCCTTTGGAACCTTCCTCGATTCCATACTGCCTTCTCATTGCATGTAAACAAATGAGGCATGAATGTGTTGAGTGTGATCCCAAGGGGGGAAAAAGGCGTCAATCCAGAGAATGACAGGAAATGATAACCTATAAAATGTTCCAGCAACATGTAAAACATGGGTGAGGTTAGAAAAGCTTCTCAAGAGTTAGAATGATTAACAGATACCTTGCAAAGGTTGCATGTACGATCACGAAGATTTAGTTATTTCAGAGTTTACGTATTTCTCAGTACTTTAGGCTTCTTTTAAGACCAAAGTATTTAGTGAAAGTGATCCAGATTGGAACTTTGAGACCTGGTCACTGAGAATGTTTGTCGGATGTAAAAGCTGGCAGTGTTTGAGGATGAGGATGAAAGCAATGACTCTTCAAGCAGAAGTGAGCGGGGCACGCTGTTCCCCTTCACTGCTGCCTCCGGTATCATAATGGAGGCAGGGATGTGGTTTGAAAACAAAGCATCCCTTTGTTCCACTGCTTTGACTCGATGAGAATAACAATATTCATTCTGAATTTTAAAGAACCTTAAAAGAAGGCATGAGATATTGATACATATCAAAAGAGGACATGAGTTTCAAAAATGCGAAAGACACCTTGCTAGAGAGAACTTCTCATTCTTTTTAGATTGTCTGCCTTCTGACTTACTAGAGCATAGAGGCATGGACATTAGATTTGCTTCTAGTCTGGGTCACTGAGAAAAACAGGGCATCTCACTTACTACAGTAAGACTTTTATAAGATAAAATATAATTTAAAATTTGTACATAAATTGATAATTTCCCCTGTAACCAAGGCATTCATCTTGAAACCTCTAAGGGCAAATAACGTACCTTCTGACAAAAGTAAAATGTTATCTGAACCATCTGTAATCAGCCTGTTAGGACCTTCCTGTGAACACTTGGGTCATTTTCATGGCTTTTGGTCAGTCTGGTAATAGTTCAGTAAAATTTAGGCATTCAGTGTTTTCAAACAATTCATGGTTTCTTCCTGCAAGAGGTGGTTTTATAATAGACATCAGATTTTTGCATAGCTCTCTGGTTTTTTTCTGATGTCTTGTACTAAGCCTTGATGCGTACTCACCTTCCTTTTCTCTTGTGGAATTGAGCTGCCTTTTATAAGGTGGAGATGCCTTATAAATATCTCTGTTCTTGCCCTGTCACTCTTAATGCCAATCATTTGTTTCCTTCATGATGGGTCATCACTTGGCTTTTTCTAAAGGGACATGCCTTCCCACTCTCCATTTGAGAAGCAAAATAAAATATGTGAGAGCCATGTGATTAAGGAGGGGCAAAAGAAAGAACTGACATTTGCCGAGTACCTCTAATGTCCTGCTCAATGGCCGGGCCTTCCATATGTAATCTTATATGATCTAGGTAGATACTACAAACATTACATCCTCTGTATTTATATTATGATGGTATTGATTCAGTTCCAGGCTCTTTCAAGCTACCTTCTGAAAAAAATTTTTGTGATTTGGTTTGTGTGTAATGAAGAGAGAGAGAATGTGTTTGTTCTAGTTGTGCGTGTGCATGGCAGATCATGGTTGGTTAGTGCAATGGAAAGTGAGGGGCAGATGTCCCAGAAGTGCTTTGTCTCTGGGTGTTGATACAGTGAGGGCCATGTGGATGGCATATGGAAATCCAGAGCAGCCTCAATCAGCTCTCAGCTTGGTGGGCTATGCCTGGTGACTGATGACACACTGAACAGACAAGAAACAAAATCGGTATTTTTTTTTTAAAGATTTTATTTATTTATTCAACAGAGATAGAGACAGCCAGCGAGAGAGGGAACACAAGCAGGGAGAGTGGGAGAGGAAGAAGCAGGCTCCCAGAGGAAGAGCCGGATGTGGGGCTCCATCCCATAATGCCGGGATCACGCCCTGAGCCGAAGGCAGACGCTTAACCGCTGTGCCACCCAGGTGCCCCTAAATCGGTATTTTAACCACATGGTTAACTGGACATTATCTTAATATTCCTTAGTGCCTTTCCCAATGTTGATTACAGTTTCCCTTTAAGTCCATTTGTCGGAGCAAACCAAGTTAACCCAACTTTGGGGTCCCAGTCTGACTTGTCATGATGTAGGGGTATCAGGAGGCAGAATAGTGTTGTACAGTGGTTCAGGGTGCTGACTCGGGAAGGAAGCTGCCTGGGTAGGAATCCTGGTCCTACCACACACACACTGCCTTTGTGACCTTGGGCAAGTCATTTAGCCAGAAACATTCAGTTCTTTTCAGCTGTAAAATGAGTATAATAATAGCATCTACAGTTGTATGCACATGTTATATGTCAATTATACTTCAACAAAAAAATATTTTATAAAAGCAAAAAAAAGTAGCACCTACAATGCATGTAAAATATAAAGCACTGTGACTGCTGTGTTGTTAGTGCTCAATTGGCATTGATGTAATAATAATAATAATAGTAGTAGTAAAAGCAACAACAAATTATTATTACTAGAAGAAGAGCCTCAATGAGAATAAATCAACTCCATGATTTCAAGGAGGCAAGTTCTATTAAGATTGTGTCCTTTTAACTTTCCGTATAATGATAATTTATGCATTTAATAATCTTAATTGTCAGAAACTTTTCCATATTTTTAACCTAAATCCTGAATGCTATAGATAGGTTCTTATTCGTCTTGAACTACCTGTGGAGATTGTTTTCCTTAGAGTCTTCATTTTCTATAACATTTTCTCCATCCTTCCCAGAAGGCCCAAATTTCATTAGATTTTTGGAGGACACGGAATGTAAGTTTAACCCTTGCAATAGCCTCATTGTAGTCTATTTTGGCACCTCAGATAAATTCTTTAGAAGAAATCTGTGCTCTTTCCCTTCCTTTTTCATGGTCATTTTATAATGGAATGAGCCATATGGATTTAAGTATATCACGGAATCGTTCTTTGGCAAGGGCAGTTTGCCTGAAAGACAAAGTTAAATCTATTTAATGGAATATTTTGGAAAAGAGACAAAGAAAAGTCATGTTGGGCCAAGATTTTGTTTTGGGCACATTTGGGGGACAAAGTTATTTTGTAGGAACTGTTTTTATTTTTCTTATTCTTTCCTTAATGTGGTTGCATAATTCATGTTCATGTTAAGTGTTATTAAAATAAATGTAACTATTTTAAATTTGATATGCACATAAATTCTTTTCTTTCAGTGGATGCATATATGGTTGAAAAATTTCGCTGTGGGGCAATTCGTATCAGCAGAGACAGATCTTATAAGATGTCTTCTTATTTCAGTCACAAATCAGAAGGGCTTCGTGCTCTACCGCAAGGAAGACGTGCACATGCATTATAAATTCTCTCATATTCTAGAAATTACAACCAGGAACTCCAGGTAGCTTTGAAAACTCTTTCAAATGATCAAATACTATCGACCAGAGCTTTTCAAGCTTTACTGCGTGGAGGAATTAGCCAGCGGATCTCGTTGGAATGCAGATTCTGATTGAGTAGGTCTGAGATGGAGCCTGAGTGTCTGCGTTTCTAATAGGTCTCAGGTGATGCTAATGCTGTTGGTCCTGGACCCATTTTGAGTCACCAGACAGTGGACTTCCTATCCTCTTTGTGACTTTTAGCCATTGCAGATACAGAGTTTTCTGTATCCGAAAAGTGGGGAGTAACTGAAGTCAGTCAAAAGGGATGAGGAAATAAGTGATCACATAGGTAAATGTGAGACTCAGAATAAACACATGGGTCACTATAATTCATGATATCTTTGGACAGCAAGTGGGTTCGAGTCAGCTCTTCTGCATTGTGGTTCCTTTCTTTCGTGGTTCGTTCGTTATTCACTATTATTATTAATATTTTTTTTGCCTTTGTCATTTCCGTGTCCTTGTTGTTTCTTTGGCAAAGAATGGGAAGACAGTGAAAAAGCTGGTGATCCAAGGAAGTTCTGAGCTCAGAGAAAGAGAAAAATGTGGTCTTCCCAGGAAAATGATAGATACCAGTCCTGAAATTTGGCGGGATCACTACAATGTTACAAGCAAACATTACTTTCTATTATTATTATATGCAACAGAGTGCCTAAAATAATGGCAGGTATATAAGAGGTATCTACTATGTAATTTGACTGCTGAATTCCAGATTGACATAAGACAGGCATTATGCCTGTCAGGAAAAAAGTAGGTTGGTATGGCATCTCACTTCTCACTCAGCAGGGTTGGGGAACTGTTGTGGTTTTAAAAGTTAGTTAAATACTGGCCCACACTGTCCTTCATATTAAAGAGAGAAACCAAGCTGAGAATTATTAAATATCAGAATTAGTTACCAAAGGCAGTAACTTTGGAAAATGTGAAAAAAACTGCTCTGTAACTCTCTTTAAAAACAAAACAACAAAACAAAACAAAGCAAAACTTCTGCTTGGTTCAACATTGTTTAAAGTTTGGAAAAAAGGTATGGCCCCATTAAAAGTCTTTTGGGAATAGTAGTAACTTTTATAGCTTCAAAGGGTTCTGGAATGAATGATTAAAAAAAAAATATTGCCCAGAGCTCCTCTTGCTGTTTGAAAGAGAGGCTGCTCTGGGTTTTCACGGTGTACTGGGCTGCTCACAGGGGATTGGTGGAAGATTGCCTCACAGTGTTCTTTGGCCAACTGAAAGGGGGCTGCTGGTAGTCAAGCTATGTGAAAGAAATAAAGAAGTGTGTCTGTGCCAAGGAGGCACAGAGGGACATCTGTCTAGGAAGCTAAGACAAGACTCAGGGACTCTCAAGTCCTGCCTTCCCCTCATGTGAGAATATGGGTTAAAAACTGCTGTGGCAACTCCTCAGTCCAAGATGGCTGACCAAGTTGTCACTAGCCATGAATCTCTAGACAAGTGGTGTTTTCCCTTGTTATTGTTATTTTTGTTTGTTTTAACGTGAAGAAAAACCCAAGTGGTTTTAGTAAGGAAGCATAATATTAGGTTAAGAACTTTTTGTATTGTCATTTCAGCCTGTTAGAGCAAAAATACCATAGACTGCCTGGTTTAAATAGCAAACATTTATTTCTCATAGTTCTGGAGTCTGGGGAGTCTAAGACTGGCAGATTTGGTGTCTGGTGAGGGCTGGTTTCTTGGTTGCTAGAAAGCCATTTTCTTGCTGTGTTCTCACATGGCGGAAGGGGCAAGGAGCTCTGTGGAACACTTTTCCTGCTCAAGACTAAATTCCTATGGAAGAGAGAGTCTGAGTGCTTTTAGTTAAAGATGGAGGGAGATGCTTTCTTCACCAAACGTTTCATGCCTTGGGGGAGTGGAAGTTCCCCAAGGCAAAACTGAGGTGCTACCATCAGAAGGGGGAGAGAGGTCAAGCTGGTAGAGAAACAGACGTACAAAGTTGGAAATAATAGGCAGGAGCTGAGAGGATGATTCTTCCCATCCCAGGATAGATTTGAGTCTATGATTTATTTGTTGGGCTTGTCCCTACTTAATGCCTCTGTAACTGTGTTGTCCCAAGTGCAGCTTTAACAGGTGTTACTTTTCTCAGTAGGTGCAGTTGCTGAGGAGATGCTAATTATTTATTTATTTTCTTGATTTTTGTTTTGTATCCAGATGTGTGGCACTTGTAGGGAAAACTAAGGAAAGCTGTCAATACTCTGTTTAATGCTTCAATAAATTATATCGTAGTCGGTCATTTCAAAACCATTTATTTCTCCTTTCCTCAATCTTCGTGTACATGTAACACATGTACACATGTACACACACACACACACACACAAATACACACACACACACACACACACAGTTCTGGGAAGCAGTTCCAGACACAGTGGAAATGATGGAAGGCAGCGACAGTTGTGTTTCTCGGGGCCACAGACATAGTAATCATCAAAGTAAAGGAGGGAAAAATGTGAATTTTTGTGATTCTTGACTCTTTACTCTTAATCTATTCATTCATAGGAATTAATGGCATGGATTAGCTAATAGGATTTAGCATGATTGGCCCTGTTGGCAGCTTTCTAAATGTTTGACTCTGTTGATGATAAAGAAAATGGTTTTTACCGAAATTCATGCAACTTATTACTCCATCCTACGCCACAGGATGCATGCAATGTGTAATTGCAGAATCCTTCTCAAAAAGCAGCAAATCCCCTTCCTTTAATTTTGTGTAAAGGAAATTCCAAACAAAGTTTAGTTTTTTAGCTTAAAACAGAATCGTGGGACAACTATCTTTTGCAAACCTGTGGCAATCACTTAAGTGGCATATAAATGGCACAATTCTAAGGGTATTTGGGGGATATGTAGCCTCAAAAATTTGAGTTTCCATCATCCACTAGTGGCCGTCTCCCTTAGTAACAAGGGCTAACATTTATTGAACAGTTGCTATCTGCCAGGCACTATGCTAAATGCTTTTTTATGACTAAGTTTAATTTCCACAAAAATCTCGAGGTCTGTACTCTTATTATCTCAGTGTTATAGATGATGAAACTGAGGCTCAAAGAAATAAAGTAATATATAGGGGTAAAGCCTGGATTTAGACTAAAGGAGCAGTCAGACCTTTGCTTAAGTTATGAACTTAAGGAACACACTGTGTTTCCTTTCCTTTTGCTCTAGGATACAATTTAAGAAATCCATTAGCTCATTTTTTCCCTATTTCTTTTTATCCCATGGCTCTTCTCCCACTCAAGCTGCATTCTTGAAGCATCTGCTGCTTGAGATGGGGTCATTATAGTAGAACCCCTCATGCTGAACATGGTAGTCAGAATCCACCCAGTCTTGTAACGTTTGCTGATAGGGGAAGGACTGTGTATAAAAGAGAAGGTAATCAGGCTGAGGCTAAATGGATTTCTGTGAGTCTTGAGAAGAGAATTCTTGGATTGAGCCCCAGTACAGAGTTGAGAGCATTGGAAGAATACCAAGATTGGTTTGGAAAGCCACGAAGAAGCCTGTGTCCTCTTTCAGGAAGGATTCAGAAAGGGAACAAGACTCTGTTTTGTTTTGATTTTCACTGATAGGGAGAGAACAGAGCATCTTTTTTTTTTTTTTTAAAGATTTTATTTATTTGACAGAGAGACAGCCAGTGAGAGTGGGAACACAAGCAGGGGGAGTGGGAGAGGAAGAAGCAGGCTCACAGTGGAGGAGCCTGACGTGGGGCTCGATCCCAGAACGCCAGGATCACGCCCTGAGCCGAAGGCAGACGCTTAACTGCTGTGCCACCCAGGCGCCCCCAGAGCATCTTTTGAATGGCTTTTTTGAATTTGAGACTCCCGAAGAGACCCTGAGCATCCTAGCCTAGCTTGTAGGTCCACAGAATGTTTTTCTAGATTACAGAAAGCTGCTAGATGTTCCCAAAGAACCAGGGCACCTGAAGATCCATGTAGTCAAGATGAGGGGGGGAAGACATTGTGGCTCTAAGAGAGCAAGCTTCAGGCAGGAAGATGGTAGCTCATTGTATGTTGGTGTTGAGAAAAGCTGATGACCGGAGACAAGAAATTCACTTAATCTATTACCCCACCACATTCTGGCATTATATAAACCTTTTGAATTCAGACACAAGCTCCAGACAGGTACTTTATTTTTATTTTTTGATTTATTTATTTATTTATTTATTTGACAGAGAAAGAGAGAGAGAGAGCACAAGCAGAGGGAGCGGGAGAGGGAGAAGCAAGCTCCCTGCTGAGCAGCAAAGTGCATAGTGGTGTTGTGTCTTTGTCTCCTAAGTGATGAACCCACGTGACATTTTACAAGTATACATCATTGAAACGGGATTGGCCAACAAAGATGAAAGTGCAGCAAAGAAACAAAAAAGAATGACTCTGGAAGTGAAATTGGAAAGTGGTTATGAAGAGAAAGATGAAGGTGTCCCAGAGGAAGTGACATTGGCAAAAATCCCCAATGCCAAAACTGAAAAACTCACATTAAAATACTCTTGAAGATATTTCATGATGTTTAAATCACAAGGAACAAAATGTTAAAAGCTGACCCAATCTTAGGAAAGAGTATGAAATTCAGTAAGACTGAAAAGATATATGCTACATATCCTATTATACCATAAGAAGAGGGAAAACACTGTTTAATCTACTCTTGATAAGGTTTTACAAAAATAAAAACTTTATTTTTCAATGAGGTGTTTTAAATTAGAATGTATAAAACAAACAGCATTTTTTTCTATTGTTTTCATTTCTCTATATATTTATAATTGACAGTAAGAGATGATTTGTTGTTTTGACAAAAATTTTTAGAGCTCACAGAGCAATCATGATTTTTCCCCATTGGTTTTTAAATGACCTGTATGGTTTCCGTTTGCATGGCCACTTGTATGGCTTGCCATTGTTGTGCAATGTGAACACTGTTTGTATACAGAAAGGAGCGAATGCTCCTTTACCTGCGTATGTAAAATCAACCTCAAAATATCATCATCTCAAAAAACTGCACACCTAAAAATTCTCTTGCTACTTCCAAGGTCAAGAGTTGCCCTGAAACTGCTATTCTTATCCTGTAGACAGAGAAAGAGAAAAATGTGTTGTAAACTGGGATCTGAGGCTTTGGGAGTTCTAGGAGCAGAGTTAGTAAATGCCTTGTCTCCAACAAGCATTCAGTGTTCACATATCCCTCTCTGTTGTTTAACAGTCATGTGTGGTACAATGGTTGCCGTTGCTCATTTTTGGTATTGTTCGCACATCATCTCATAAGTGGACTGATGGTCATTGTGTGGGATGTCCACAAACCCAGTCATTGCACTCCAGTCATTACTACTCATTCTCCCTGTCAAGTTTTATGTGGGAATATGCCTTGTGGGACATGAAACAATCAGACACTTCTATTAACAGAGAGGATAACAGATGTGCTCTTCTTTTATTGTCTCTGGGGTTCTTTTAGATCATCTGAAATGACTACATGAAGTTTAAAAATATTTTATTAAAAATGCTTAATGCAAGAAAAATTGTGTTTTCCACACATAATGTTTATCAAGACAACCTTCAGGTGATCTTAGACAAAAGAAAGTTTAAAGCTTTTAAATAAAGGACTTTATAGGCACAAAATTATTTTTGCCAAAAAACCCTTTAAATATACTTTTATGTGTAACTATCAGTGTCTATAAGGAAAGGAAGAACAGAAAAAAGGAAAATTGGGGAAATGGATATTTGTTAGGTAGCTTATAAATCCTAGTCTTTTGTAAGACTAGTAAGTTTATTCTATCATTTCATGAAAGGCATATAAAATTGGTGTGTGTGTGTGTGTGTGTTTTCTTGGAACATTTGAAAGTATGCCAGATTATTAACCATTTCCCATTTTTTCTTCTTCATTCTACCCCATGACACATATGTGAAGTATTATAGTTCTTGAGTCTGGAAAATTCTCTTTTATATTTCTGGGTCCCTTTCACTCAAGAAATTCCAGGCACATTCCCAATATTCTAGTCATTAACCTATACAATTCTCTATTAAAATAGTGCCAACTTTTCATTTTAAACGGGAAAAATTGGGACCATTTATATTTTTACCCTTGCAAATGATGTAGGAGATTTGTAAGAGTGTTGCTAACTATAATACCTTTAAGGAAATGATTTATTTTTTTTCAGCTTTCGAAAAAAGCACACCACACCAGTGTTGACTGACAAAGGTCAAAGTGGCAGTTCAAATGCTGGCACTAATTAAATCCATTTGCACATGTGTAAGGAATGAGACTGTGACCTGAGATATTCTCTAACTTCTGAAGCAAGATATTACTGAATCTTAGGATATTAAAGGAGGTAAGACTTCTTAGAGGCAACCCACAATTTTATGAGATGATGGAACTGAGGCTGAGGAATTAACTCTGGCACATGATAAAAAATAGATGAGTTATTAGTAGATCAGACTTCTTTTTCTGGATATATTAGAGTGACTGGTATTAGAGTTAACCTCCTACTGTAAATAGTTATGAAATTGAACAAACTATATAAAGATATAGTTTTTCAGGCATTGGAAATAGGCAGCACAAGGCTATGATCCTTAAAAATATATATATAAAAGGTAAGTTTCTTGTTTAACCCAACTTTCTGATTGGTGGCACATTTCACACTGTGGTTCAGGGAGGTGAAGCCCAAGTGGAGAGTATGAGTCTTGCTCTAAGAAGGCAAAGATCAGAGTTCATGTCTGCTAAGGTGGCTGGAACATTCAGGCCATGGTCCCAGAGAGGAGGATGCTGGAAGGGTTGAGCCCCAGAAGTCTATAGGTAAATTCTCCTTAGGTTCTTTGCCAAGAGTTTGGCTATACATGCATAGGGTAAGAATCTGTATGGCCTAGCAGAGTGAGGCTAGTGGGTCAGAAGGCTGAATGGAGTTCCCATAATTCATGCGATGCTGAAGGATACTGAAGTTCTGGCCCAGCCAAAGTCATCTGACATTCAGTTGAAACCTCCAAAAGGCCATGTTTTAGGGATTAGGACCACAGCTTAGAGTAAGGGCCACATCCTCAATTAGAGGATACACTGACAAAGCCTAAAACCAAGCCTGACTGGACTAAGGGAATCTGCCAGTAAATTATCTAACTGCCACAATTACACTCCACATAGTTTAAAGGGAGACCAACTCCTTAGAATGTAGAATTCAAAATATCCAATATATAAAAATATTAAATATGTGAAGAAGCAATAAACTATAATCCGCAATAAAAGTCAACAGAAACAAACCCTAAAATAGTCAAGATGTTGGAATTAGTGACAAAGATTTTATAAAAGCAGAACACAGAAATGTGCTCAAGGATTTAAAGGACAAGGTGCTCAAATGAATGAGCAGAAAAGGAATCTCAGCATGAAATGAAAATATGAGAAAGAACCAAATGAAATTTTAGCACTGAAAAATAAAATATATGAAATAAAAACTTCACTAAGTGGGTGTAACAGTATATTGGACCATGTAGAAGAGTCAGTAAACTTCAAGGAAAATTTATAGAGATTGCTTCAGCTTAAGAATATAGAGAAGAAAAGATGGGCAGGGGGAGAACGGAGCCTCAGTGATCTGTGGGAAAACAGCCAGCAGTATAAGAAACACTGAACTAAGAGAATTAAGAGAATGACTTAAGAGAATGGGGCAGAAAAGCCATTTGAAGAAATAATCATCCCAAATTTCTCAACTAGGTGAAAAACAGCCATTTATAGATCCCATTCGAGCACAACAAACAAACAAACAAACAAACAAAAAAACTTACACTTAGATGCATAATAAGTTTGCTGGAAACCAGTGATATAGAGAAAATCTTGAAGAAAGAAAGAGAGAGAGATGGGGGAGGGAGGGAAGAAGGAAGGAAAGAAGGATAGAAGGAAGGAAGGAAGGAAAGAAGGAAGGGAGAAAAGGCATTACATGATGGGGAACAATGATAAGAATGATGACTGATTTCTCATCAGAAAGAATGGCGGTCAGAAGAATGAAATACTTTAAAGTTTAGAAAACACAGTAACCTGTCAGCCTTGAGTTCAATATGTAGTGAAATATCCTTTAAAAGTTGTACTGAAATAATAAGACATTTTTAGATGAATGGAATTTGAGAGACTTCATTTTCAACAGAGTCATACTAGAAAAAATGCAAAAAGAATGGAAGGAAACTTCCTCAGTGTGATGAATAGTACCTTCAAAAGAAGAAAAAAGAAAAAAAGAAAAAAGAAACCCTGCAGCTAACGTCAACATTTCATATGGAGAAACTGAACAGGTCTACCCTGAGATGAGGGTCAAGGGCAAGAATGTTGACTCTTATGGATGTCCACTTTCACAAGTTCCATTTAGCATTATATTGGAGGTCTTAACTACTACAATAAAACTAAAAAAGGAGAAAAGAAATAAAATGAAAATGAATTAAATAAAAGGGAATGAAAGACATAAATATTGAAAAGAAAAAAGTCACACTGTTTTTTGTCTTCAGACACTATTGTAGCCTCTGTATCTGTATAGATGATCTTCAGAAACTAACAGAAAAACGACTAGAATAAGTGTGATTGCAAAGTCCTAGGACACAAGGCCAATAAATACAATTATTTGTATTTCTATATTATAGGAACAAAAAATTTGAAAATAAAATAGAAGGAAACAACATTTAACATCAAAATTTATAAAATAAATGGGCATAAACTTAGCAAAAGATGTTCTACATGTCTACACTGAAAACTTCAAAACAATGCTGACAGTAATAAAAGGAAACCTAAATAAAGGAGAATTATGTGTTGTTCATGGAAGGAAGACTCAGTATTGTTGCAATGTCACTTCTGTCCAAATTGATCTATACATAGATATGGTCAACACAATTCCAATCAAAGTTACAATAGCTCTTTTGAGAGAGCAGCTAGTTCTATAATTTGTATGGAAGTGAAAAGAGCCTAGAAGAGTCAGAACAATTTTGAAAAAGAACGAAGTTAAAGGAATTAAACTACCCGATTTCAACACTTACTCTAAAACTATAGTAATCAAGACAATATATTACTGGCATCAGGATAGAAAACTATTTTAACAGAATAAGGTCTAGAAATAGATATGCATATGTATGGTCAATTGATATTGGACCAAGATGCCCCTGCAGTTCAGTGAGGAAATGGAAAATACTTGCAACAAATAGTGCTGGAACAAGTGGATAAATGTATGGAGAAAAAAATGAATCTTGACCCCTTTGTCATACTACATACAAATTAACTGGAGATGGTGTATAAACTTAAAGATAGAAGCATAAAATTTCTAGAAGAAAACTTAGAATATCACTGTGAACTTGGGATAGACCTCTTAGAGGGAATACAAAAAGCATGAACCACAAAAAATTTTAAATGGTTAAAAGAGACTTCATCAAAATTAAAAACTTTTGATCATCAGAAAACACCATTAGGAATAGAAAAGGCATGCAACAGACTGAAATAAATTATTTTAAAAAATACACTGCCAAATGATGTAACCAAGAAGCTGCAAAGGACTTTTTCATATCAATAGAAAAAGACAAGCAATTCTATAAATATTGGCAAAAGACTAACTAGATCAGGCCCTTCAAAAAGAAGACAGGCAAATGGCCAATAAGCATCTGAAAATGGGCTCAGAATCATTTCTCATCAGGGAAATGCAAATTAAAACCATAAGACGGTAGCCTTTCAGAATGACCAGAATGGCTTTTCTTAAACAACAACAACAACAACAACAACAACAACAACAAACCCCTCAACACACCAAATATTGGTGAAGATATGTAGAAATTAGATCTCCCATGCATTACTGGTGAGAGTAGAAAATGGCATGAGTTGTGGAAGCTGTCTGGTACTTTCTTATGAAGTGAAATGCGCATAAATAACTCCTATAAGAGCACAATTACAGTCCAGTGTTTTTAGCCAAGAGAAATGAAAACATCTGTCCACAATTCTACAAGAATGTTCACACCAGCTTTATTTAGCATAGCCTCATAATGGAAATGATCCTTGGTGTGCCTGGGTGGCTCAGTCGGTTGAGCATCTGACTCTTGGTTTTGGCTTAGATCACGATCCCATGGGTCCTCGGATCAAGCCCCGAGTAGGGCTCTGCACTCAGCGGGGACTCTGATTGAGATTCTCTCCCTCTGCCCCTCCCCCAACATGTGTGCTCTCTCTCTTTCTCTCTCTCTCTCTCAAATAAATAAATCTTTAAAAAAATTGGAAATGACCCAATGTCCATCAACCAGGGAATGACTAAACAGACTGTGGCATATTCATACAATGGAATATGACTTTGCAATAAGCATGATGAACCAAGGCTAGCAAACGCTATGAATGGATCTCAATATGTTGAGGAAAAGAAGCAAGACTCCAATGAGTTCATACTGTATGATTCCATCTGTGTGAAAGTCAAGAAATGGTACAACTAATCTATGGTAAGATTTTGAAATCAGGACAGTGGTTGTCTTAGCATTTGAGGAGTTGATTAGTAAGATGTGTAAGAAACTTTATGGGGAGATGGGAATTTTCTTTATCTGTACTTACAGGTTGTTGCTTATGTGAATGTTTACATTAGCTTATTGAATGACACAAGGTCTGTGGATTTCGTTGTATGCAAATTTTACCAAAATAAAAATAATTAAAAATTTCATTGAATCAGTGATTTCAGATTTCCTATAAATAACAATTATTAAGATAATAGATTTTAAGATTATTAATTTCTTGGTTACTCACATCTGCTTTTATCTTATTGTGAAGTTTCTCTATCACATTTACTCTTTGTGGCTTTGTTTGAGCAGTGAATGAGGTTCTTCCTTGGAGAATATTTTCACCCAAAATGGGACTCTGGTATCAAATTATAAATTGGAAATTGAGATAAAAAATAATCTACATTTAGGAGCCAAAAAATTGGTATTTATTTGAAACATTTGTAAAATATGTGAGAAAAAAAAGCCGTTTTAACTAAATGAAAATTACTACCCACAAGCACCGGGTAGGAGGTAAGATAAAGTCATGAAAATTATCATCAAAAAATGGTTTCAAGCTCAGAGCAGCTATTTTAAAGTAAGCATTCCTTTCCTACCCTCCCCCTAATCTTCTGGTCTATTAAACTCAGCAATCTTATTTAAGGGTCCAGAGACTTTTTCTATGTCAGTAATAATTCTGTCCATGGTTCTATTTTATTGTATGCAGAAAGGGATCCAAAGAAGATGGGGTAGGTCTGTAAGAACCAAGTGGACTCACTCTCCTTGGGTCTAAAGAACAGAAGGGGTGGAGTGGCCAGTTGTGAAATCTGTTCCATCGCTTGGCTCAGGCTAGGGAAGAAGGCTGGGTGAGTAGTGATGCAAACAAAATCAACCACTGAATAATGTTTTCCTACTGAGTATAAGTCAGTGCTTACAAGACTGCATGATCTGGCTCCTTCTCTCCTTGCTTATTCGGCTCTGGCCACGTTGGCCAGGGACTCCACAACAGGCCAAGCATGCTCTTCTCTCAGCACCTTTGCACTTGCTCCGCCTTTTGCCTCGATTTCTCTTCCTCCAGATAACCGCAGAGCTCTCTCTCTCACCTGGTTCAAGTTTTGCTCAAATGTCTTCTCAGAGAGGCCTTCCCAGACCCCTGTAGTTAAAACAGAACATCTCTCCTTATCTGGCAGCTCTTACTCCCCCTTCTCTCCTTCATGTTATTCCATAGCACTATCATCTCATATTTTATATTATTTATTTATTTGTTTAGTTTATTGTTTTTCTTCTCATTCTGGAATGCAAATTTCACAACGGTAAGCACTACTTGAATGCCCAGAACAGTGCCTGGCACAAAGCCAGTGATCAGTATTTATTGAATGATGGAGTGAATAAATACAGAGGTTAGAGAGCCTGTAGGACTCTAAGCTCTCAATCCAGACTGTCCAGGTTTGAAAGCTGGCTCTGCTAGTTCCTGGCTGGGTGACCTTGAGCAAATCACTTAACCTCTCTGTTCCTAAGTAAATGAATACCTACTTCATAGGCGTGTTTTGCAGATGAAATAAGTTAATACTGTAAGGCATTTATACAGTACCAGCATGTTTATGTGCTCAAAAAATATTAATGGTTGCTGATATTCAGTTGTCTAAGGATAACTTTTCTTGTTCATGCACTCTTCAAAGTCCTGTGCGCTGTTATAAGAGAATTTAAAACTACAACTTTAACCCTCAAAGAATTTATAATTGAATTTTTATATGGTTCCTTTTTCCCCAGAAAGCTCTTTCACACTTCAGCCCTTTTCATGTATTGAATTTCAATTTATTCTTTAAAAGCTGGCTCAAATGTGATCTCCTTGGTGAGGCCACCCCATCTTCTCTAGGTGAAGTTAGCTCTCTTTGCTCTGAATGCAAAGCATTCGTTCCTTCATTTGTTTGTTCTACAAACACGTATTGGCAAGTATGTAATCTAGGGCCAGATTAGGTGCTTGGGCTATTGAGAAGACTAAGACAATGAGGGGGTATGTATTTTGTTAGCAAATGCAGACATACACAGAAATAAGGGCAAAAAAGTGTCATGAGGTCACTAGCAGGTAGACTGCTAATGAGTTTACATCTCTGTCCCATCTTCTGGATTGTGAGCTCCTGTGTACAGAATATCCACATTTCGGTTATTCTTTGTATCACAAATCCCTCTACAGTGCTTCTCTAGACGTCCTCCATACTTAAACATGTTCAGTGAAATGATTGACATGATAAAGGGAAAAAAGGAACGCACAAGAGAGACAATTAAAAGAAATAATGATGAGGCTGATGATACTAATAGCTAATACTGAGTACTTTTGGAGTCAGTTACCATTCTAAGTACTTCATATATTTTATTTTAGTTTCATTTATATAACAACAGAAATAGTAAGGTATTATGATTTGTTTTCTATGGATAAGGAAACAGGCTCAGAGAAGCTAAGCAACTTGTCCAGGAAAAGACCCATGATTATAACTCAGGACTGTTTGCTTCCAAAGACTACTTTTTAAAAAGATTCCATTTGTTTATTTTAGAGAGGTGAGGGTGGGGAGGGGCAAAGGGAGAGGGGGAGACTTTCAAGCAGACTCCCTACTGAGCATGGAACCTGACGTGGGGCTTGATCTCACAACCCATGGGATCATGACCTGAGCTGAAATCAGGAGTCGGACCCTTAACTAACTGAGCCACTCAGGGACCCCCTAAAGACTATTTTTGTCTACTACTCCATACATGAGTAAGATGCCGGCTGGTAACATTGTAGAAACCTTTTGTGGTCAGCTACTCGTATCTGAGTATTTGGTACTTCTTCTCTGGCTATTTTTCTTTCTTCAAACTCTACAGACACAATTATGAAGATAAAAATTGTGAACTGGTGGCTCCAGGGACTCATGTTTCAGTTAGCAAAGTTGAAGCCAGTGTGGTCAGCTCTCTGGATTCTGATATACCCACTCTCTCCTTTTTCTGCTTTTTTTTTTCAGTGTAGTTTAAAATGTGCTGATAGAGAATTGGACTGCTGACAGTAGCACCAACCTACCCATCAAAAAGAAGGAGGCAGTGGGGAACAGTTAGGAAGAACATAAAGATATTCCTTTCCATTTTTTAAAAGCCTTTACTGGCAGAGAGAGAGAGAGCTAGAAAGATAGGAGATGGTCCAACGGGGCTTTGCATTTCATGACTTTAAAGGTACTTAGTGTGGGGCAAAAAGTTATTTTTCTTTTTTGGCTTCTCTAAATAAGGATAGACAGATCATCTTAGAAACAAAAGACGATTCTATTTCAGTATCCGATGCAATGTACGGCTTAGAAATTGTTATATACTCTGCTATGTTTCACTGAATACCTATTTAATCAGAACTTTTCAGGGGACACAAAATCATGTAATTTCAATGTTCACAATTAGGTAAAATTCCCAATTTTTCCTGTGAAATGAAGTAGTTTGAATGACAACCTGAGACTGTTTTAGTAGACCTACCTTAAGAGCGCTTTGATGGCAAGATTCGAGTGTACTTTATTAGGATGGCAATCTGCCTGAGGAGTCCGTATACACAGAACAAAATAAACAACTTCAAGGATTTTTTTTTTTTGGAACAAAAATCAACTACTAAATTAGTGAGGAACAGGAATGGTAACATATAACATTTTAAGCAACTTGAAGAATGGGATTACTTTGAGGCAAATGTATGATAACTTACTTTTCAGCCCTGACACGGACATAAGAGATCAATGAATTTAAGCTGTATTCTAAAAGTCAGCTTAAAATTATGTTCATATTGTGATTTTCTCTAAGAAAATCCATATAGATCAATTTTAGCTGAATTATTGTAAAAGGACTAATGTGATCACATTAAATGAAATGGCAAAGACACTCTGAGGATAAAATTAGATAATGTCTGATATAGTGACTTACAGAACATCAGGATTACTAGTAAGTTAGAACTGATATTATTGTGTTGATGGTCTACCTTTTTTTTATAGCAAGTCTTAAGAAATTAATTTCCTTCAATGTTCCAAATTCCACATTAAACAATTGATGTGGGGTTTATGTTCGGAGACGGTTGCACTTACATTTGCAGACACAATAGTAATTTTGTTCCTAAATACTGGATGTAAAAGTTGAATTACATAAGCTTATATTAAATCCAGTTTGTAACACAGTTTGTGTAGTTAAACTCTGATTTTGACTCTGATTTTGAGATTCCTATAACCCTTTCTCCCAGAACTCAATTGATAATATTACCATTTCCATTTAGCTTATCATTCTTGGAGCAGAACTATTTTAATCATTAATTATTATGCTAGAATGCAAGCAGCATGGTAATAGGAAAGGAAACACAGTATGGCTCTAGTGTCAGAACAGAATAGGCATTCAGTAATCGCTGCTGAATGAGTGAATGGTAACTTGATAGTGCATCTTAATATCCGGTAATCATAATCATTATACTAATCAGCATTTATGGAGTACTTACCATATCTTAGATACAAAATTTTTGCTTTTTATACATTATTTAATCCTCATAAAAAGTGATGATTAGAGAGTTTTAAGTACCTTATCCAAGTTGAGGCGGCCAGCGAGTGATAAACTCAAGCCCAGCTTACTCTTTCTCTGGGTCTAGTGGAAGCTGCTCTTTTCCCCTTGTTCAGCAGTATTTTTCCCACCCCTTTCCGTTCATCCGCACACAAGGAGTGAGCTCTGCAGACTGGACATTGTTAGTGGAGAGGGCGAGTGGGTTGTTCTGGGCCCTGCTTTCTGGGTCCCACGTGTGGGGTGTGGTCTCCTCTTCAGCTCCACGGCTGTGAGGTGGATTTTAATGGGCACTGAGTCGTCCTTGAAAGCAGTGCTCACTAGTGCCCCCTGATACACATTCCCTCTTCCTCCTTCCTCTCCTGCAGATTTATTTGTGTCCTGAGCACAGGCTTTATAAGCAATTTGATGTTTTCTGAGCCCTCATCAGTATGTTCATAAGATTGAAGGGAGATGCTGTGTTGGAACTGCTTGGCAAATTCCATTTCGAGTTGGAAGTCTCTTTGACTTTGCGTTTTTAATTGTACTGACAACATTGTACTGGAGTGACTTAGAAAATGTTTATAACTTGGCCCAGTTGATGGCCTTATTTACTAAATAGTATTTAAAAATCAGATTAGAATTCACAACCTCTTCTATTCTGTGTCTGCCCTTTGCACCAAACCAAACCAATCAAACTCCATAAAAAAGACCAGGTTTGGATTTTGAATCTAGAATGCTTCGAACCAAGGGAAATTACTTATTTGCTCACTTCCAGGGTGTCTGTTTCTGGGTACCGGATATCCAGCGCCACACGTGTTCTCACACATGTTACTCACTGGGTTGCCAGAGCACTAGATACCAAATGTCGAGGAGACTGCTTAGGGTTATAGGACCCAGGGCACCATCACGGCTTCTCATCTTTGTGTCTCAGGGCCTGAGAAAAACCTTCTTCTCAAGACAGTGTCCTCCAGCTCTTAAAGTATCATGTTAGTGATACCTAAGTGTTCAGAACAAACACCAAAATGTGCTATGAAACTGTTCACTTCAATACACTATCAAATAGCGAATAGTGAAGTTTTCAGTCTGTTTAATACCATCATTAATGATATAACACATAATAACACTCCATTCCCCATTAGGGGACAAATTAGTACGACTCTCCTCTGCTCAACTTTTTTCACTTTAAAATGGAAAACATTTCATTCTAGGTAGAGCTCTTGTTTCACAGGTTTTTTCCTCCAGCTTGGATGCAGCTGTCAAACTTACTTCTGCATTGACCTGGAAAGAATGAAAAGCAAGTGGATAATAAACTTACTGCATAGATTCCGAAGCATGGCTCAGCTCCGCAAGTATTGCTGACTTAGCACTCCCTCCCGTCACCTCCTCGCCTTTTCTCTTGCTGCAAAAAAAGAAGTCCAGATTCTCCTACCTCAAACAGCCTTTTTGAAAACGGTATGAAAACTAGAGCCTGTTGCCAGAGGGAGCAAGACCCGCCAGTCCTGTTACCGCCATCGCGGCTGGCTGGGACTGCTGGACAGTGACGGACATGATTGACAGAGCCAGGCCTAGCTTGGTGGGAAGGGCGAGGGCTCCCGGCCGATGAAACACCTCTGGAAATGTGCCCAGTGGAAACACAGAGCGGCATGGGTTTCATGCCAAAGATTTTCGGGAATGGGTCCAAAAACATCTTCTGCGAGAGGAAATGAAAGAGGAAATAACTTGTTATTCCAAAGGGGTGAGAGGGCTGGGGTGAGAGTTGAAAGAAGGGTTGAAAAGAAAGAAAGAGAAGTGAGCTGTGAAGGTGAGGATATGCCGAAGAGGGGAAGTGAGCCGTTGGCGCTGGAAATTTTAATAAGCTCACAAAGATAAGGAGGAAGTAGGGACTGTTTGGAAGGTAAACACACCATAATGGAAAGGGTGGCCTTGCCAAGAATAACAACAGCGAGATAATTAAAGGAAAAGGCTAACATAAATGTGAGGAAAAGGAGAAAACGCTGAACAGGTCTTCACTGTAAGAACATTCCAACTCAGCATTTCGTAATTGACAACATAAACAGGAAAGGGAAAGAAATACATTCTGCCGCGACGCACACAGATACCCTACCCGGTGCTCTCCGTGTTATCTCTCCGTTTTTTGTTGACTCAGGTAGAGTGGGTTACACTGGGCGGGGTGAGAATTGCAACCTCACTTGTCTATCTCTCTGGATCCAGTATGTGTCCGGTATTTGTCAGAAGGCCGCGATCCCAGCTTCCTAAATTCTATTACTTTGCAGTGTTAATATCTGTGATTTAGGAGGCTCAAACGCCTCCTATACGCAAGATTTTCCAGAGCTCTTTTCATGCTAGTTAGTGGAGTACCCGAAAAACGGTTTTAAAAGATGATCAAGCATTTTAAGCACATGGTTAGTGTCCCCCTCCAATTTGTGTTCTCTTTTAGCTCTTGAGCATTCCACAACTTTCTGTCTAGAAATGAATAAAATTGTTCAGAAGACCGCATATACAAAGAGGGAGTTACAGAGACCATAGACAAATAAAAATAATATCTATGTCTTAGAACAGAGATCCAAATTAGACTTCTCATTTGGTCAAATGAAAGCAATATTGGGGGTCTCCTGCCTCAATTATTACCAAAAATATATTTATATATAACTTCATTTATTTTATTTTTTAAAAGATTTTATTTATTTATTTGAGAGAAAGAGACAGAGAGAGCATGAGTGGGAGGGGCAGAGGGAGAGGAAGAAACAGACGCCCCACATCAAGCATGGAGCCCAATGCAGGATTCGATTCCAGGACCCTGGGATCATGACCTGAGCTAAAGGCAGACACTTAACCGACTGAGCCACCCAGGCGCCCCTATAACTTCATTTATTGAAAAGACTCAGTTATTACCAAAAATAATATTTCTATATAACTTCATTTGTTGAAAAGAGGATAAAAAATGACCAGCAAATATATATTTTTCTTTGTCACAAAATTCGCCAAATCTCATTTCACTTTAATGCTTCTCTTGAACAAAATTTTCCCAAAGGTTGTTTTATGTATGTATGTATGTATAGTGGACATGCAATGTTATATTAGTTTCAGGTGTACAACATAGAAATTTGACAAGTTTATATATATTATGCTATGCTCACCCCAAGTGTACCTACCATAAACTGTTGCTATTTGCAGATGACATGATGATATACATAGAAAATCCTAAAGACTCCACCAAAAAACTGTTAGAAGCAATAAATGAATTCAGTACAGTTGCAGGATACAAAATTAATACCCAGAAATGGTAGTGTGCCTATGCACTAATAATGAAGTAGCAGAAGTTGAAATTAAGGAAACAATTCCATTGATAGTTGCACCAAAAAATAAAATACCTAGGAGTAAACTTAACCAAAGGTTGTTTTATATGTATCTAGATTTATAATACCTGGTCATGTCACTCCAAAAATGCGTATCAATATGTAAAACCTTAGGAATAATATGTGACTAAACATACTAACCCTTGCTTTATTTTCTCTCTTTGGGGCGAATTTTTGGTACTAATTTCATTTGGTGTTTTAAAAATGTTTCACAAAGTTTTCTTTCTTTTTTTTTTTTTATAGTATATTAACATTGTTTACGTAGCAATTCATAAGGTCTTAAAATCTTGACATATTTCTCTTCTTTTGCCAGGAGCAATTGGTGAGAAAATAAAATAGGAACCTTAACCTTGGCTCTTTTACCACCATAGAAGCCTGATAATTTAGCAATATTATCTGTATATTAATTAAGATATAAAATTTACATTTAAAGAGCCCAGAAAGATGACATCTGAACTGGCAATCTTTTTTAAAGGCAGGAGATCCATTTGGTTATCAGACAAGCAGGTGCTCTGGAGGCCTGGAGCTACTATCCAGACCTTGCTTTGCCCCAGACTACCTGTGAGACAGATGAGAAAGGAGAAGAAGGGCTGCCTTCTAGTGAGGCTGAGACGTACATAAGGAAAAAAAGGGGAACGAGTTACACAAGGACCTAAAAACTGAAGCAGAGTTGATGCAGACTCACCAGGAGAAAGGAATACTGAAGAAAACCTAGAATCCAGTTAAAGCAAACAGAAGAAAAGCCAGTTGTATTTCTGTGTGTCAATGTCCAGAAAGGATAGCCTTGCTTTTCGGGAAGACTCTCTGTGGGATTGTTGCTGGATTTTGGAATTGAGAATGTGGCTCTCAAGCACCGGGCCAGACTAGTAGTACTAGAATTGGATTCATCTGGTTACTGGTGCCCTCAGGAAAAGGATGTTTATGATTTTTATTTGTATTTTTTTAAGAAGAACATTTGTTTTAGGGTTTTTCTTACTGCATTTGAGGGCAGCATGCATATATTTGATTTCTGTTTGTGATATATAGAACTTGAACTGTCATCTCAAAGAATTAAAAATGCCTTTTCGACACATGTCAAAAATATAAGCTAGCCCTCAATTCTTTATGGTCCTGGAACGGAGTGGGTCTGGAACAACTGAAATAGGGAATACCTGGGAATTTCAGATGTACGAAGAGCCTGCAAAATGGAATCTCCTGAATTGATATCACAACTCTTCCTAGAAGAATGGGGAGGAGAGGCTAACACAAAGTGACACAACAGTCATACCGTGCAACCCATAAAGCACCAATGGAAAACGGAAGTTTGAATCCAATATTCTTGACCACTCGCTTCCTCCTACCTTTATTTTAGAAAAGGTTGCGGGGTGCCTGGGTGGCTCAGTTAAGGGTCTGCCTTCAGCTCAGGTCATAATCTGGGGGTCCTGAGGTTGAGCCCCAAGTCGGGCTCAGCAGGGAGTCTGTTTCCTCCCTCTGCCCCTGCCCCTCCCCCACTGTTTGTGTGCTTTCTGTCTCTCACGTAAATGGATAAAATCTTAAAAAAAAAAAAAAAAAGGAAAGGTTGCTTTTGAGCTCACTCAGGGCAGGCGACTCATTTACCGTTGTGCTTCATCCCCGATTTCAACATCTAGCTTATTTTCTTTGCACGCAGTAGGGACTCAATTTGTTCGATATATCAAATTGAGAATAAGACCTAGATGTTCCTTATGAGTCAAATCCCCTTGGTAAATTTTCATGGTAAATCTTCAGCTAGGGAGAATTATGTGAGAAATGTTTAAAATGCAATTTCATTAAAAGTCTCTGGGATGCTGAATGAGGATTCATTCAGTCCACGTTTTATCTTTCTTCCAAGTGGGATCAGGAACAAACAGAGACAGGCATTTATCCAGGCACATGAACCACACCTTCTGACAACTCAGAAAATGCCATTTCCATGGGGCGCCTGGGTGGCACAGCGGTTAAGCGTCTGCCTTCGGCTCAGGGCGTGATCCCAGCGTTATGGGATCGAGCCCCACATCAGGCTCCTCCGCTATGAGCCTGCTTCTTCCTCTCCCACTCCCTCTGCTTGTGTTCCCTCTCTAGCTGGCTGTCTCTATCTCTGTCGAATAAATAAATAAAATCTTAAAAAAAAAAAAGAAAATGCCATTTCCTTACCGCTCCAGAGGAAAGTGAACTGCACAAAACAGAGATCTCCAGGCTTTTGTGTTCTGGTCCTATCTTTAAGGCACCCAGAGACCCTCCTAGAAGAAGTACATTTTTCATGAGTTCTCTTAGGACCACCTGACAAAAATTATATGCTTTTTTTTTTCTTTCAGGGAGCAGGTTTTTACTGGTGTCCTGATCTTATTGTTCACCAATATGTCACAAGAAAAAAACTGTTCATAAAACCATCTCTTCCTTTTGCTTCAGAATGTGACTAGTTGCCAGGATGCATGAGGGGAAGTTTGTGGGGATGGCAATTATCTAATAACAGCATTTTAAATACATCCTTATTTTATGGGTTGTGTTTGGAAACTACTTCCTTACATTGCAGGTTTTATGAATACTTAAAAATAAACTTGAATTTCCCTGCTTCTTGGGCAAATAAAAAGTGGAGTCTTAATCTAGTCTGATTACCTGTATATTAAAGGTAAAATTTGAACTGATTATTTTAATTTCATTTGATTACAACATAAAACTGTGCTCCCCACCGCATATGAATCTCCTCTTCGGTTCGTGTTTTGAGGAGGATGGACAGTCCTCCACCACAGAGACGGGGAGGCTGCTCTGATGGGGTTAGACTATTGGGAGGTTCTCTCAGAAGATCCATTTTCATGGTCTAGAAATAAAAGAGGATTGGTAACTTGACTGATGCCTTCTTCCCTTGAAAGCAGAGGGCTTGATAACTTGCCGTCTAAGGATCGGCAAGAAGAAAAGAGTTGTATGAGTTTCCCGTTGTTGCTGAAGCGAACGACCACAGCCTTGGTGACTTAAAACAATACAGATTTCTTTTCTTTTTTTTTCTTTTTTTTTTTTTTAAAGATTTTATTTATTTATTCGACAGAGATAGAGACAGCCAGCGAGAGAGGGAACACAAGCAGGGGGAGTGGGAGAGGAAGAAGCAGGCTCATAGCGGAGGAGCCTGATGTGGGGCTCGATCCCATAACGCTGGGATCACGCCCTGAGCCGAAGGCAGACGCTTAACCGCTGTGCCACCCAGGCGCCCCCAGATTTATTTTCTTATGGTTCTGGAGGTCAGAAGTCCAAAATTAGTTTTACTGGGTTAAAGTCAAGATGTCAGCAGGGCCATGCTCTTTGGGGGAATCTGTGTCTTGCCTTTTCCAGCTCTTGGAGTTGCATTCCTGGACTCATGGCCCTTCCTCCATCTTCACAGGCACTGCCTAGCATCTTTTGTCTCGGCTCAGCTTCCCTCTGCTTCTGTTACATGGCCTTCCTGTCTTCTGTGACCAGATCTCTACTGCCTTCTTCTTAGAAGAACACTTGTGATTATGTTTGGGGACCACCTGGTGAATCTAGACTAGTATCCCTATCTCGGGATCCTTAATTTAATGGCATCTCCAAAGTCCCTTTCTGCCATACAAGGTAACATTCCCAAGTTCCAGGGATTAGGATCTGAATATCTGGTGAACCCCTATTAAGTCTACCACAACAATTGTTGAGATTTTTCTAAAAATAGTAGGGCCTGAGTCATGTATAGCGAGGGGGATCCCGACTATTTTTTTTGCTTTTGCAAAAATTTATGATAAAGAAACAATTGTTTCAATAGGAGAATAGGGAATTCCTGAATCACAAAAACATGGTTGTTTCTCCTGTAGGGGTTTAGGAAATAAAGGTGTTTTTATAGTTATAAGTGAATTGCCATGAAAAGTAAGATCGAGCTTTGAGGCATGCCAACATCTCTGTTTTACATATGAGGAGTCTGAGGCATGGTGACATTATGTAACTTGCCTATACTCACACAAGGCATAAGTGGTGAAATTTGGATTTAAACTCAGAGCCCATGTTTTATGTGCTAGACCAGAGTGAAGGGTAGAGGGTGAGCGGAGGGCCAAAGTGACAAACGATGCTAAGGAGAGATGGGTATAGGTGGAGGTAGGAAACAGTGTTGGCTTCTCAAGTCAGAGTTGTAATCTAGAATTAGAGGGCAACTAGACTTTCTAGATTTCATGAGGTGGTACCTTGCCATCCGGCATGTTGGGCACCTAGGATCCAACTTAGGTTAGTTTTTTGTCATTATTATTGCAAATAGCGGTTGCCCTAAAGAAGAGCTGTGGAACACAAGGCTCATGTCTGCTAAAAGACAAAAGTCAGGTGAGGTCCCAGCACCCCATCCATTCTCACCTGCCCCAGATCTCCTTCCCTCAGTTCCTTTCTTCTTGCATCATCATCCTCTCGTTCTGCTCTGGGCCTGTCTGGTCAGCCTGCCAACTTGTCTAAATCTTCCTCTTTCGTTTTATTTTCTTTTGACACAACCTTCCATCATGCTGTTACTCGATTTCCTTCTTTCAAGTTACCACCACATTTCTTGAAGGAGTAATTCAGTCTTGCCAAATTGACTTCATGCCCATTCCTTTCTCCTCCCCCTATAGTCAGGGTTCCCCTCGCACAGCTCCTCTAGAACTGCTCTCACAGGTCACCAGCGTCTTCCTAGTGGCCAAGTCTACTGGCCTGTTTTCACTTCTTCTCAGTGACCTCTTTGCAGTATGTGGGACCGCTGATTACTCTCTACTTTTTTTTTTTTTAAAGATTTTATTTATTCATTTGACAGAGAGACAGCCAGCGAGAGAGGGAACACAAGCAGGGGGAGTGGGAGAGGAAGAAGCAGGCTCATAGCGGAGGAGCCTGATGTGGGGCTCGATCCCAGAACGCCGGGATCACGCCCTGAGCCGAAGGCAGACGCTTAACGACTGAGCCACCCAGGCACCCCTACTCTCTACTTTTTGGATTCCCCATTTTTGCGTTCTCTTCTTGAGTCTTTTCTTCATTCCTTTTCCATTGCTTTGATGATCTAGCCCTTACCGATTCTCTGGTCCTTACCTCTTATTTCTGCACACCTTCTCCTTCACCTCTCATCTACTCCTGTTGTCTCAGCCAGCAGGACTGTGGGGAAGACCTCCCAATCCAAACCTGCCGCCTGAACTCTCCCTTCTAACAGCTTCCCTGATATCTCCTTCTGGATGTGACCTGCAGAACTGCAAACTTATCATCTCAAAACTGAACTTGGTGTCTCCTTTTCTAAATTTGTTTTGTATCTTCTGTTATTTGTCTTGTTTTATTTGGGCTCCATCCACCTATAGCAAACCAAGAACCATGGAGTCACCTCCTCTCTCTTTATTTTTACATCTAATGGTCATTAAATTCTGTGTCTTTGGCATCGTTTTTACCGCCTCCTTGACCTCGGCCTTTATTCTCGACTACTCGGTTATAATAGTCTTGTCTCTCTCTCGCCAGTCCTCTTCAGTGTCTGTGCTGCTCTAAAGTGATCTGTAATCAGTCACTGTCGAGAATGTCTTTTGTCCTTCACAAAGTCCTTCTAAGTCTTCCAGGCCCAGCCAAAATGTTGAATCCTTCTCTGTGGAGGACGAGGTGGCTGTCCTTCATTATGCCTGTGCTGCACTCAGGTCCTGCTCCTGGTCTGAAACCCAGTTCAGGATTGTAGGTCTTCAAGGGCCTTGTCCTGTATCCTCAGAGCCTTGCACAGGACCTGGCTCCCAGAACGTGCTCATGAATGTCTGGTGGACGAATCGTGGAAGCCTTGACCAGAAGATGGAGGGATGAACCAATGAAGCTACAGCAAGACGATTTTCAAAATGGGTGAGAGACACTTTCCAATGTAATATTTTCTGTCTTTTCCACAGTTTGGACTTTCGGGCTCATTGACCCAGACCATTCCTTTTAGTACAGCGAGGAGAGACACTTTGGGAGAATAATGTAAAATAATTAAATTAGGAGCCCCTAAATGATAATTTCGTCTCCTGGCATGGGGTTAACCTTTCACCTACTGGTTCCCAAACAAAATTTTCGGAAAGCCTCATTCATGCTTTGTAAATAGGGGAAAACAGTTTTACTTGGCCCGTCAGTGCGTCACAGGTGGTTTGGGCTGCATTTATATCTTCCGTAGGATAGGCAATTATAGGTAGGGAACTTCCGAGGCATTTTTGGGTACTGACTGAGGTCCTCTATTAGAAACCCCACGTATGTTATGAGAAAAAGGAGGCAGCTGTCAAGAAGAAAGGAAACTAACATTTACTGAGACCCAAATACTTGGCAAGCACTCTGCTAAGTGCTTTCACAAACATCTCACATCTCGAAAAAACTTTGCCTGGAAGGCAAGACAAGACTGCAATGTGCACCAAGGGCCTCTGCCTTCGAGTCAATATTTTGTAAATATTTAGTCACATGTATATGCAGACTAGGCTGGGCGCTGCCTGTGGGAAGAGCTGAGGAGGAAGATGTTGCACAAGCCCAGCCTCCTTATTGTTCGTGGCGATTCAGTTCCGCTGCGAAAAAGCAAAGCAAACCCTGCATCACTGGCCCCTCCCCTCCTTTGAAGGCACTTTATGCCCAAATAGTACAACTCATGGCCATCTCTTGTGATCTCACCCCACCTTACACCCCAAATGAGACTGTTTTTGTTAGAACATAGATGAAGTGAGGGCCGCAGGGACGGCAAATAGCAGCAAAGTTGAGCGTGTACGCCGTCCAGGGCTGGTATGGAATCCACAGATTGGGGTTCAGACTCCCCGTGGCTTGTTTTTGTGCCATCTCTACAGCAGGATTTTCATATCCATGGTCCAGATGGCTTCCTACTATATCCACGCTCCATCCAACGGGAAGGAGAAAAGGGATGGGGGAAGGAGAAGCCACTTCTCTTCTTTTTTATGGGCATGGTTTGGAAGTACCGCTTAAACCCCATTGGCCTAAACCTAATCATCTGACTACTTTAGGAAGCTGCAGTCTTCCCAGCTTGGCCACATAAAAGGGAGGGAGAATGGATGTTAGACATCAGCTATTCCCTGCCTTGGTTGTCAAACAACGTACTTCAACTATATATCCTCGTCTTCACGGAAGGACTTCTGTATCTATGGTCCCCCTTCTCGCCGTATTTTCAGAGTACTGCAAACTTCAGGGAGATCCAGTGTCCTTTTAAGATTGCAGCCTTTGGCCACTGCCCTGAGAGTCTGCTGCTTTGGCAGGCTCAGCTTTAGGTGGTGTGTACCCAGCTCAAAGATGAGGTCAGAAAGCCGTAGTGAGATGGGTTGGTTTAGTTTTTTCTGGGGTTTCCCTCCTTCTCCCTTACAAGACAGATCGTAGCCACTTAAGAGAAGCTCTCAGACTCTGAACATAGATAGCTCCTACAGTCACACACTACTATGGCATTTATATGCAAGGACTAGTTCCTGGATTGTTCTTACAGGAGAACTTTCTGGAAGCTAATAGAAATCAGGATCCTGTTTCGGTTGCCACTGGTTAGTTTTAAATCTTTAAAAGTTTATTTTTTGTTAGCATTCAGTCTCCATTCTCTTTCCCCCCTTTCTCCATGTCGATGTCTACAAAAAAGTTTTCTGTTGGGAGGCTCTCAAGTCGTTGTACGGTGACGCAGTTGAAGAACCCACTGTGTAGCCCCAGCAGGTGTCTGCTCCTGGGGCCCCGTCACCCTGCCCGGCAGCTCCTAGTCGGCAGCAGAAGCATTAAGAGCAGATCCCACAGAAGCCAGTATGGCCAAGCATTTTCAGAGGAAAGGGCAGCAGCGTTGGCTCATTTTTTCCCTCTTTTTGTCCCAACCTTTGCTTCTTTCTTCCCCCTCTTCATCTTTCCCTGGAGGGCCTTCTCCAGCTTGCCTTTTCTGAACCATCTGAAACAACTGTCTTCTGTGCTGGCTCTGTTCTAAGTGCTTTACCTCTCGTAACCATTCGGTCCTCACCTGTAAGAGAAGACCTATGAATACTCCCATTCTCTAGGACGGGGTACTGAGGCACAGCGAGGAGAAGAAACTTGTCCAAGATTGTACAATTGGCCACGGCTACTTGAGCCGACGTCACTCGCCCGTGACTGTACAGGCAGCGGAACTGGGATTCAAGCCCAGGTCTTTGATTGCAGACCTCCAGCTCTTCATATCCACCCTGCTTCGTGTGAAATAGGGTCCTTACAATTAGGTGGCCACCAAATGGGGTGGCCCACACCGCTGTGACCTCTGTCTCCCGTAGAAGAGCCCCCCAAAGCCCCCCACCCAGGTGGGAAACACTGATTTCATCTCAGCGGAGCATGAAGGCAGCTGTTGCACATATGCTGTGACAGAAGGCTCTAGATGAGCATTACCTATATTTCATATCCTTGTTCCAGGCTCCACTCTCCCATTCACCTGCCAGCATAAGGAGACTGGTTTTCTTCTGCACGAGGATAATCTGAAATGCTACTTTTGCATCAGAAAACTAAGAGGTTCATATATCCTGCCTGGATGGGAATGTTTTTCAGCCTCAGAGCCTATAAAAATATTGTGGCATGAATGGCTCAGCTGAAACAACAGAATGCTGGGAAAATGAGTCTGCAAAATGTACTTGAAATATTAGTCATCAACATGGTATAAAACACCATTTCTCCCACAGAGGGAGGCCCGTGCCTGGGAGCTAAGTGCACTTTTGCCTGCGGGACCAGGTGGGGAGTGTAGGTTTACGCTTTGCAAACTCTTAATGACTCAAACCCATCTACTAATATGAAGATTAAAGACTAGAGAATACATCTCATTCCTCTGAGTTTCCTGGTATCTCTTCAAAACTGATAGAAAACAGAAGTGTCCTTGTACTGTAAAGACATGGGAATATATATATATATATATAAAATAAACATTGTATATGAATATTATATGAAATTTGTACATACATATTTTATATTATATAGAAATATATAATAAAATTTGTATTTATATCATAAATTATATTATACATAAACATATAATACAGGCATACCTGGATGGCTCAGTCGGTTAGGCATCTGCCTTTGGCTTAGGTCATGATCCTTGGGTGCTGGGGTCAAGTCCTGCGTCGGGCTCCCTGCTCAGTGGGAAGCCTGCTTCTCCCTCTGCCTCTGCTCCCCCTGTTTGCACTCTCTGTCAAATAAATAAATAAAATCTTAAAAAGTAAGCATATAATATAATGCATAAATTATATTGTATATATAATTATATATTTTAATAAATTTTTATACATCTTATAAGTACATATAATGTATATACACATATCAGCCAGTGGTGCAAAGGCTTGTTTTTAAATTATCCTAAACAATAGGTTCTGCAATGAATTTTTGTTTCAACAAGAACTTAAGACTAAAAATGTAAGTAAAGGGGTGAATACAAAAAGGTATTAGAACTTGCTGAGGTCATTAGTTTGGGTGTCTCGTGGAGACATGGACTGGGGGGGCATGTGGCTTCTTTACAAACGATGATTAAAAATCTTTTTTTTCCCTTAAAATCACCTTGAGGGTTTCTGCAGAATTTCAGCCCAAATTGCTAAAGATTAGTATTATTAGGGACACTTCTCATCCTAATCTGTTTAGGCAATAGTTTTCCATTCCACGTCTGCATTTTGGGCGGGCGAGGTCAGGGTTTTCTACAGCATTAGGATACTGGGTGAACTCTCCTCCCGTGCCTTTCGGGGCCGTGACTGTGTGCGTGCCTGGCCGGACAAGGTGCAGGCCGGAAGAAGCCGGGGGCGCCTCTCCCCCAGCCAGCGCCTGGTCAGCCCCGCCCCCCAGCAGCCGGTCAGGCGGGGGGCCGGGTCCGCTGAGGCCGCAGCAGCACCTGACAACTTTTGATCACAGGGGATTCAGCGAGCTTGAGTGAGCGATGGCGCTGGCTCTTTAAATGCATTCTAAACACAGGGGATGGGTGCTCTGCTTTAATTAGCGGCCTCATTGATCCTTGAACTTCCCCACGTGCTCTGCTGCGGTGGGTACACCCCTCATTTAAGCAAAGGGCTTCTTTGAAAGAGTCACTTGTCAGCACAGCACATTTTCTGGATGCCAGCAGGTTGGCCATTCGTCAAGGCGCCAGTATTTGTTGACTGCTGGTCATAGATTTCTGTGTTTGTTTTATGAAGCTTTTCATTCTCAGACGTGGAAGAACTTCGGCAACCCTTACGTGAAAGCAGCTCCGCGTGAGACCTGAACTTAGAGCAGCCGTCCAGCCCCTGGTGCCCACAGACTGCTTGCTCCCTCCCTGGGTTGGTGGTTACTGAAATTCCTGGAGAACTGGTTTGCTTGGCTGAGCTAGAAGCCATCCCGCCTGGCTCTCAGAGATATCCTGGCAACATGGGGGTGGCATTATTTCAGGAGTCCTGGGGGGGCCGAGGCTTGCTAGAATTACTGGGGGCGGGGGAGGATATTTCCACAGAGGCCCCAGGGCTGCTGGGGCCAAAATTATATCCAACACTCGGAGGCTTTTCGAGATTCCGATCTAAGACCTTATGGTTAGAGGTTGGTATGGGGGCATCTTAATGCAAGCCTGGTTTTGTGGAATGAGCACTGGATTGGGAGTCCTCAGGAAGCAGGCGTCTGGTGCTTGCTTGACATCTACCTGGATGCACGGCCCTGGCTGTGTCGTTCTCTGGGTTAGCTGTAAAATGAAGCAGATGGAGGAACGTTTCTTAGAGTAGCCAGTATGGAGAAGTGGTATCGGGGGCCACAGGAAAGGCTGATTTGCCCACAGCCAGCAGCACACCGGCAGAAGCCCTGTTAGCCGTGCTGTCCCCACACTGCGGAGAGCACCGGGAGGGACTTGCATGAGCGTGGCAAGCAGGAGACACCTCATGGAGTGTGACAAATGAAAAATTTTAAAACGACATTTACTTTTACAAGTCAGACATTTAAGTGGGTCCTTTTTATGGAGCATTTTCAATTTTTATATCACCTAAGAGACTTTTGCATTTCTTACAATTCTTCTGCACATTAAAAATGAATTATAGTCTCATCCATTTTTAGAAAAGAATTTTGAGGAATTTGTAGAACAAAGTCCGCCTGTGCCCTGAGACAGTCTAATAATCTGAATGAGTTTCCCCTCATGATTGATAGACTCGTACTAGTGACTGAAGAAAAGAATTAAACGTCAAAATTTTAGTATCAACCTAGTGGTTGGTATCATCTGTAAATATTTTTACTGTCTCTCCCACTGTTTAATGTGTTTCTTAATGTTTCTTTGGGGAGAGTCGTGTGGACAGAAATCAGCCAACAGTGGGGCCAATGTTCTGAGCCCGGAGTGCCCAGGCACCTGTGTGATGTGTCTGTCCTCGGCCTGGAGCCACCGGGATACGCCAGGCTCAGAGCTAACGGGTTTGCAGGGACGAACTCCTTTAATTCTCATGACAGTGCTGCGAGGAAGCACTGTTTTGTCTTCCACATTTTCGAAGGGTGCTCTGAAAGGTTGAGGAATGTGCCAAGGTGCTGGGTGATGCATGCAGTCATTCTGGCCCCGAGCCCTCTCTGGGTACTGCGGTGCCGTCTTGCTGCCTGGTGGCATCCAGGCTGGCCATGGTCTTCCCCTCTGGTTTTTATTACAGGGCGTTATGACTGATATCTCAGCAGGCTCTGAAATGACCCTATTTCAGTGTAAGTTTCTTGAGCAGAGGATCCAGGCTTGGTTTTACATCGAACAGGTACTAATTTTATACCTGCTGGATGATCGGATTGAACTGAATGGTGTGGCCTCTCTGCTTTCTGCGCTCCAGAGAAGAATTTGAGGTCAACTTTCTCCCTGAGTCTGTAGCACTAACGCGGGCTGTGCCATGTTCCCGTGGCCATTTGGAGAGGATCAGATTCCAGAATTTGGTCAGCGTGCAGCTAACCAGACACTAGCGATGGGCAGGGTAAGGAGAATGGTCTTTATTCTGGGTTTCTGTGGATTGGGATATTGCTGCCTGTGGCTCCTGCAACCAGGGCTTCACCCAGTGCTGGAAATTTCCCCTGGCACAGGGGATGTCTTGCATGGGCATGAGCAGATTAGAGAGCAGCACAGAGATGGGAACCAGGCCTCCGAGGAGTCTGGGAAGCACTAGGACAGTGGAGGATACAGGGAGTATTTACCTCAGAAAGAGAAGCTTTTACCTGCATTGGGAATGTTGTAATCCACGCAGTCTTTTATGAATGAAGAAGTTAATTTGTGGGTATTTTGGTTCAGAAAATTCATTTTCCTGGTATTCCATGGCATACATGAAATTTAGGACACGGTGCCCTGATCACAGTTATTTTAGGAAGTTAAAAAGAGAATACTATAAATACTGTACTCTACCAGTTCTCTAGAATGGGGGCAGGAATTCGATTCTCTCATTCACAGCTATTTTCCCAGCACTTAGAACAGCACCAGACATTGTTCAGGGGCTGGGAAATACTTGTCGAATGACTGTGAATGAATGAAACGTGGAGGTTACTGAAAAACCCTGCAGGCTCCTGGCAGAGCTCCTTGCCTTCCCTAGTGAGGCCTTATTTTAGTGATTTTCAACGTCCAAACAATATGATCTTATATAAAACTTGAATATATAAATAAAAATGGTTTTAATTAATAAGTCCCAGGATGTACCCTTCCCTTATTTTACAGCTAGTTGATAACTCTGAAGGTGTCGTGTAACCAACCGACCGTCTGAAAGTCAGGACCCTGGATGACAGCTGCCGTCCTACTGCTGCCTCAAACCCAATTTCTTTCTGTCTTCTATTTTGCTTGCCCCATACTGTAGCAAGCAAATACCGGTTCACACAAAAGTAGTTTGCCTTGCAACCCCAGGACACTCCCCAGTGGAACTAATTCAGAAGCTTGCGAGGACTGGTAGAAAATGTTTCAAAGTTGAATCATTAACCATACAATATCTCTCTGCTCGTGAACCTCGCGATCAGCTTGTCAGATCAGAGGGGCTGCAAAGTGTATGCACATGCTAAGGGTTTCTAGGATGGGGCGGAGTGGTGGGCATTCATATGTCACTGACCACTAGTCAGTTTGCCACGAAGGGAAGGTGCCACGTGGGTTTGCCTGATCTTTGCTGTGGGTAGTATCCTGGGATAGCTACTCAAACCCGAATGCTCTCCCATGCTTGCAGAACCTTGGAACGCCAAAGAACATTGAGGGCAGGAGGGAAGAAGGTAGTTAGGTAGCAAAAAAGCCTCATTAGTGAATGGGACTTGGTCTGAATTAGGTTTTCACTCATTTATCATTTGTTCATTCTGTTGAGTGTCTACTGTAAATAAAGGGCTACTCTCATTAAAGAGGTGAACATCTAGCTGCGGTAGATATGAAACTATCTTTTAGGGAAAATGGGGAATGCAAAAGTAGGACGATGTAGCTCAAATCACTTGGAGGGAGTATAAGGACAATATTGGTATGAAGTGGAGGTGGTTAGGGATAGTTTTTCTAGTTGCCAGTTCTTTGAATTGCTTTAAAATATTAAAGTAGTTAGGAATATGCTTAGTGTACATCGCCTAGCACCCCCCCCCCACATTATACAGTTTCACTGTTTTTCAGAACGGATTTAGTTTTTTAAACTCAGAGAAGTCAAGAACAACATCAAGGAAGAACATTCCTTGACTGAGGTCTTCTGGGTTGGCCCTAACTGCGTGCCATCTAGTAATGAATAACCCAACTTACTGTGGGTCAAACTGGAAACATAAATTAGGTCAGCTGAAAAATTTACAGACATTACGAGTGCTTTGAGTTATGGGGCACACTTTACCCAATAACTGCAGGTCTATTTGAATTTGAATCAGCTGCCAAGTAAATATTTAAAGTGGAATAGTTGTTGCTGAGAAGCTCATAATCCCTGAATGGTAATGTTGCCTTTATTTCTACTCCCCAAGTCTGGAGAACATGCAAGTACTTGGGAAATAAGAAAGAGAAATGTATTTCAAAACAGAATCAATTGTTTGTTTATAGACCAAGACTATGAACTACAACCCATTTCATTTGAGGATGCTGTGATTTTGACCCAGGAAGGAAAACACTGTAATTTCTTTCGGGTCTGCCCACCTGCATTTCCTTCCCAGGCTACGGCGGTTATCATCGTGGTTCAGAGAGTCACGACATCCAGGAGACAGAAGAGAATTAACAATCACTTAATTATTAATCCCCTGTAATTGGAACTGAAGACTATAAAATGTAAAGGATGAGAAGCCAGCCAGTCCCAGCCGACTGGCTGGCGGAAAGGGAAGGAAGGAGAGCTGGGAGAAATGCTTTGGTGTTAACCCTTTAATTAAGCAACTCCTTTGACCTCACTCTTGACTGTCTGTCTGCTGCTCGGCTCTCTGGGTACTTCTGCAGGGAGGAGAAGAGACGGAGAGGTCAAACTTGGTCATGGGAGGAGGCTGTGGTTTCCTGGTCTAGCTGGAAGCCCAATTCACATGTGAGGTACAAGGTCAAGTCAGGTCAATAGGAACCAGCCTAGGCAAGCAGCAGCTGCTCTATTGCTTTGAGTGCTTTTCAATTTGGAAGAACCGAGAAGAGCAGCTTCTCTCTGAATCATTGCTTTCCCAGGCTTATGAATTTCAGAACCTCTTGTACTTTCTCCGTTGCTTTCCAAACACGGACTTGTTTCAGGCTTCCCTGCACACAGATTGCCGTGATGTGGGCAAACAATTTTGACAAGACATGCAGCTTTGAGGAAAGCACTTTAAGCTGACAAGGACATGCACCGTTGTTGGTCTCTTTGCGGCGGTGGTGGTAGGAGCTCTGGCGTTAAGCACCTGACAGGCACACCCAGGTCTGGAGGCCCTCTGGCGCAGGGGGGCCAGGACCACAGTGGGCGTGCCTCTGGTGTTCTGCACGAGGCTAGCCGTCAGATGTGTAACCATCAGACGGTCATTTTCTGTCTGGGCTCTAGGAAAAAGAAAAAATCAAAGCTCATCTAAGGTTTTTTATTCACACCTTCCACATTTAAGTTCCCAAATCATTTACCAAACGCCATTTGTATGCAGAGTGCTGTAGAAGGATGAAGAATGAACTGAAGATCGTCACTCTTGTAGGAGCTACCTTCTAAACTGGAACCAGAAGTTCATGAATGCTGACGGCAAGGCTTATGAAGTAGCAGAGAAAGGACAAATGAATACTTCATAAAAGAGGGGAAAGGACCGGATGCTCTCCAGCTCTTTCTGCTCGGACTTTCAAAGGGGCTGCGGCTCTGCAGCAAACTTCCCTTGTTTTCTTCTGAGAAGGTTTTCAGCTACCTATTAATTTTCCTCAGCCTCCTCTGGGTGATCTTGTTTGGGTTGGTTTCCTCTTGTGCAAGGCTGTGGGTCTCATCATTAACTCGTGGTCCACCTGCTTCTGGTCTTCATAGACTAGCTCCTCCCACTGAGGCGGGCCATGGGCGGTGAAGGAAATCCAACGTCTTTAAAGAGAGCCGAAGAAAAAGTGAAATGAACGGATTTGAATTCAGCTCTTTAAAAGTAAGAGAACACAACGGTCTAGCGTTTGCTTCTTAAATGCAGGGCTCTACATTATAAAGGTAGCCAGTACTGGACTGAATACCTCGGACAAATGATAAATGTCAACACTGTATTTTGGCCAGTGGAAGGAAAGAGAAGGTAGAGGGAATGTTTATATAGGAAAATGAAGAACTTAGAAAAGAGGCAGATCCAACGTGAATGTTTTCCCAAGTCCTGAAGAACAAGTTCTGCATGGCAAGGCCATGTGTGGAGCTCTGGGATGCCACATGGTTGCAGAAAGAGCCCAGCTTTGTGACCTGTGAGCCTGGGTTCAGCTCCAGGGCTTCTGGGTGGTCATGAGCCAATGACTTAGCTACTTTCTGCCTCAGGTGCTTCATTTGGTTACAAACAAGCAGTAAAAATAACGTGCAGAGAGAATTTGGCACAGAGCAGGCACCAAATAAATGTTAAAACCCGCCTAGCTAGAGACCCCATTTCCTGCCTCCCTTGCAGCTAAGTGTGTCTCCGTGATTACGTTTTGCCTGTGAGGGGAAATGATTTGTGCCATCACTGCCTGGCTTGCTGACAAATTGATTCACACTGAACTTCCCGTTTCCTGTTCCTTTGGGGTGGAAACACTTTTGAAGGTAACCCCACTTTGAGCCGGCAGATGAGGACAATGGTCAGGCAAGAGAGTCAGCAGGGGAGGAGTCTGGGCTGATGAATGGTCAGAACAGCCCCATCAGCTGAGGTGGGTGGACTGTAATGACAGAGAGAGCAAAAGTTCCATCTCACTGTTAGAAAGGAGCTGTCATAGGGGCTTACTTTTACTTTAATGAACACAGAGGTATTTCAGACATTTTTTTGGTGGGATAGTCACCAGGTTCCAGACAGCTTCTGCAAACAGGCATTGAGGATGTCCAGAACTGCACTTGTGAGACACAAGCTCCTGGGAGACACAGGTATTGCCTCTTCTTGAAGATTCCCAGCCTTGGCCTGCAAGCTTTCATGAAAGCCACCCCCACAAGCCCTCCTCATCAGGTGAGTCAGTGCCAGCTCACTGTGCTGGGGTACTCATGGGGGCCGCTCCATCACAAAGATGTGAGTGGGAGAATCTGGTCTAGTCATTGGGGGTGGGTAAGTGGCCCTCTTCAGGGGTGCAGAGATATGTTTAAGAGAGGAGCCAGAGTTGGGTGTCCCTTGAGACTTAGATTGCTTTGAAGGGAGCCTCACAACTCTTGCTGTCAAAATGATGCTGTGTAATAGTTGATGGTAGGCAGGATAGTGGCTCCCCCAAAATGATTGGGTCCTAATTCAAAGAACATGTGAGTATGTTAAGTTATAAGACAAAGGGAAGTCGGGATTGCAGATGAAATTAATGTTGCTAACGACCTGACCTTAGGGTGGAGGGATAACCCTGTGATATCCAGGTGAACCCAATGTAATCACGTGCATCCTTAAGAGTGGAAGACGATGTGGGACTAGACGACCAAGCGAGGTTGCGGCTCAAAAAGAACTTTTTTGTTCTGAGCTTTGAAGATGGAGGAAGGGGGCCATAAGCCAAGGAAGGTGAGGGGCCTCTCAGAGTTTGTTGGTGGCTGAATGTGTCCTCTCAAAATCATATATTCAATCGTAATGGCTGATGTGATGTAGTTAGGAGGTAAGCCTTTGGGAGGTGATTAGGTCATGAGGGTGGAGCCCTCATAAATGGGATTAGCACTTTCATAAAGGAGACTCCACAGATTTCCCTCAGCTCTTCCACCATGTGAGGGTTTGACAGGGAGTCAATGACCCAAAGAGAACCCTCGCCCAACCGTGTTGGTCCTCTGATGTTGGACTTTCAGCCTCCAGAGCTGTGAGAAATAAATTTCTGTGGTGTATAGTCTCTCCTGGCTGTGGGATTTTGTCAGAGCAGCCTGAGCAGACTAAGATAGAGCTGGAAGAGGCAAGGAAATAGATTCTCCCTACAGCTTCCAGAAGGAACACAGCTCTGCTGACACCTTAATTTTAGCCCAGTGAGTCTCATTTTGGACTTCTGACTCCCAGAACTATGAGATAATACATCTGTGTTTTAAGCCACTACATTTGTGGTAATTTGTGGCAGTTGTCACTGAAGACAGATTCACTGCCCTAATAATGAACAGAGGTGCTTATCAATATTTGGGGACTTAGTTCTCGGACTTAGATAATTTTCCAATGGCCAGTGTGGGGGAGAGTTCAGAACAGAACCTCACGAACGGACAGGTAGTGACAGGTAGACACCTGAAGCAGTAGGCTCGAAGCTCTGTTCACTTGATGGCAAAGAAAGCTGTTTTCCTGACCCCCAACTTCTTATTTAGGCTTTCTGTTTGGTCTTTGTCTGCTTGAAAGGGAGTCATAAGCCTTTCGTAGAAAGGTGTGACCTTTACGTACACCCATTTATTAAACTGTGGTGGGTCGAGCAGCACTAAAATATTGTAGAAAACAAAAATCCGCATGATTTAGGATTAGTGCAGCAAGGGTCAATAAACCAAATAAAATTGAAATCGGTCAATTATTGCAATAATATGAAAACCAAAGGGATTTTCCCATGGTAGCTTAACCTTCAAACACAACCGTTTAAGCATATTTGTGTCGTTTAAAATTATACATGGTAAAGTATGCAAAACTATAAAGCTACCAATTTGAATATCTAATTTGAATGTCCACATTATAGGGTAGAGTCTATTCCTAATTTAGGAGTGTACATTGTAACTATTTAAACGCAATGCCTGGTAATCTTAAATGCGAAAATAGATGTTGGAATCAAAGGACTGCTTCCATTAACCAAGGTTGTTATTAAGTTTTTAAACCTTAGGCTTTGAACTAATGAATCATCGAACTTTACATTGGAAACCGGGGATGTACTGTATGGTGACTAACATAATATAATAAAAAAACATAAAAAAAAAAACCTTAGGCTTTGATAGAAGCATAAGAAATGGAAGAGCAGTGCTTGTTTTTCTAAGTTCCAGACCTTCTAGTAACTAGAAATTAACTAATACTGTTTAAGGAAGCACATGAGAGAAGTAAGAAGAGCTGATTCGTAATATCTTGGAAGTGAAGCTCAGAGTTTCAGTCAGAGATGTGTGTTCAAGAAAAATGCTAGTAGAAAACCAGCCCTGTCTCCCCAACATGTGCAGCAGCTTAATACAGAAAGCTATTTTTATTGTATAAAGTGAAACATAATTGTTTTGAGCATTTTCTTAGAGACTCTAACTAAAGAAAAATAGAGTACAATGTGCTGTGTTTAGTGACATAGACACATCTTTAGGTCTGCTTGGATTTGGAGTCTCTCCATCTCTGCACACGTGTCAGGGGACACAATAGAGAGAGAAATGACGAGTGTAGATTTTGAAGAGAGGAAATTTAGGGAATTAGAAATGACAATAGCTAATGTCAAAAGGTGCCGAGGAAACTGCCTGTACCAGTTAAAAACATACTGCCTTTTAGAGAACTAGAGAAAGTGAAAGCAGTAAGACCAGAAATCCTCCTATGTCAATTCTGTAATTGTTTTATTTAAAAGCCCATCTTCGAAACTTTCACAGTTCTCTCATGCTCTTTGTAATATTTATTGAGTTAAATCTCTTTGTTCATCTTGGGGAATGTGTACGCTTCCAGGTCACGGAGGCGATGATTCCCTCTCTGATGCTCTGAAGTCTGAAAAGCTAAACCTGCTTCCAGTGTTCATTTGATCTTTGTTACTCTAGTTAATCTGGAGTTTATGGAGGGATCCGAAGTGCCACCGCCACCATCCCAAGGTTGTTTTAATTTTCCCTGGCAGATTCGACTGCATTTTTCCCTTACATCTGAGGCTGATGGTGCTATTGCATTGAACATTCTAGTTTTCGAGACAGAACTTATACAGTGGGAGACCCTCGATTACCTACTCCAACAATGTGTTTCTTCTGCATTCTATGTATAAAGAGGGGATAAATAGAAATCTTCCCCAGAGTCAGATAAGGTAGATGGAATGATTTAAATTTTATTTTATTTTTTAAAAAGATTTTATTTATGAGAGAGAGAGTGAGGGAGGGAGCAAGTGAGCTAGAGAAGGAGCAGGGGGAGGGGCAGAGAGAGAGGGAGAAGCGGACTCCCCACTGAGCAGGGAGCCTGAAATGGGGCTTGATCCTGGGACTCCAGGATCACCACCTGAGCCGAAGCCAGACGCTTAACTAACAGAGCCACCCAGGCGCCCCTCACTTTTAAAAGAATATCTTTGCAAATTTGGGTCCTCAAACTCATTTGGACCTCATTATTTTCACATCAGTAAATACAATTTTATTTTTAATTAATATTGAAATTTAGCAGTAGTTTGTTTTTCAGACGTATTCCCCCCCAGACAGCACATTTTCCAGATGGTGCCTCTGACCATTGTAATCACTGACACCAAGCTTTCTTGAACACTATCAGAGTGTATTCTGATTTCGTTCCTTCGCTATGGAAACTCCCGGTTTTGGTCTTCTGCTGCCTCCGATGTCTTCCAGGCTGACTGAGCGTCTCTACCTGGATATGACCATAGTATCCAAACTGAATTTGTTCAGAATCGAACTCCACTATCTTACTCCTTATCCCCAGCCCCCAAATCGGTTCCTCTTGCTGTTACTAATTTACATCACTCTCTACTCATTTAGCCATTCTGGAAGCCTGGGAGTCCTCCTCACATCCTCCACACAGTTACAAAGCCCAGTGGATTCCAACTGCTTACCTCCTGCTGCATTCCCTCTGCTCCTCCCTCAGCTTCTTTGCGGCTGTCCTAAAGGCAAGCCAGCAGCCGTGCCTGCCTTACTTTATTGGTCTGCTACTTCCCTAGTTTCAGCCCCTTCCATTCTCTCACCCACCTGCAGGTTGGACAGATCTATCGGAAATGCAAATCAAATCCCAGTACTCCTATTTCAAATTCCTCAGTGCCTCCTCATTGCTTGTCGGACTCTGCTCAAATTCCTTTATGGAGTAAATAAGGCTCTTTAGGATTTGATCTCCATTTATTTTTCCAGCTTAGTTTCCATTACTATTCCTGCCCCCATACATTGAGATGGTCACCCCTATGGTACTGCTAACAAGTCCCTGGAATTACCTGCCAATACACACCCCTGAGTCTTGGCAGTCACTAGTTCCTCTGCTTGGAATAAATGCTCCCTTCCCACCCTCCCCCTTGGAGATCTCCCCCTTTATGTCAACATTGGACTTAATTAATACATTGTATTCAAAGTATTTATTTTCTGTCTTCTCCACAGTTGACTATCTTTCAGAAGTTTTATCATTTTTGACTTTATCCCTCAAGTCTTTAATCTACTTGGAATTCATTTTTGTGTATTGTGTATCTAGAAGTTCAACTCCATTTTTTTCTGCGTATAGAGAAGCAGTTGTCTGGATGACACTTACTGAGACGTTTCCTCTCTGATCTACACTGTTACTGCTTCACAACTCCTATTTATATGTAAGTGTGTATCTGTAGATTCCATATTCCATTACTTTATTTTTCTTTCTTATGGTCTGGTTCCACACTACCTTAATTCACCTAACTTTATAATATTTTTTGATATCAGATAAGACAGGTCACTCATTCTGTTTTTTTTTTAATTGAACATAATTAAGAATGTTTTACTAAAAAGGAAAAAAAAGATTTTATTTATTTATTTTAGAGAAAGCACACAAGCATGTGATTGGGGGAGGGGCCAGGGAGAGGGAGAGAGAGAATCTTAGGCAGACTCCCTGCTGAGTGCAGAGCCTGGGTCCAGGCTCCCTGTCATGAACTTCAGATCATGACCTGAGCTGAAACCAAGAGTCAGACGTTCAACCAACTGAGCCACCCAGGCCCCCTGACCCATCCGGTTTTTTGTCAGAAGATAGACTTGTTATTTTTAACCCTTGATCTTCCATGCAAAGTTTAGAATTGGCGTGTTGAGTTTCACCAAAAACCTTGGGAATTTGATTAGAATTGACTTTAGTCTACACATAAATTTGAGGAGAATTGGCACCTTTATAGTATTCAGTCATTCTGTCCATGAACACGGCATATCTGTCAACTCTTTTAGATCTTTTATGTTTTCCAATCAAGTTTTATAATTTTCTTCATAAGACTATTACAAACTTTAATTTATCATTAAGTCTGGGTTTTCTATATATATTATTGTATTATCTAAGAATCCTGATAGTTTTCTTGCTTCCTGTCAAATCCTTTTTATTTATTTATTTATTTATTTAGTTAGTTAGTTATTTATTTTTTTTCTAAGACCTTTGATACAGCATTAAGCAGAAGTTGTCATAGTGGGAAGCTTTATCTTATTCTTCATCTACTGGCTTCTATCAAGATTTTCTATTTGTCCTTGGTTTTGTGTAATTTGAATATAGCATGCCTAGATGGTTTGCAGTTGCTGCTGTTTTTGATATTTAAAAAAATCTTGCTGAGTGTTTTTAAGATTCTTGGGTCGGTGGTTTGGTATCTGTCTGTCATTAATATGGAAAGTGGTCGGCCATTGTCAGTTCAAATATTTCTTCTTCCTTCTCTTACTTCTTCTGATATTACAATTTTTAGTTTGTTATACCTTTTGAAGTTGTCCCACTGTGCTTGGATGATCTGTTCTGTTTCATTCTGTTTTCTCTTTGCATCTCAGTTTGAGAAGTTTCCACTGGCCTATTTTCTCAAGTTTGCTCCTGCTTTTTCTAACTGTGTCAAGTCTACTGATCAGCTTATCAAGACCATCCATCATTTCTTTTACTGTGTCTGTAATTTGTTGAATTTCCTTTTTGTTCTTCCTTAAGGTTTCCGCCTCTTCACTTAACATTACCCATCTGAATTTGCGTATTGTCTACTCTTTCCATTAGAGCACTTGACATATTAATCGTAGTTACTTCAAATTCCCTGTTTGATAATTCCATTAGCTCTGCCCTGTCCGAATCTGGTTCTGATGACTGCTTTATCTCTTCAGATTGTTGCTTTTTTCCCCTGCCTTTTGGCATCCTTGTAATGTTTTCATTGTTGTAAGCAGAATCTATTGTATCAGAGAACAGGAACTAATTTAATAGGTCTTTAGTGTGTGGATTTATGCTACTCTCACTAAGAGTTGGCCCTTGTTTAATGTTTGTTGTAGTTACGATTCTGGAGCCTTCACATTACTCCAGCATCCTTGTTTTTGTCTACTCTCTCTGCTTTGGGGCTTCCCTATGTACTGCTCCTCAGAGAGAGCTTGTGTCTCCAAGCTCTTATGGCTAAAATCCACTATTATTGTACTGTACTGTATTGTATTGTACTGATGTGGTGGTGGGGGAGAGGGAACATACTATAATTTTTTTTTTTTAAAGTAATCTCTCCTCTCAACGTGGGCTTTGAACTCATGACCCCGAGATCAAGAGTCACATGCTATACTGACTGAACCAGCCAGGCGCCCCAGTAAGCTTTATGTAATCTTCTGATGAACTCTCAGTCTTTTAGTGGGCCTGTGTTCAGGGGCTGTGGTCTTTATACCTACTTCTCTTTCTCCTCCAGTGTTGCTTTTTATTTTCCCTGCTCCCTACTCCCTTCCCCATAGGGAGTAGCATTTTGAGTCTATTTCTTGAAGCCTGTCCCTGTTCACTGTTGTTTTAATTTTTTCCCCTTGAGTGGGACAAGAAGGCTGCAGGGGGGCTGGAATGGGGAGGACTTCTTTCTCTTATCTGGGATAAGTTTTCAAAATTGTGCTAAGGCAAAGTCCTTTGCCTTGGAGAGTAGCCCTATTTAATGAAGATGTTTCTGAATATATTTCATAAGGATCCTCTTCCCCTCCCTCCCCTTGCCATAGCCACAGGGGAATCTTTCTCCAATTCTCAGATCCTCAAGTAAGACCTGTTGGTGTTCCTGTAGAGAAAGCCCATTAAAATCCAGGGGGACCATTCAAAGACTGTCCCCAGCAGAAACTCCCCTCGGAGTTTCTCATTCTCACGTTAGTCCACACTTCTCTTCCACCGATTGTCAACATTACCATTTTATTGTTCCTATCGGTTTGTGGCTCCAGCAGCTTCTACCATATCTTTCTGGATGTGCCTCCCTGTAGGGATTGGGGTGGCATTTTGTCTTGCAACCTCTGTTATCTGATAGATCCAAGAAAAGGTTTTGATTTTCAGTTGGTCCAGCTTTTTCTTCTTGTAATGATGGAAGTAACAACTTCCAAGCTCCTTACTTCTTGAAGCTGAAACAAGTGTCAACTTTGTATTCTCGTTAGAAATTGAGTTGATGATAGTATATTTTCTATGGTGCAATTAAGTTTATTAATATTTTATTTGGGATTTTTGAGTCTGTGTGCATGAGTGCGATTGGCCTGTAATTTTCCTTTCTCTTACTGTCTTTATTTGCTTATAGTATCAGGGTTTTATAAAATCACATAAAATGAATTGTCCCTTCTGGGCTGCTTTTTTTTATTCTCTGGAATTGTTTGTGTAAGATTGGAATTATTCCCTGAAAATTGTGTAGAAATTTTCTGTAAAATTTGTGTGGGCCTATTGTTTTCTTTGTGGGAAAAATTTAAACTCTACATCAATGTCCTTTATGGTTATGGGACAACTTGGTTTGTTAATACTTTTTGAGTACGTTTAGTTAAGTTACTGTTTTCTGGAAACTTGTTCATGTAGTCTAAGTTATCAAATTTATGGGCGTAAAATTATTCATTACATTTTCCTATTAATGTACCTACTGTTTTCTCTTCTGGTGTCTTGGCCCAGTAGGAGGATGGTAATTGGGCTGGAGGTAATTTTCTTTAGGAAACTTCTCTGGTAATTCAATATGTGATTAGGTCACAGCTGAGTTTTAGAAAATGAGTAAAAATGAGTTTTTACATCCTGCCAGTCTCTGATCAGGGTCATCTGTTACCAACTCTAAGAGTTGTATCAGCCTCCAAATGTTTTCTGTCATTCTGTGGGATATGTTGGGCCTTAGCCTAGACTATGTGTGGGCCTATAGATTGAAAATGTCTTTAATAATTGGATCTTTTTGATATCTTAACATTTGATGAAGATCTCTGCAACCAATTTGGCTAGATTCTGCATGAGGCAGTCCAATTCAGAGGCTGCATTTAGACACAGCCTGTGAATCCAAAGTAACATGAGCAAAGTTCTAGTCACGCCATAGTTTGTGGCTGCCAAAGTGTGGACACGGAAGCAGTTATTTTAAAACTTGATAAGCAACACAGCATTTTGGAGGGCTGTAGAATAAAATGAATACTTCTAGTTGCCCAACTGGAAAAGCATTTGCATGATTATTTACATCCTTATCATTGAATGCCCTTTATCTGATCATAGGATGTATGTTTTGGGTAAGAGTTCTCTTTAAAAACATAATTTATATTTTAAGTAAGGTAATTTCTTCAAGCAAGATTTACGTTCTAGGGATTTTTCTATGTTTAGTATTTTATTCGGGTGGGATTTAGTAATCTTTTTGTTAAAAAATGAGGATATGTTTAATTTTTATCCCCTTTAAAATATAATTCATACACAAATACAGACTATCTATCTATCTACATCTATTTAGATACCTAGATGCCTTAATATAATATTCTTGTATTACATTTTTTGAGGGGGGGTATAATTTATACACAAGTTAAATTGGGAAGTTGGAAACTTCTTCAGTGTTCATGTAATGTTTAATTTAAATTATTTCCAACCACAGCCTAAGTCTCATGCTGCTATGGACAATCTGTGTTTCTTGGTATATGTTCCAACATTTTATTTAACAAAATAGAAATAGAAGAACAAATATAAAGGCACCAAATGTGAAGTATAGCTCGAAGGCTTTGACAGACATAACAGCAAAGCTACTTCATCTTTACAGCATTTGATTCAGTGACACTGTAACTCTGAAGATTTCATCTTTGAGCATTTAATTCTGTAATTTAAAGAACGACTCAATACGACGTAAAAAGGAGAAATGTCCAGTTCAATCCTCATGCACACAAATCGAAAAGCATGAAGTGACATCCACGCTAGCAAATTCAATCTTGATCTCATTCTGATTATTTCAGAAGAACTTCCTCTTGACGCTCCAACCAACTTCCTCATTTCATCGAATTCAAGAATATTAAGTCTAAGTCAGCTTGGATAAATAATTACTAACAATTAAAAAATATATGCTACTTTGATAAAATGTGGTATCTTGAGATCTTCAAGACCCACACTTATAAGCACAGCAAACCACATGAAGAGCTAACATTGCCCTCAAATTAGTGGATAAACCAGAGACCTTAAACATTAGAGAAAAAAAAGAACCTGTCAGATAATAAAAAAAACTTGAGCAAGGCAAATAGTTTATTTTACACTCTCTTTATGTAGATTCCTCAGAAAACAAAAGATAAATGCTAATGGTTTATTGGATGGTGCCATCTCAGGGAAGCAAGAGTGAAAGCAAGCAAGAAAAGCAGGTCCAGTGTGGTGCATTGTGGAACTCCAGAGAAGGAGACAGATAACAGTTGTTAGGTCATGGAGAATGTCTCCAGAGAGGCTAGATGGAAGAGTGGACTGGAGAGATACAGCCATTCGTCTGACAGCTCTTTCCCACCTGCTGTTATCTTATTGGTTTAAATCAAACTAGAATTAACTCCTGTGAACTTCAAGGACTGCTGGGAAAGCTGGGGTTCCTCCTTGTCCATTGGTGATGTGTATGGAGTTTCTGTTGGCTTTTTCTACCACGGAAGACCTATATCTTTGCTAAGGTAGCTCCTGGAAGAAAGCCAGAGAATCTGTTTTATCCTACTCAATTCTGGTGGCTGGACAGAGAAGGCAGGATTCGGGATGGTGCCTAAGTTGGCTTTGTTATTAGTACACCTGTGAAAAGAGTATGTGTGTTTGGATGTGCGTTTGTGCAAGTGACAAATTTAAGGATATTCACAGGTATATCCAAGAAAGCTTAAGAGTAAATGTAAGAGTTGGAGGCAGACTGTCACCGTAGAAGAGCTTGTTACAGAGCATAAAGGAAGAACCCAAATCATGCCAAAGTTAAGAAGCCTTTAGATATTTCATTGGGAGCAAAGGCGATTTCAGTGTAAGGCCAAAGTTTCTGGGTGGCACTGTGTTGGCACAAACCTAGAAGGAGTGTAGCTGGCAGAGGGTGGTACTGAGGTCTTTGGGCGTACTTGGCCAGGAGGCTGACTTGTGGTGACAGTCTGAGAAGATGTGACCAAAGGAGAATGCACATAGGTATTGAGGCCGTCCCCACGTCTCTCCCCGTGGCCTCAGTGACAGCTGAATAGGCACACTCCCACCTAGTCTGTTTTCCACTCATTTCTGATGATTGGTTTCCTAACCAGGCATATATTCTTCTTCACCTTATCTGTGGAAATTGGAATCTTCTCGGCCGTAAAGAACTGGAAGAATTTCCGCAGGCCCATAGATCAAGAAAAACAAAGTCTCCATCAAAGCCAATGCACAGAGGTGCCAGAAGAGAGGAAAATCAGGTATGGCAAATGATCAGTGTGGTACGATTAGAAAGGCAAACTGCCAACTGACCAATTCAAGATAGTCTCATTTTTTGTCTACCTGATTTCTGTCACGTAGACCTATTTTTTGCCAGGGATGTCATTTGGAATTACCGTTGTAAATGGAAGGACCCTTTGTATTCAAAACATTATTAATTTTAGGACGATTTTGGAAAATTTCTCTTATTTTATATCTAGCTGTCTGCTTTCCACTTTAAGAGGATGTGACCAACCAGGTGGATGATGAGACTAAGTTTAGTCATTGTATGAGCAAAGTAGCCTTCTTATGTGCCATTTTTGAATGATCTCTTTAGGGTTTCTTTCTATTTTTATCATGTGTTAGATGATTTCTAGACCATCATTATTATGTAAAACTGCTTCCTAATTGTTCATCTATAACATGTTGAGGATCTATTTTATCCTACTCAATTATAGATCTGCTTATGGAAGATAATTTAGAATATAGTTTTGTTCCTGTGCTCACTGGTAAATTGAATGCGGTCTATCAAATAATTAAAAAAATGTAAATGAGACTTTTTCAATAAGAGTCAACGTTAAATTGTTTTAGTGCGAATTTTTAGGGGTATTTATTTATATTGTTGCAAAAATACTTTATAAAGTCAAGAAAAAGATTTTTGTGGTTGAGTATGGAGATCTTCTCATCAACTGCCTCCGTAACTGTGAGATGGAGGATTTAGAAGTGCAACCTTGGGTCACGTGAATGAAGCACCATTTTCCAGGAGAAACATTTCGAGCATCCTGACATTACCAAATTACTGACATTTCCATTTTGAACTTCGGAGAATACTTTTGGATTAGGAAGGCAATTATTTGTGGAAATAACAGGAGTTCATAGGAGGCATGGTGAACTTGAAAAGTGCTCCCCTGTCCCTTTGCTCATTCAAACCTGTTCTGAGTAGATCTTCTCTGTCCTTTGGATGAAATATGGGTCAAGCCCATGATGTTCCCGTTTCCTCCCAGAAAATCAAAAGAGTTTTAGCCCCTTTAGTCATAAAACCAATTCTCTTTTCAAGTTCCATATCATAGGAAAAACTTTATACTTTATATCAGATTAAGGCTTCTCCCCTCCCCCAGCTTGGACCTGTTCTGGTTGAGGGTCTGCAGTGGCAGGCAGTTTTGGAGAACAACTTTTTCATCTTCTATTTCTTCTCTCTGTACCCACCCCACTTGGCTACCTTGTTCCTCCATGGTTATGAGGGGGATGGAAGAGAGGGAATATTCAGGAAATCCCTTGGTCTGATATTGGGGTTCTCTGTTCTTAGTGGTTGTTTGAAGCTGATTTTTTCTTGAAGGGGAACTTTTATGGGTCTCTTTGAAATTCATCCCATTGGCCATACCTGAGTGAACTTCCTGTGACATAGGCAGTGAGTCTTCTGTCTACCAGCTGGCTATTTTTAATTTTTCCCTTAGCTTCAGGTTATGTAATAGTCCATCATCTTCATCCCTGGGAGAATCATATCACCTTTTCAAGCAGTCCTTTTGGACAATACTTAATATGGTTCAGCCTGATTCTTTCATCATGGCCAACGTCTGATTTGTGCAAAATGCTTACACATTCCTACATCTACTCCCATGTTTGTCATCCCAATTTCCTTTCAATAAAGCTTGCTTTCTTGGCTGCCATCGGCCACTTCAGCCAATTTCTCCCTTGTAGGCTTTTTTCCCCCCTGAGTGATTCAATGATCAGTTTATTGGGTCCCTAGACTCCAGGGGAGAATGACAATCTCCTCCCACCTGACTCGAGGTGAGGGGAAAGCAGCTTCTTTCCTTCCCCTGCTAAGGTAGTGGGAAGGAAATGCCGTAGCATCCAACACCGTCTCCAAAGACATTTTCTTTAATGGCCTCTTAAATCTCAAACTTTTTCTACCTTCAATGGGTGGGCTAAGGGTCACAAAATTGGCTTTAGCCAATGACCTTTTTTTTTTGCACATCAAAATGTATACTGCTTACATGCATAAGTAATTCAACACTTCACTCTGGAAACTGGGACTATCTGTGATCAATGTTCTCTGATCCATACCAGAAACTACAATAGAAATGGTCCATTTTTAACATCCTAGTACATCAAGTAGACCCAGGCTAAGAAATTTATAGTCATATTCATATTTTCTTCTCATTATGTAAGGATTTAGTAAAAATCGTGTTAAGAAATATTAAAACACATTAACAGAACAAGAAACCAAGTAGGGTGCCCTAAGACTGTATTTGTATGTCTTACTTTATCAACAATTCAGGTTACATATTTAAAAATAATAACCCCAAATAAAAAATGGCTAAATAAAAAACTGGTTTTTAAAATTAGTTACATTTATTTTTGCATTAGCAAACATTTCTAAAACTCCAGTATGGACCAGACACAATGCAAGGGATAGAAACAAATAGGAGCGAGAGAGTGCTTATCATTGTGGGGGGGCTAGGCGGGGATGCAGAGGCAGGAAGATGGAAGCCTGTGAGTATCTAGACTGAGAAGCGACTGTAGAATTCAATATGATTCCGGAAAACAGAAGAAAGATTGGGCTTAGACTTACATAGCCGGACTAACCGAATGATGATCTTTGAGAGGAAAAGCTAAAAGCAACAAATTAAAATGTTTCCTTGCCTTTTCTTAGAATGACCTACATAGGCGGGACCTAAGTGGAAAGCAGGTTGGAACTGATAGTGTGTTTTCCTTGGAAATAACTAAGGGTAGATTCTTAAGCCACTTGCAGCATAAAAATGACTCCATATAACTTTTTCTAAGTAATTTTTAGAATAAGAAAACTCACTTGAGTTCTAATTTAGAATTCCAAAAACTCTCTCCCTTTGCCCTGGCTGCAAAATTGGGACTGGTTATTGTTCATGGAAAGCTCGCATTCCTGAGGAGTTGGGTGAATTAGATATACCTTGGAACTAGTAACTAGTTATACCTCAACATTTGTATGAGCGAAGATGTCTTTCTGGGTCAGTCTGCCCTCAATTTTTAGTTGAGGGAAATGTAGCCCCCACTTGGAGAGAGCAGAACAGCCAAGGCTGGTGGAACTGTGGGGGTTGGCGTACATGGCGCCCTTGGGTACCACCATATACACTAGAAGTTTATTGTTCTTTCGTCTCCCTAAACACTCTGAGAATTTTTGAAATGGATGTTTTTTTCTTTTTTTCCACAAATGAACATATATAGGTTTTGTGTAAAGTTTCATAGGGCTTCTGGACCTCTTGAATCTTGAAGCCCACGTATGGACCTCCTTTTTCATACTACAAAAACAAAGCATTCAGTATGTGCTCATAAAAGAAAGCTTGTATAACTTTGTCCAAGGGAAAAGTATAATTGAATTGCAAAGGATAAGATTTTAAATACATACGTATATATATAATATGTCTAAGCCCGACAAATAAAAGCGTGGAAAAATTAGAATGGCTTCTAGAAAAAAGGATAGAGAGAAAAGATAGATCCACAGAAGTCAGTGTATCAATTTAAAAAGGATGCTGTAGAGAAAAATTAATCTACTTATAAATGAAGGATATACAATGAATGGAATAACTGCTTTAAAAAATTTTGTATCTCTAACAAGAAAAATAAAGAATCAGAATTTAGTCACCTAGGAAGTACAGGAGACATTACAAGAATAGCCATTTCCTGTGGGTGAATAAGGAAAGAATTTTTAAAAACCATTAAGAACTCCAAATCGATAGATCTGAATAATGGATTATTAAAGGAATGGCCATTATTCTTACAGAACCACTAATTATTTTTGAAAATGAATTTTTGAGGCCAGATGATCAGGATGTATGCAAAATAATTATGTTTTATGTTGATACATATGTACATACCAAAAAAATATGTCCATACCATTTTTATGTTCTCCAAGGGCCTCAGTTTTCATTTATTAGTGCTTCCTCCTAGAAAACCCTTCGAGATATAATTGTCATTGATACTGAAAATAGCTAGGCCCTGGCAGTATGGTACTGTGTACATTCTTACTTTATACTGTGTAGCCCTAATGGATATGGAAGGTGTTATGTGGCATTGGAAAGAGGCTCTTGAGGAGGTCACTGTCTAGCTCTGAATTTAAAGACATCAGACATATTCAGAAGCAATATTAAAATGTGATCACCTTGGATGAGAAACATAAACAAATGTACCTAGCATCTCTGGAAGATAATTTCACTTTATCAAAATACAGATATTTAGGGGCGCTTGGGCAGTTCAGTTGGTTAAGCATCTGCCTTTGGCTCAGGTCATGATCCCAGAGTCCTGGGATCGAGCCCTGCATCAGGCTTCTTGCTCAGTCAGGAGCCTGTTTCTCCCTCTGCCCCTCCCCCTGCTAGTGCTTTTTCTCTCTTTCTCTCTCTCTCAAAAAAAAAAAAAAAAAAAAAAAAAGAAAAGAAATACAGATATTTATTAAAAGATAAGTATAACATTGAAATGTTGGAGTAATTCTGGAAGAGAACATTTGACAGGCATTTCTATTATAAGTAATTCATCCCATTGGTGTGGATGGTTTTGGGATCTGGACATTTCAGGGAAATGTTTCCGCATGAAACAGTCACCTTGGGGGGGTGGTGTGGTAGTAGTTTTTATTAAGCAAGACACTTAGGTGTGGCTAGATGGTACAGTCCGTGGGGAAGAAATATCGCCGAGAAGACAATGGCAGGACTGATACTAAATGGGGATGAACTTGGAGGTAAATCTGATATCTATTAATATGTTGCTTATGAAGTGGAATGAACAAATGTGTTTCTAGTCTTGATGTGAACTAAAGATCTAGTCATCCTTCTGAAAATTCCTAAATACTAGAATTTGGTGTTTAAAGCAACATATCTTAGGATTTGTCAAGCAAGATGAGATGGATTATGAATATTTATCTCTAGTGCCAACTGTCCAAACTGAAACTAGAAACATCTGTCAAATGATTTTCATTCTACTTTTTAATGCTTTTTTCTTCTGTTTTAGTTTTTTCAAACACAGTATGACAGAATGTCAATAAGAAAATCCTCAATAAAACACCAAGAACACTGGACTTCTTGAGGTGGCTCTAGGTCTTGGAATAAACTATTTTTGGATTCAGATACTATGATTAGGGAGTTCCAGACAGTAATCTTTCTCTAAACATCCTCAACTATCTCCATAAAATTTTATGGTTGTGAAGTTTATCAAGTTGACCTTGAAATAAATATATTGACTCAGCAAATTATTACACCTGACAGTTCTTGGTAAATTGAAGTATTTCCTTTATTTAATCTTAAGCATAGCTGTCAAAAGAAAATAATGACTCTCAACACCTTGAAAAAAGATGTTTGATAATCATTTTATATTTAATATAAAATGCTTACCACTCCAGATAGCAATTGAACATGCTAGGGTTTTTTTTAATCTTGACATGTTAAGTAAACTTTTGTTGGATTTAAAAAAATGCAACGGTGTGATGAGACTGTTCCAAGCTTTTCTTGAGCTGAAACAGTCCTGACCCAAATATCGCTGAAATCAATCTAAATGATATTGAAAGACCCATGCAGTTTAAGTTGAAGTACTACTTGTCAAACATAAAAAGTGAAAAAAATCCAATATATCCTAACTGGCAAATAGGGTTTTTTTTTTTGTTGTTGTTGTTTCAAACTTTTGCTTTAGGGAAGTAGAGAATCAGAACAAACATGCACAAAATTCCAGGAAAAGCAAAAAGCAAAATGTAGTTCTTCAGAGGGAATACGAAAACCCGATTGCCCACTGTGTGCTGGTCACCTCCTCTCTTTTCCCCCTTGTGTTTCCAGCCGGTGACTGTCCTAACGGAGGCTTAAAAATACGGTAGACTTAAAGTTGTACAAAGAGTCAAAATATTAATAGAAGATCCTGCGAGTCAGTCTTGGACCCACTGGTGTGAAGTGGCAACTCGAGCTGCAGGCTAACTTGTTGCTGATTCTGACCCGTCAGTAATGAAAATGGGAACTTTTAAACCCTCTTGCAGTTAAGCATCTACATAGTTTCCAGCATATATGAATCCAATCTGTTCTGAGTGCCCCTCAAAGTAAAGAATGTTCTTTCCTTTATAACTATGAGTCTGGTTTTTTCTTTCTTAAGGAGAAGAGAAAGATTACTGAGCAAGGTTATTAAAAAAATGAAAATTCTTTTCATGGAGTTATTTTTGTACCTTAGGAGTAACAGGAGGTGGTTAATTCTGAACATTTATCTGAAACTTTACACCAGCTTTGCCCTGGGCAAGTTTGTAAATCTTCTTTCCTGCCATTGGGTCCGGCTGAGAAACTTCCATTTGCAGAATCATTTGTGCAGGATCTGGTCCTTGGGGTCACCCTGGAAACCGCACAGTCCCCTCCTTCCAAGCCACACTTGTGTTTTGCTAACGAGAGGGTCAAAATGGAGGATCCCAATCTGATGCTGAGAAAGAAGAAGGAAAATGGGAGAAAAATTTGAAATCGAGTGAGCTGATTGTATACCCCTCCAAAAGGGCGTCTGTTAAAATGTGGGTGATCTAATCAGAAACGGAATAGTTGTTCACTATTCCAGAACTAGAATAATAGAATGTTGTGCCGTAGTGGTTTTGTGATGAGAGGTTAAATTGAGAAATGCAGGTGTGAAAGGTTCAGAGTAAACAGCAGATCCAGTTTAGGAATCCTAACTATCCTTGTTTTAAAGGAACTGTTGTCCGGGAATAGCACGAGTGTTTCAATCCAGGAAAGTATTGTGAAAGATGCCTGAAGAGAGAGTTCTCAATTTTGCATGCCACTCCCATGATATTTGTCCTCTTGCCTGATCTGTGTCTCTGTTTTCTTTCTCTTTTTCACTTGGCGAGTGAAGCAACAATTACCTGAAGGACAACATTTCGAAGTTTAAGGGAAAAATCTTAAAACGTATACAAAAATAAAATTATTTTCTCTTTCTTGATTATAATAGGGACAAAGAGGACATACATTTTGGTGCTGAGGGCAGTTTTTCCTTCCACTTTCATGTTTTGCCCTGTTAATACAAAATAGCACCCTTGGAGGACCTATTCCTAATTCAGAGTTCCGTTAATCACTGAGTGGGAGCCATTCTTTCAGTCTAAGGATGACAGACAGTTGGTATTCCTGATTTTACACAGAGAAGGACATCTTTTATAGACTCTAAAAGATCCCTTGCATCCAAAAGGAAAAAAAAATAGAAGGAACTCTGGGAGTCTGTGAGCCTAGTCAAACAGCAGTCTAAAAATTTATGTCAGCATTAGAGTTTAAGGCATATGCAATCAGAATTAGAGCTGTTGGTCAAATGTTTATTTTCAAAGAGAATGACCTAAAATATTTGTATCTACCCAGATGTAGGCTCTGTTCTTTGCATTACCAGAAGGGCCAGCAGTCTTCTGTCACCAGGGTATTTGAAAACACTTGGGATCAGTTGTTAATGTTGAGTCATGTTTCAACATTACTGATATGGGCGGTAATGTTAATGATAACAAATTGAGTTTGAGAAGGTTGTATTTCAGTGACTTTTGTTCTGGTTGAAATGCCAGGAAGAGGTAACTGTCCCCCTCCCCCCGCCCCCCACATGAAATTGTGATTTAAACTTTGGAAGTGAAGGTGTGTTTATGTTTATGTGTGCAGGGGCAGAAATCGAGTCCCCACCCGATCTAATCACATCTTCCCATTCTCACCTCATCCCCTGCCTTTCAGTCTTGGCTAGTGGTAAGAGATGGTAAAAGAAAACTAGGACAAAAGAAGGATTTGGAAAGATGAGGGAAAGGGGCAGCAGAGGCAACAGCAGGTTTGGGTGGACGGGAGAAGTCAGGGAAGGGAATTCAGACTGCCCTACCTTCACTACCTCTTTCTTACCACCCACCACCCCAGACAATACCAGTCAGATTGGACGAGTCAGGGAAACAACAACACAAAACCAAACCAAAAACAACAACAACAAAAAACCCACAAAAAAACCCCCAAACCTTGGAAAGGTCACAGAATGCTGTGTGGCTTATGTGTATTAAGAATGACCTGAATTTTGGTTTCTATTCAAGTCAGAAAATCTCCTATAACCCACAATTCTTTACATAAAATTCCTTGGCAGTTGCCACTGCAAATCTTCTGGTCTTTTCCTGTCTCTGAGAAACAATACTATAAATGCAACTGCTGTCAATCATGGAAGCCTGCCTCAAGGTTATGCCAGGTCAGATCTGGAAACCCAAGGATCAGCGAGTGAGGTGTTGATGGCAGGGTGGGCGGCAAATGTGAATGGAAAGAGCTTGAAATTTACAAGCTGCTGTCACAGGAAGATTAGGGCAAAAAGAAGGCCTAAGTTTGAAAGAGCCAAATCAGAATGCAGGAAGATGAGGAAGTCGAGGACTAAAGGAAAACTGTGTCGTGGTTTTATTACAGAGAGCCTCAGCTAGAAGAGATTGAAATTTACAGCAGACACGGTCGTTCCTTATAACATGACCAAATAATATTCCGTCTTCCCATAATTCCTCCTTTCTTGCATGCAATCTGCCCATTTCACGGACATCCTGTCGTTTCTCAGCATTGCCCAGGGTCTGCTCTGTCTCAGTGGTTCCTCACTCAGCTGTTTGGAATTAAATCTCCTGTTCATCAGAACAAATTAGTATTATTAAAAAGGCCCGAAATACATACCTTTGACAGGGAAAAATGAACTAGGATATAAACACAAGAAGAGAAAGGAGAAGTGAGGCAGTGACATCTCGCGGGCTTCCCGCTCTCTTTCCTCGGTCCTTCCACAGCCCTTCCTGACTCCCGAAGGACGGCTCGCAAGGCCAGCAAATCATCAGCTGCCAAAAATGCTCCTCTCACAACCTGTTTTTAAGTCGTCAGCGTATTCTGACAAATTAATGTTTGTACTGAACCCTCTTAATAAACTTTACCTGAGTAAGAGGATTCTTATGCTCTGTAGTTTACAAATTCCAAGCATTGACTCTTTTTTCAAATAGTGAAAAATATTTTTAGTAACTAAAAGAAGAGGTATTTATCATCTCTCTTTCTTCTCTAGGAAACAGCCATCAGGGTTATTCAATGGCAGTTGAGAATGGGTGTGTATAATTGATGCAGTTTGATACTTCTATTTTTAGTATAGAATACACCTCAACAAAATGTCTTAATGTTCAGTAACTTAATGGCAGAATTGTCAACCAGACTGTTCCCTATCCAGCTACTACAGTGCCTCTCTTTCAGAAAAGATTTGAAGGCATCAAAGATTCAATTTATATAACTAAACCTAATCAGCCATCCTTTGGGACTGAAACAGATAAAATAACATTGACAGTAGAATGGGAAAGTCTAAAATCTATATAAAACGTCATTGATAGTTTTTCTTTAGTCTCATATAAGTAACATTATGATCAATCTATTTGAAATATGCAACAGATTATTTCTCTCCTGTTACTGAAATTAAATGGGACTATGAAAATAGAAAGTCTAGAATGGATTGACGAATTTTTTTAAGTTTACTGAATGAGTATCAGTGGCCACAAAAGCTGCAAGGATCACACACTGAGGAACAGAAGTATTTCCTAAAGCCGAACATTCTCTTGAGTCGCCCCACAAATGTCACTCATGTAATAATAAAATGTTTTAAGTCTGTGGAACCCTGTGAATTCTGAGCATGAGGCATTTTTTTTTTTTTTTTTTTTTTTTTACTGGAACAGAAGGAAATTATAGCCTGTTGTGATGGTTCCTGCAAACCAGTCTCACAGATCTTTCTTCTGAGTTCCCTTCCCTGGGCTTCTGTGACTACATATCCTGTGACTTTTCCAGCTGCCTTTCTGGCAGTGGCTTCTCAGCATCATTCCTGAGTTCCCGTCTCTCTCTGGCCTTCCATGATGGTGCTAGCTGTTTTCGGCTTTACATCTGTGTCCTGGGGCGTGTTCACCCCCAGCTTTGGTTTCTGTATGCAGACTGGGAATTCACACATCAGTGTCTCTAGTGCCGCTCTCACTCCTGACGGTGGGGGGTGAAGGCCTGCGGGACCATCCTGCCTGGTGCGCCCTGGGCCACCTAGAGTCAGTGTGCCGCTAACGGACCTCAGGGGCTTCGGGCCCCCCACTCGCTGGGTTTGTGTTGCCTCTCTTCACATGGCACTATCACTCGTCCTGTGGCCAAGGGACAGAGCAGACTCATCCCAATTCTGCCTTCCCTCTCCGTGCCTGCAGCCAATTCACTACCAGTTTCTCTCCGTCCTCTCTGTCTAACATCACTCCATTCCGCCTGCTCCCCCCATCACCATCACTCCTTATTTAGGCTGCTGTTAGCTTTCCCGTGGACTTGTGCAAAAATGTCCTAATGGATCTTCCTGCCTCAGGTCTTGAATCCCTTCAATCCATTTTTCAAACCACCCTTAGAGTGATTTTCTGAAAAGTGAATCTGGCCTTACCATTTCTCTGTTGAAACTCTTTAATGGCTCCCCAGTGCCTTCAGGTTAAGGCCAGTTTCCTTAATGGTCCTTCCTGATCTGACCCCTGACTGCATCTCCAGTCCCCTCTCTCCTCCTCTTACTACGTTTGTGCTCTTTGCTGAGCCTTGTGGAATTTCTAATTTCAACTCCTCAAATGGAACATGTTTTCTTACCCCCTCTGGGTTTTGCTCGTGTTACTCCCTTTTTTTTTTTTCTTCTGGAAGGCTCTTTTGTGTGGTTAGTTAAGAGCACAGGCTCTGAAATGAGACTGCCTGGATTGGAATCCTGGCTCCCCATTTCCCAGTCCTTCGCTTTCCTGGGCCTTGATGGTGAGGATGATGACAGGGGTGATGTTAGTGACGGTATCTCCTTTCAGGGGATTTTATGAAGACTAAATGAGTGGGAGCTAGAACCACGCGTGGGTTCTAGTGAACACTCAGTAAATATTAGTGATCTATTGCTTCTCACCTAATTAGATGTTTGTCTAAGAATCCTTGCCTGGGTCTCTTCCTCTGAGTAAGGACACTTTTTGTGTTTGCACAGTACCCTGCATACCCTTGTGGTGGCCGCTATCACCCACACTTTGGTAACTGCTTCTCTTTTCGCCTCTCTCCCCGATTGGTTATGTATTTCTTGAGGTCAGAATTTTGTTTTGCTCACCAAGCCTCTAAAACAGCGTCTGGCTGGTAATACGTGCTCGAGAGGCAACTTGATTTCCACACAGAAAATCTTTGCTTTTCAAGAACTAAGATTTCAGGAAAAAGAGGAGATTCAACATCCGTATTTTGCATGTTCGATCATGGCAAGGTATTTTAAGGAAGTATTTATATTTGACTGGGATGTCAAGTTGAACTAAGGAGATGTATAGCTGGTTGGATTTCTCTCCTGTAAACAAACAAACAAACAAACAAACAAAAAAACCAATAAGGAGATAATTATAAATCACTTCCCTAGTAAAATCAAAGTCTGCCTCAGGTTATTGCTGCGTGACGAGTACCATCAAGGGTTTCCACTCCTCCAAAGGTCTTAATAGACAAGAGAAATGGAAAGAGAAAAAGATAATGCTCTTCTTAAAATGTGAGAGTGCTGTAAAGACCCCGGGCTCAGTAAGGGGAAAGGAGTGGGTTAGGAGGAACCAGGAAAAGCCTCTCCAATATAAATCAGATTCCCCTTCTTGTTCCCTCTTGCTTTTCTCAAGACCACTGTGCGCTCTGTCATCCTCTCAGTCTTTATTTCTGTTTCCATTTGTCTTCCTGCGCTTGCTGCTGCTACTCCTCCTACTGACATCTGTCTTCAAAGCTATTGGTTGGAAGGTGGTAGATGCAAGATCATTTCTACTGTGGATCTACTCTAAATCTGTAAGATAAAAATGGTCCTGAAAATGACATATTTAATTCCTTACTTTTTTTTTTTTTCCCCTATCTGGATCCGAGTCAGGAAGAGCATGTCTAGAAACAAGTAACACTAGTTTTGTATGGAACTGAACAACGTTTTTTTCAATGGAAGAGATAATACCAAGAGAAATTTTTGCCATGAATGGAGGGGCAAAAAGAGGAGACATTTTTAACTTATAATTCATATTCCCTTTGTTTATCACCTTTTAAAAAATTTGGTTGCGTGGACCTCATAATCAGTAGGACCTCTGTTTTATGGGAGGGGAAAACGTACCAGAATTGGTTAGTAGAAATAATGTAAGCGACTAGTAAATTTGGGGAAAGTGAATAGGTAAGCTGAGACTAGTGGAGAAACACAAAACAAAGAAGAAAAGACAACAAATGTCTGTCCTCTTGTGACTACAGTTGGAAGCAAGCCAAGTGACCAAGGAGAGAGTCAAGATCTTGGTGAAGCATTAACTGTCCCTGCATCACTTCTAGTTACAGATCTTCCTCGACTTACAATGGGGTTATGACCCAATAAACCCATCATAAATGGAAAATATTGTGTCAAGAATGCGTTTAATACACCGAACCTACCAACATTAATCTACCGAACATCATAGCTTAGCCTTGCTTACTTTAATGTACTCAGAACACTTCTGTTAGCCTACAGTTGGGCAAAATCATCAAAAATAATTTTATAAGAAATTACTGAATATTCAATGTAATTTATTGAACACCGTACTGAAAGTGAAAAACAGAATGGCTGTGTGGGTACAGAATGCTTGTACATATATTGGTTGTTAACCCTTGCGATCCTGTGGTTTAATGGGAGCTGCGGCTCACTGCTGCTGCCCAGCATCAGGGGAGGGACTCACGCTGCAGATCGCTAGCCTGAGAAAACAGCAAAATTCAAAGGGTAACTTCTACTGAATGAGTATTGCTTTTATGCCATGTAAAGTCAAAAATTCGTAAGTCGAACCATAGTAAGTCAAGCACCATCTCTACTTTAGAATGTTTCCTCACAACTGTTCTCTTTTACTTTTTCATTTTTTAAAATTTCAAGTATAAAGAAAAGCAGAAAGGATAGTATAATGAACATCTATATTTAAGCAGTTAGGGTCCTGGCAAGAAAGGTATGGCGTGCTCAAACAGGAGAATTTGAGGAGAGTTTAAGAAAGGGACTGTTGGGGCGCCTGGGTGGCACAGCGGTTGAGCGTCTGCCTTCGGCTCAGGGCGTGATCCCGGCGTTGTGGGATCGAGCCCCACATCAGGCTCCTCCGCTATGAGCCTGCTTCTTCCTCTCCCACTCCCCCTGCTTGTGTTCCCTCTCTCGCTGGCTGTCTCTATCTCTGTCAAATAAATAAATAAATAAAATCTTTAAAAAAAAAAAAAAGAAAGAAAGGGACTGTTTATGAAGGAGAGGGCAGGGTTTGGGGACCCACCAAGGGATGGTATAGGCTTGGGAAGCAACTAATAACGGGGTTTATCTTCACAGGCCTGAAGACACAAGAGCAAGCACCAGTTATTTAAACCTAGAGAGGCTGCCTGTGAGGAGTGGCAGGGAGGGAGCTGGGGTCATACAGGTTCCATCTTCTCTTTCCTCCAACTCTCGTGCAGATGTGTCTCTTGGCCAAACCCAACAGGAAGTCAGAGGTCACGGGAGTCCACTAATGTGGTTCACAAAGGTCAGCCTCCTAGGGAATATGGTAGGGTGGAGAAGAGTGAAGGATATATACGCAGGACAGAGAGACGATATTCAGCACAGTATGTGTAAGNGAAAGAGCTCCTATCTAGAGGTGGAGAAACATAGGGTGTAGCTTGTTTTTCAAGCTTTAGGTTGCAATCCATTAGTCAGTTGTAAAAACAGTTTAGCAGATGGTCACCAGCATTTTAAAAGAAAAACAGAGTAGAAAATATTAGGGTGAATTTGATGCAGCAGGGGTGTGTGTTTGTGTCCATGCCCCGGGCCTAAGTCCACACTGGCTGGACATATATTTCTTACTGTTGGTCATAGTAAAAAGAATATTTAGGGGCGCCTGGGTGGCACAGTGGTTAAGCGTCTGCCTTCGGCTCAGGGCGTGATCCTGGCGTTCTGGGATCGAGTCCCACATCAGGCTCCTCCGCTATGAGCCTGCTTCTTCCTCTCCTACTCCCCCTGCTTGTGTTCCCTCTCTCGCTGGCCGTCTCTATCTCTGTCAAATAAATAAAATCTTAAAAAAAAAAAAAAAGGATATTTAGCCTGATTCAGAAAGGGCAAAGGACTGGAAGAGGCATTTTTCCAAAGAAGATATACAAATGGCAAACAAGCACAAGCAAAGATGCCCAACATCATTAATTATTAGGGGACTGCAAATCTAGCACCCGTTAGAATAGTTACTGTAAAACAAACAAACAAACCCAAAACAAAAACCAAACAAATAGAAAAGAATGATCAGTAAGGATGTGGAAAAACTGGCGGTGCTTGTGCGCTATTGGTGGGAACGTAAAATGGTGTCACCACTATGGAAAACATATGGTGGTTCCTCAAAAACTCAAACACAGAATTTCCATAAGATCTAGATATTCCGGTTCTGAGTAGATAGCCAAAGGAATTGAAAGCAGGATCTTGACGAGATAGTTGTGCACCCATATTCATAGCAGTGTTCTTCACGATAGCCAAGAGGTGGAGACAACCCAGGTGTCCACTGACTGATAAATGAGTACACGAAATGCGGTATGTACATAGAGTGGAATATTATTCAGCCATAAAAAGAAAGAAATGCTTAGGATGGCTTGTGCTGGCCGCCGTGCCGTATTCTTGCTGGAGATGAACTGTAGCACCGAAGCCCATCCTTCCTTGTCAGTCTTGACCCAAAGATGTCACCATTCCTAGTTACTTGTCACCACATAATTGGTGTGGATTGGAAAGTTTTCCTGAAATGGGGCAGAACTGCTTGGTTGTCTTTTCCATGTAACTTAAGCATAGTAATATAAATAAAGTAATAGTTGGGAAAAAAAGTATCTCAGAATGTGACTGTATTTGGAGATAGGGCCTTTAAAGAGATAATAAGTTAAAATGAAACCCTTAGAGTAGCCCCAATCCGAACTGACTAGTATCCTTATGAGGAAATTTGGACACAGAAAGATTTCAGAGATGTGTGCACATAGAACAGAGACCACGTGAGGAAGAAAGTGACCAGAAGGTGTTCATCTGCAAGCCAAGAAGAGAGACCTCAGGAGAAGTAAAATCTGCCGACACCTTGACCTTGGACTCCCCAACTTCCACAGCTGTGATAAAATAACATTTCTAGTGTGGCAGCCCTCTGGTCTGGGCTATTTGTTATGGCAGCCCTAGAAAACTAATACAGATGGTAAATTTTATGTTATGTGTATTTTTATCACAATTAAAAAAAGGTGGAAAACAGTGGTCTAGCTAGCTTCATCGTGGAAGCAATCTGGAAAGAAGTTTGTGAAGCAATAAAGGGTGAGATTACAAAGAAAATAATTTGTATTCTGTGTAAAGAGATTTGACTGGGACGGTGTGTTGAGATACATGTTGAGAACTGTAGGCCTGTTCTCTAAGTTTGAATGAGGTTAGGATAGGTATAAACTAAACGTTGGTGGGCTTTACTTGCTTTGTTTAATATAACCATTTCTTGGAAGGAAGCTCTTGAGGAAGCACTTCGGGTTCTTGAAACTTCCCCAGTAGTACAAGTATCAAACAATCATGACAGTTATTAAATTTAATACGAAACTTTTCTGTGCTTAGCGTAGTGGTGGAAGGATATTGATTATACAAGTTAAATATTATTATTCCCATTTTTTTAAAATTTCAAGTTGCCAGTGGCACTTTATGTCTTTTCGGCATGCTGTTCTGCAGTTTTCTTGGGCTTTTGGCCCAGATGCCAAAGAGCCTGACACTGGCACGGGTCATGCAAAGACTGGCAACACCTTGAAGTTCTCTTCTGTAACAACTCTGGCTTTCTCATTCTTATAGACATTCGGTCTGGGCATGACCAGTCCTGTCAGCTGGGTAGCCAATTTGAGTTCTTTAGCAGAGATGTCTCCCTTCTTGGGGGCTGAGGGCTTCCTGGGAAAGAGGATAAGCTTAGAGCAGTACTCCTACAGGTGTGGCATGTTGGTTTGTGGGGACTCCTTGGACTGGTTCTGCCTTCTTGGATTCACTGAGATCCCCATGGTCCATGCCGCGTTCTTGTGAATGCCAGCCCCCTATAGGTCTGACAAGCAGAAGCCCTTGCCAGCTGGCACTTTGGTGTGATGCCTCATTGTGGGGCACCTCACTATGGGCCTGGTGGGTCCACTCGGCAGTGAGGCGTGCTTGGGTTTGCCAGGCTTTGTGTCCGTGGATCTTCTGTGCCAGCTGGTTGAACCATGTGGCCACGTGCTGCTGCCACTTCTCATGGAAATGGGGTTTCAGGATCATGCCATTCGAGCTGGGCACCTTGGCTGCTGCCTATAGGCCTCCTCTACAGGAGAACGGCCAATGGAAGACAACTGGTGCTGCCAAGCATCCTGAGATGGTCTATTTCCATTTTACCGATGAGGAAATTAAGGATCAAAGATGTTAAGTTGTTTACGTACCTATACCTCATAACACATATAATTCACATGTAACGGTATTTGAAGAAGGGAAGAACACGTATAGCTTTAAGCTGTAGCTGGTGCAGTATCTGAGAGAGACATCTTACAGGAAACAATCGTGTGGTAAAGGCCTTTTAAGTAATAGGAAGAAAATATTTTCTGTACCACACATATTGGAAGTCTTTCTATTCCTGTGGGAAGTCTGGAGATCCATAAAACCTTTTGAAACTTGCTTGTGGTTAGGCTTTTGGGTTTGTTCACAGCAATCTTTCAAATCAACTTTATTGAAGTATAATTGACATAGGATAAATGCATGCATTTTATGTGAAGAGTTCATTGACTTTTGACAAATATATACACCGATAAGCCATTACCAAAATCAAGACAAAGAACTTCTCCATCACTCCCCAAGTTTCCCAAAGTCCCTTGTCAGTTAGCCTCCCTGCTGCACACTCCTGTCTCCCCCTCCCCCCATTCCTCTACCCCTACCATCCCTGCTCCAGGAAAGTACGGATTTGTTTTCTATTACTATAAATGAGATTTTTCCCCACTCTGGAATTTCATGTAAATGAAATTTTACACTATCTAGGTTTTGTTTGTTTGTCTTCTTTGTCCTGGCTTCTCTCAGTCAGCAAAATGTTTTTGAGATTCATTCATGATGTCTACGTATCAATACTTTATTCCTTTTATTCTTTTATATCTGGGTAGTATTTCATTGTATGAATATACCACAATTGGTTTAGCCATTTACCTACTGAAGGACATGTGAGTTTTTTCTTCCGGTGTTTGGCTATCATGAATAAAGCAGCTGTGAACACTCAAGTACAATTGTTTGCATAGGCATATGCTTTCGTCTCTCCCGGCCAATTACCTAAGAGACGTATTGCTGAGTTGTAGGTGCGTGTTTAACCTTTTAAGAACCTGTCAGACTGTTTTCCAAGGAGGTACCACTTCGCATGCCCATCAGTAACGCCCAAGCGTTCCAGTTGCTCCACATTCTCACTAGCACCTGGTATTGTTGGTTTGTTAACTATTAGCCATTCTGGTGGGAATGGAGTAGTTTCTCATTGTGGTTTTAATTTGCATTTCTCTGATGACTAAAGATGTCGAAAACATTTTCATATGCTTGTTGGCCATTTGTTTGTCTTCTTTTGTGAAGTGTCTATCTACATTTTTTGTCCACTTTTAATTGGGTTATTTGTCTAGTCGTTGAGTTGTCGGAATTATCTGCATGCTCTGGCTCCAAGTACTTTGTTGGATGTGTGTTTTGTAAATGTTTTTCTCCGACCCTGTGGCTTGCTTTCCCATTTTCTCAGTGGTGTCTTCTGAAGAGTTTTATATTTTGATGAAGTCTAGTTTATTAACTTTTTTCTTTTATGGTTACTGATTTTTGTGTCCATTGGAGAAATTATTGCCTGTCTCAAAGTCACGAACTTTCCTTCTCTCTCAGAAATTTTGAAGCAAGTGTTTTGTAATAGACATTTACTCTGGAGCAGGGTTATGTTAACGTAAAAATTAATAAATAGCAAAAGTAATAATCAGATATAGAATCAGCTCATGGTTATAGGCTGAAGGTAGTGATTTAAGCAATTTTAGTATTGGAGAGAGAAATGACCAAAATTAGTCTATTACCTTTGCAAAATGAAACTCCTAGCTGGTCATTGCATGGTGTGGGCCATTATGGGAACTGAACTTGTGAAGGTTGCACATGTGCATGGCAGAGAACTAAATGAAAATAGAGGCAAACCAGAACTAGAATCGAGGCAGATATGGCACCGATCTGACCAAGGGTTCTGCTATTAGGGGAGTGGTTAAGGACTGTTACAAGCAGGTGTATATTATTCATAAGTATATTATTCATAATATATGTGTGTGTGTGTGTGTGTGTGTGTATTTAAGTTAACTTTAGTAAATTGTATATACTTTATTTCAAAACATCATTTTTTTCCTAATGAAAATTCTTCAATAATTTATCTGCTCAAAGCTTGATATAGAGATACCTGAATTGAGAATACCAACCAACATTCTAACACATAAGCAAAAGCCCTTTACAGAGGCATATGAGGTCTTTATTTGCTTCTAACATGGAACTTAGAATAGATACCTTTAAAGGCAGAGAGAAAATCATGGTATTTCTTTGCCACCTAGGGTTCCGATGAGGTGAATAAAAGAAGAACCACTTGTCCATTTGAGAGCTAAACTTGAATTGAACATTTCTTTACCTTCTGAAATGTTCAGTTAAGTGCTTTTACACTTCAATTTTCCAGCCTGGGCCAAGACCAGAAATGCCAAAATGATATGAGAAAGGCTGTTCTTACTGTTTTTCTGGCTGGGATTGGAAGAGAAAGTGCCAGCAATCTTGTAAGAAAGCCTGTTCTCGAAAGATCTGCAACCCAGTTTGCAGAATCAAGGGGTTTGGATAGTTCAGATGAGTTTGGCTGAGTGTCCTGGTGTGTTCATCCGAATAACACCCTGCAGAAAGCATTTTGTCTTATCAAAGTCAACCACAGAATACTTTGTGTACTTCTTCAGACATCTTAACCATCATGTGTGCCCATCCAGATAAACCGCTAAAGGCTAGCTGAACACTGCCAAATTGAAATGTTTGAGTATGATCCCTACAACTAGGATTCAGATTTCAACTCGAAATAATGAAAATAGTAATCACAGCGATAATTTTATAAAATGTTTATAGAATTGGCTCCAAAGTGCATCAGAGTCTTTAAACTACAGAAGGCATTAGAGATAACTTAGCCTAACCTCTCATTTTATACTTTAGAAACTTAAAGTTCAGAGAGATGAGGTTATTTGCCCAAAATCATGTAGCAAGTTAGAGGCAGCGTCCAGCCTGGAAAATAGGATCCTTTCTTTCTTATAATGCATCGTGAAGTAGGCTGAGTGATTTGTTCTTTATCATACACGAGCCCCAAAAGAGAAAAACTACCTGTAAAGTTATTATGTGGTCATAGTATGGCAAGAAGAAAGGAAATTCATTAGAGATACTGGGATGGGAGATTATTATTTCGGTGTGCAGGGCTGGAGTGCCAAACGATATATTCAGATCCATTAAAACCCCTCATTGATATGCTGGTTTTAGTATATGTTAATTATTTAGCAACATTATATGCTAGAAGACATTCTTTCTAAAAAATCTTTTTGTTTTGAAAGCATCTTGCTAGGAGGGTAGTTAATGCCTTGAGAGCCTGAGTTGGGGATTCTCGTTCACACGTATCTCTTTGAGACACAGTGGTGGAAGCAATCATTCCTCATGACCATCCCACATGGACTGTGGGAAGGACAAGGCAGCCTGGCTGAAGACCGAAGGGCGTGGAAGCAGATGCCGTGGGTCGGTGGGTGGGTCCACAGGGAGAATCAGGGTCTCTGGTCCTGAGTGAAAACCGTGGCCCAACTGGCAACAAGCAACCCGAGCTGCAGGCCACTTTGCCCGTTCATTGGCTGCCTCCACGAAACAGTGCAAAGGTTGTTCCAGAATTGTTTCTCTTCCTGAAAACCGTTGAAGCCTGCTCATTCCCAAATCTACAAAGCGTTGGATATCTCCCGGTTGTTAAAATTCTTATTCTTTCCTTATAGAACACACATTTCTTTTCTTCTCCCCGATGCCTGCAGCAACAGTTGTTCTATTATTATTATTATTATTATTATTATATTATATTATATTTTTTTAACAGGCTCTGCTTTGCTGGTTGATTTGATTAAAGAAAGTGTTTGAAATATACATAGAATTTATAAATAATATTATTAACTTAATTTCCTCATTGGTAAAAATTGGGCTCGGTCTCTATAACCTCTAGGTCCCTTCCATCTCTAGCATGTTAGGATTCTATGCATCTGGGCCCTGTGTTACACACCTTCTGTTTCTCAGCCAGGCAGCCAACCAGCCACTCTGCACCCCATGTATTTGTATAACACATAGTATGGGAACCTGACAGGAACGAAGATAAACACATTTCCAACGTGACTACACCATGGCACTTCAACAATAGGAGAAGTATTTCTGTGGGCACAGCACACGCACTACAGAGTCTCTATAATATGAAACACTTTAAAGTGATGGTAGAATCTGTGCTGAGACAGACATGAAGAACTTTGGCGACCTCGACCCCATCAGCACCATATATTCCTTACTACCAGGTGAAATACCTACCAGCTGGAGGGATAGAAAGAAAGCTGTGCTGTTCACCAGAGCTGACAAGTTGTTCTTAAAGCATTTAAATATAAGTCTAATCCCTCGTGACCGTGGGTTTGGATAGCGTAGACCCAATGACTTTTTCATAATACAACAGAAAGATATATTATTCATAAGACGATAGTAGGACAGTTGATTTTACTCATTTTATTTATAATCATTGGTTTTATTTAGCAGATGTCACCGTGTGAGCGATTTCTATTAATGGGAGTATCGAACAGTTGGAAACGGGGCTTTCAAGTGAAACACCTGGTTCAGAAATGATATATGTACTTCCTATGTGGTGACAAACCTAATCCAAAACACATATTTTTCATAAAATCTTGCCTAATTCTCTACTTTTTAAATAGCTCTCCATTTTAGAGTTTAAAAAACACACAAAACAGTTCTCAAGCACTAGGTCTTACTATGAAACACAGTATTCGTATTTTAGAAGCGTATGAGCCCAGGTATATGAGGAATTTTCAATAGCTAGCCTCACAGAGGCGTAGTTTGGTGCTTGCCGCAGGCTGGGGGAGGAAGAAACGGCGAGGTGTTGGTCCAAGGGACAAAATTTAGTTGTGAGATGAGTAAGTCTCGGCGATCTACTGTACGGCGTCGTGCACAGAGTTAACAGTACTTTCTGTAGGTGTAAAAGCTTCCTGCAAGAGTCGATCTTATGTTATTTGTTCTTCTCACACACACGTAAACACACATACACACAATGAAGAGGGCAGGAGGAAACTTCTGGAAGTGATGGAGAAGGTTAGGGCATGGGTTGTGGCGATGGCTTAACTGTACACTTACCTTCAGACTGATCATGGTGAATACATTAAGCATGCAGAACTTTTTGTATGGAAAGAAAGGAAGGGATGGAGGGATGGGGTCGGGGGGGGGCGGGCAGAGAGACAGAAGGAGAAAGAGAAACCCATGAGACTAAAGAGGAGCGAGCTCTCTGTTGGATCAACAAGGCCAAGGCTCCTCAATAATCCCGAGTGTTGGCAAAATAGGATCCGTGTGTCAGAGGCAGCAAGAGAGGTCGCTATCCGGGGAACCCAGATGGTTGCCTCCAGCAAGTTTCCAGGCAAATGTGAAGCAGGCTTCTGATTCGTCATCCTCTTGCCTCCCTTTCTTTACCCTTTCTCTCTGCAAGGCCCACCCTGTCCTCTCTCCTCTGGCTGCTGGACTGTCTGCCCATTGCTACTTTCATACAGTCCTTCCCTTTCTACTTCCCTTCTCTTTCCTCCAGTTGGAAACACCCATCCTTCAGCAGATACAGGTTATTCTTGAACAGATTACCAGATGAAATAATGCTGCTGAGCTTCAAGATACTTGGGGGAAATGTACCCTGTATTTGAATTTTACTAACCTTAAACAAATACAAAATTAATGTGGGAATGTTTGCAAGTAGGAAAAGATTTTCTGGTGTTTTTCCCTACTCCCATATATATATATATATAATTTTTTTTTTTTTTAAGTTTGAGAGAGAGTGAGAGAGCGAGAGCGAGAGCATGAGCAGGGGTAGGAGCGGAGGGAGAAGCAGGCTCCCCACTGAGCAGGGAGCCTGATGTAGAGCTTGATCTCAGGACCCTGAGATCATGACCTTGAGCCGAAGGCTGACACTTAACTGACTGAGCCACCCAGGGACCCCTCTAATAAATTTTTAAAAATAGTGCTTAAAAGGAATTTTTTTTTTTAAGATTATTTATTTATTTGACAGAGAGAGACAGCCAGCAAGAGAGGGAACACAAGCAGGGGGAGTGGGAGAGGAAGAAGCTAGGAGCCTGATGTGGGGCTCGATCACAGAGCACCGGGATCACGCCTGAGCCTAAGGCAGACGCTTAAGGACTGCGCCACCCAGGCACCCCGGAATTATTTTTCTTCTAAAACTTTACAGGCCTACAAACTTCTAGTGAGGATAAAGACTTGTGCCTTCAGATGCCAGGAATTGACCAAATCAGATAAATAAGAATACCCTCCTTTTTCTTAATCGTAGCTGTATTTTAATATTTATTTTTAAAAACAGAAATGGATTTGCATAGTTTAAGAATTTAACAAGAGTGAAAATGAACACAAAGTTTTCTTCTCCTCAATCCCCCATCTGGTAATTTCCACCCCTATACCAGAGATAACCTCTGTTATTAGCTTCTTGTGTAGACTTTCAGATATTTAAAAAATGTTTATACAAGTGAATGTTAACACCGATTCCTTTCCCGGCTTAAAAAAAAAAGGAACATACTATGCACACTTTGGTATTTTCCCCCTCACTTAATGTATCTTACGTATCTTTACATACTGGTACTATGGAACATCCCCATTCTTTGAAAAAATTTTTTTTTATTATGGTTGAACGGTATCCCAATATTTGGATGCACCATGATTTATTGAAACAGTTCTCTATTGACAAACTTTTAGATTGTTCCAATCTTCTGCTATTAAAAGAACTGCTGCAGTAAATAACCCTGCACATTCATGATTTTGCCCATGTGTGAATATATCTGTAGAATAAACTCCTAGAATTGGAACTGCTGAGTCAAAGAGTACATGCATTTGTAATTTCAATAAATATTGCCAAATTGCCTTCCAGAATGATTATACCTATTTACACTCCCACCAGCAATGAATCACTGCTCCCATTTCTCCGTATCTTGCCAACCCTAAGGGTTGTCAAATTTTTGGATTTTTACCAACCTGATAGTGAAATATGGTATCTTGATGTAGTTTTAATTTGCATTTTTTCTATGTGGGAGTGATTTGAGCATCGTTTCATATGTTCATGAGTCATTTGTATTTCCTTTTCTGTGAACTATTACTCACTTTTCTAATAGGGTTTTTTTTTCTTCTTTTAATTCTATGGTTTCTTTCTAGATGAAAGTCTAGCTCCTTGTAAGTATACTCAACTGCAGATGCCTTTCCCTAGTTTGCTGTTTGTCTTTTTACTTAAGAGTTGTTTTAAAGGTTGAATAATGTGGATAATTTGCATTAATACTTCATGTCATTTTGTCATCACCCACAGCTTTGGATGAAGATAGGTAGGTAGATAAATAAATAGATTGTGTGTGTATATGCAGATTTTCTAAATGGCCCTCTCTTTTTCTTGGAGTATGAATACGTGAGATTCATGTATTAACCCTTCCTGTAGGCAGAGGAGTGCAAGCCTATTACCTAAAAGAGGTTCAAGGAGTTTATTGAGTTTATTTATTTACATGCAAATAAACAAATACAATAGTGGGGAGCCTGGCTGGCTCAGCTGGTTAAGCGTCTGACTCCTGGTTTCAGCTCAGTTCATGATCTCATGGGTCGTGGGATAGAGCCGCCGCCTCTCCTGGGGCTCCGTGTTGAGGAGGGAGTCTGCTTGAGATTCTCTCCCTCTGCCCCTCCCCCCTCAAATAAATGCATAAATCTTAAAAAAAAAAAAAAGCAATACAATAGAGTAAGAGATGTAAATATAAACAGGTAAATAAAGAATGAGGCCACAGCGGGAGCAATGGGTAGTTAGCTGTGAGCACCGTGATTTGGGAGTAGGGAGGGAGGACTGAGTGACTGTAAGGTTACCGTCGTTAAGTTAATCGTTAAACCACTGCATCAACAGACTTCCGCGCAGAAAAGAGACTCTGCTCTGGGTGTTGTAAGCAGAAAGGCATTCAATACAAGGGATTATGAATTTACAAAAGCCCTGGGAGAGACTGGAGTGATGCGCTCAAGGAGCTGCTCTGGCCTCAGGTTTCTGGTCCTCCCATCGCCACTGCAATTGTTAGAGGAGTGGGGGCACCCTGGCTCCTGGGGCTTCTGCTCCAGCTGCCTCTCTCCCAAGACACTGATGGGCAGCGAGGAGCATGTGGACCCCGGTCCCCGCCAGCACGGGTGACTGTCAGAGCTTGCCTGTCAAGTGCAACTGCCACAGGAAAATAGCCTCTCCTGTGTTTCAGATTTGTCACAGCTACATCCTGGCCAAATCCAGAATGGACCTGGAACTCCAGCTGCAAGGGAGCCTGGGAAGTGTAGTTTTATTCTTTTCAGCACTTGTAATTCAGGGCATGTGGTGATGGGTGCCAATAATTAATATAGTTTTAGTCACCTTGGTATGTATTTATCAGATTATCAAGTGTAAAGCAGATGACTAAAGATTGGGTACATTAAATTGATATATTTTGTCTGGGTCTGGAAGAAGCCTAAGGGTCTTCTAGAAAGTAGGATTTTTAAGGAGCTCACCTGGCAGGAAACCTGGTAGTCAGGAGCAGAAAGATAAAGATTGAGGACATGGGGCTTTAACGCATGGATAGGACTGGGAGAATTATCAAAGGAGTGGTGGGGAGGGCTGAGGAAAGATAAATTGGTTTTCATTATTATGTAGGCCTATCCCCAATGATGATAGGAATGGCAATAAAAAAACCCAGTATGATTTAATAGATAACGTGTGTGAAAACCTGTGGTAAGCCGTAAGGCCTTGACGATAAGCAGTACTGGAGGTACGTATTATCCTCATTTATACGCAAGAAAACAGGTTTTAAAAAGTAAGCCATCTGCCCAAGTTCATTTTACTGTGTATTAGAACTTGAACTGAACCTTCCTTCCTTCCCCTTCTCCCTTCTCCCTCCCGCCCTCCTATTCTCCATCCATCCGTCTTCCCTGTAACTTACTGAGCATTTACTATCTGCTGGGGTCTTTGCTTAGATGGTCAAGACAAAATCCTTTCCCTCAAGGAGGCAGTAGCCTTCTATCCAGCCTACCGGATGTTCATTTGGCATTTTCTTCATAGTATATTTGCCTCCCAGAATTCTGTTAGTAGCACTGGATTCTGTTAGGAAGCTCGCCGCTTTTATCCCACCTAGAGGACGCACATATGCAAACCAGACATAGCCCCGTTCTAACAACAGGGCGATAGAATCTCAACTCGAGCCTTCGGAACTCGTGGTGGCGGCGAGCACGGCTTCCTTGCGGCCGTGTGGGTCGTATGGATTCTGTATAGAATGGCCTACGTGTGTCAGCGTTGTAGGATTTGACTCCCGGGAAAAAATAAAAGGGAACACTAAAACTAGCTACAAAATACCTCAGGATATTAGAGTGAAGCTCACCGCATAAAAGACACATGACATTTGCCTGTGAATAGATCGGCTGAGCATTTTGGTTCTTATGCTGGTTTTGAGCTGCCAGTGACTCTTGTGGCAACCATCCAAGTTTTCAGGACACTATCACATTTTTAAGTTTTCCTAATGAATTATAATAACATTTCTGTAGTTTACATCAAATTGTGTTGAATGGCATTTTTAGCAAATTGTGTCACTTTGTGAATTTCCAAATTTTACAAAATTTCTGTGCCAAAAAATAATCAGTGAAAATGATTTTGTGTGAAACTTTTTGAAAGCCAAGTTTAGCTGATTTTGCTAAACAGCACAAGCAAACAATTTATTCAGTCTTTCTCCAAGTCCTTTTTCTGTGCCTTGTTCTTTGCTTCCAGGCCCCCCTCCCTCCTCCCTTTCTAAGCTTCTTTCACTCTGTTTACTGGCCTTTGTTTCTGCTCCTAGTTTGTCTTTCTCGAACATTATCTGCCCTCTCCACACCCCTCCACCCTGAGCTATACCAAGCCTTGGGCTATGGTTTTGGGTTGAGGGTCACGGAGGTCATGGATTTTGCACTGAAAGGAAGAAAGGAAAAAGGGGGGAAAAGGAATGATCACTTTTGCTCTCTCTTCTGCCCTTGGTGCCGAGAAATTCAGTTGAGATTAGTATCCTGGCCAGCATTATTACTGTGGGGTTGAGACAAACACAGCGCTCCCCACAAGAGAGGCCGTGATAATGTTGCTAAGAATAAAAGAACATATTTCTATATGCCTGGACTTGTGTTTTGAGATCCTTGCATGTGGGTGTTTAGGCTACCGTCCTAGGTTTGTGAGCCTGTCCTTCTGAACTGCCCTGTTTCCCAAAGGAAAAACAGTGAAGAGGAGTGGAGACAGCATGCATTTTGCAATCAGGGTTCCTGGGACAGAATCCTGGCTCACCAGCCACTTAATCCTCCCAGTGTCAGTATTCTTTGTTACCAAATAAAGAAACTAGCTACCGATATAGCTCTTACGGTATTGCTAACAACGCGGTTAGCATTAATTGAATAATTACTATATGCCAGACATTCTGTTAAATACTTACATGCCTTGTTTCAAACTCTTTTATAACACTAGGCAGTAGCAATTATTACCCCCATTTTGGGGATGGGGAGACTGAGGTTAGAAAATTTAAATTACTTACCCTAGGCCACTCAGCTATGAAGTGGAGTTGGATTTTGAACCCAGGTCTGTCTGATTCCAACTCCCATTCTTGAAGCATATCCTGGGTAGAAATAATGATTAAATAACACCACCCAGAGTATCAGACATATAGGGAGGGGGTCATTCTTTTGTTTTGTTTTGAATCATTTTGTTTAAGGCTAGAAATTCCAGGAGGCATAAAGTTAGCTCCAGTTCCTATGCTGCTTTTTCAAGAACGTTCTCTCCTGTCTCCTTTATGTGGGCACACACCAGACCAAAAGATGGTGACTGAGCCCATGACCCAAATCGTGGGGGATACCAAGTCACCACCAGCCCTATGTCTTTGACCATGTATACAGTTTGGTAAACCATCTAGAAAATAACACGACACACTAACATTACGGCACTGCCTGGTGTCAGATCAGAGATGGTAGGAGGGTGTTGTGCCCAGCAGGAACGGGAAAGGGAGATGGCAAGGAGACCAGAAACATCCCGCTGCCAATAACTCTTAGTGGTATTCCTAATGGAAGCCACAGAAGCTTACAGTGACTATTGCACCAAAGCCACATAATTATAGGACAGCACTATATTCCGGCCTCTTGTGGCTTCCATGTGTGTTTCTGTGATCCTAGGTTGTGTCTCGCCGTGTGTTAATTTCTACCTGCTGAATACAATTTGGTTTGTAGTAAGTGATGCTTTCAAGAAGTTTCTCAGCAACTCATTTCCGGGTGGGATTCTCTTCCAAACCACATGAAGCCAGAGGATCTGCACAAACATCTGATTGGCATGTTCTGCTTCAGGAGAACAATAAGTCTGCTGTGAAAAAGATCAAGTCCCTAAACTAACTATGGCGAGTGCTTAGGTATGTCTGTGAATTTGGGGTTCCGTGAATTTACTGACACCTTTTCAGCGATGCTGAAAGATCACAGTTTGTCAAATCACATTGTTATTGCTGAGGTTTCAGGAGGTCTTTGATTATTTCATGACCTTTTCCCTAAATAGCACCTATTACTTTGATACAAGAATTTTTGAAGTGCTTTGCAATCTTTCGCTATTCCCCGGGGCCTGGGTCAACATTCCTATCGTCTCTATTTCAAGATGAAACACAGAGAGTTTAAGTGATTTTCCCATGGGCTCCCAGCAAGTCAGCATCTGTGCTGGACACAAACTTCTTAAGCTTCTGGCTTTAGATGAGCTCACTGAGCCACATAGTTCCCCCAGCAATTATTTATACACATTATGCCTCTGACCTGGATATGCCGGCGCTTATTTCCCATTTGCATAACAGGGAATATATCAGGCCTCCAAGAAGGACTGTTTCCTCAACGCAGGTAGCCGAGTTCTAATGTGCACCTTGCTTTATGGACTCAGGGAGGGTCAGGGAGGAGGATGACCCCGGCCAGCGCGCACGAGCCTGCGGCGCGTGTTCTGGGTAGAGCTTGGTCGGAATGAGGTCGCGTGGTGATCGGTCACGGCCTCATGGAGAGAGATGGGGGAGGGATGCTCATTCCTACTTGGGCTTTTCTAAATGTGAAATACGGTTTCATTGTGGAGTGCTGGACTCTCTTCCCACCTGTTAGGCAACTGGAGACAGGTCTTCACAAAATACTGTGGGTAATGAACTTATGTTCGGGTACCACAATGAACATGGGGTGTGGGTGAGGACAGAAATGTTTTACTTTTACGCTTGCCTCTTGCACTCCGAGTGACAGATCATGTTTTAGAAAGTCTGCATGGAGAATTTAATACCATAGTTTGGTAAGCATTTTCTGTTTAAATGACTTCTATTAATAGTTTCTTTGTTAGAAAACTATCTTGTCCCATTATAAGTTTATTCAGTAACTTTAGGAAATACAGATAACAGAGAGAAGAAAACAAAATCATCCTGAGTCCCACTACTCAGGGGTAACATATATTAACATTTTGGCGTGTTTTCATTTTCCTTAAAAATGGGCTTACTGTCTCTCTCTCTTTTTTTTCAAACAAAGATTTTATGTTACAATTTGTGATAATCCATTACCTCTTTTATACACACAAACACATAGGATTATACTGTGCACACTGCCTTATAAACCTGCCTTTTACACTTCAATTCAGTATATTTTGAAGACCTTCTCTGGTCATTAAACAGTCTTCCCCAACATCATTCCTGATGGTTGGATAGCATTTCATTGTATGGATGTATCATTGTTTATTTAACTGATTCCTCGTTGCTAGACATTTATGCTGTTTCCAAGTTTTCTCTGTTATAAACAGGCAGTGATGAAGATGTAAATCTCATTTATAATGGCATCAGATCATGTGCTTTATTTGTATCTTCTAGACGACCTGAAATATCAGGTCGCTAAGCAATATCAATGCTGTGTGAATCTTTTCCTGGGAGAAGCCGGTCTGGGAGAGCTGCTTTGAGGCCAGCCAGGGCTAAAGTGAGAATACGCAAAGCGCTCATTCTTGTCCACTAGAAGTGGAGATAAATCCAGTAAGCTAAGAGCCATATGTGGAAGGAGATATACTTCTCATACAGAAGACTAGATAATGGAAGAATGGCACTTAATTAAGATACTGAACGCAACAGTTAAAAAGTGTTAAAAAGTAAGGAACTCGTTTGTCTAAACTTCAAGCGTGCGGAAGTTGTTGCCCGAGGACATGAGTACACTGGTCCGGTCATCCGCGCGAGCCTTTCCGAGTCATGTTTCTAACGTAAACAGCAAACAGAAAAACTCCAAACTCTCAACATAAGAACAACAATGACAAAAACCCACCCCAAACCTACCTCTGGTTTATTTCGTTTGGTCCTCCATTAGCTGGATCTGATTCTGCCTTTTCAAATTCAGCAAATACCACTAAATGCTTTTGGAAAGACCGAGTTGCCTCATGTGATTTTTTTTTCCATGTATAGTCTCTTTTGCTAAAGAAATGTGCCTCCTCTGTTTGTATCTTTCACTATCAGCTAAAACAAAATTTTGTGGGAATGAAAAGGAGACCATTCAAATTCTATCAATTCTTACCTCAGCTACCCACCCCCTTGCAACACCCCAGCTATTTTTTTTGGGGGGGGGGGCACATACATCATCTATGACTCGCAAGCCAGCACTGATGATTACTTGACTGGCAGACGTGAAGATCTAGGCCGAAGGGGCATGTGATCTGAGCAAATTGCAGCAGTTCTATAGACAGAAGTAATCAAAAACATGCATTTTGACTATTCAGACATTTATGGTCTGTGTCTTGCGTCCCAGGACTCAGCGTGGCGTACTGATGTCAGGCTTCTCCCTAGATAGTTTGGATGGCTCTGTGAACAAGGTCAGAGAATAATATGTGATGTTTCCCTTCTCCGTGGGGCGACCATTGTCTCCAGTTGGTCCCGTGCTCAGCGAGTCATTAATTAAACCCGCAATCTCTCTAAGTGACCTGTTGCAATGTGGGGGTTTATTCTCAACTTAGTCTGCTTCACTGCGTAATATCTGGCCAGTGTGCCTGGCTTGTCGTTTTTCAAAATCTCCCTCATTCTTCCTCACACCACGAGGATTCATTTTTGAGATAGAGAGCAAAAGGCTAGGTTAAGAAAAACACAGCCACCTCCAGAGTGCAAAACTGCAATAAACCCATCACCTCTAACAACGGCAGAGCATGAAAAGATAAAAAACAGCCTGCCAAGAATGTAGTAACCACCCATTCACTTTTAAATGCTCTCCACACTTCAATGCACAGACCTAATTACTTTTCTGCATTCCCAAATCCACTTTGCCCATACTGCAATCAGAAACCTGGCGTTAAAATATTTTAGACTTGGAGGATCAAGACTAATTATGGGCCTTAGCTGCACCTTTTCGTTTCTCCCCCCCTCCCCCTCCTTCTCTTCTTTGGGTTACTTTAAAGCACGCTCCACTGGAAGAAAGGCTGCCCAGTCCCAGTTGGGGGTGAAGCCGAGAGAGAATAAAACAAAGAACAACTCAACTCAATTCAGTAAGCTTCAATGAGGCTGGTATATTTAATGTGAGCCCAGGGTTAGCCCACAGAATTGTGGCAGAATGCAATATTCTCGACAAAAAAAGATGTGTTTAAGGTCGACTAAGGCCCCATAAGGCTGTTGTTGGTGTTTAAGCAGTCCACTGAGGTATTTAGCACCGAGGGTTTCTAAACATTCCAGCTGAGAATTAAACTACAGCTTTTACAGTAGCCGCTGAAAGGTTTGGGGGGCTGGGAGCGTCCCCTCCCCCTTGTATTGAAAGGTCAACAAACAGTAGGAAAGATCATGTCATAACAAAGATGAAGCCACCTATTATCGGGTCTAGTGACAGCTAATAGCACTATCAGAGGGACTAATCCAAGGTATTAAATAGTGTAATTGTTAAAATAATATCATGGTTATTAGAACACCCAAGCACGAGACGGTTTTCATTTTACATAACATGAAAGTGCTGCAGGTGAGCCGAGCCTTCGCGTGACAGGCACTTGTTATAAATATGTAAATATTAGAAAATTGCTTCAGTACTGCGATTTTTCTGCAGCCTACAGAATGCATTTTTAATACGCAGATGTTATGTTTTGTGGCATTTGCTAAACTACTTTTGGGTAATTTTGCCGAGTTACACTCTTAAAAAGCTTTCATTCACGCAAAACAATTTGCTGTGCGAGTTGGTGCTAATGTTTTACTTCAATGAGGCATTTTTAGTTTCACGGATTTAATAAGACAAATACTACCACGAGAAAAGCATAGTTTGAGTCTCAGAGATGAATTTGTGAAATGGCTAAGGGAGGCCGAATGCTTAGAGAGGGAATTTTACGGAAACTGCAGCTCCGAGTTTGAACTCTGGTAAGTTTTACGAGCGTGGGGTCTGGGCACAGGTATCTTTGGCTTCCACGGTTCTGAGAATACTAGAAGGAAACGTGCTCGCCTTGGGGGGTACGCGTGTCACAAACACAAAAGAACCCTTAACGCCCAAACATACCAAGCTACTGAAGCGCTTCCCTCTTCCTTTTAGTTCCCAGTAGTCAAGAATCCAAACTACATTTTTTTTAAATGATTTTTTATTATATTATGTTAGTCACCATACAGTACATCCCCGGTTTCCGATGTAAGGCTCGATGATTCATTAGTTGTGTATAACACCCAGTGCACCATGCAATACGTGCCCTCCTTACTACCCATCACCGGTCTATCCCATTCCCCCACCTCCCTCCCCTCTGAAGCCCTCAGTTTGTTTCTCAGAGTCCATAGTCTCTCATGTTTCATTCCCCCTTCTGATTACCCCCCCTTTCTTTATCCCTTTCTTCCCCTACTGATCTTCCTAGTTCTTATGTTCCATAGATGAGAGAAATCATATGATAGTTGTCTTTCTCTGCTTGACTTATTTCACTTAGCATTATCTCCTCCAGTAGGAAAGTAAGGGAGAGGAACAAAAGTAGATGGGATGAAGGGAAAACAAATAGCAAACTGGTAAATCTCAATCCAAACATATAAATAATTATATTAAATGTAAACAGATGAAACACTCCAATTAAAAAATGGAAATTGCCAGAATGGGTAAAAAATTAAAACTCATCTATATGTTCTCCATATCTTTTAATACGTGTAACAGACAGTTTGAAAATAAAAGCATGGAAAAAGAGAAAAAAAAAAAAAAAGAATCAAACCACAGGTTGTCCTGGGGAGAGGGTTTAAAACAATATGATGTTTCAGAAGGTCAGAGTTTGCAGGGCGCTTAAAACCTAATACAAAGGGCACGGACACGGGCTCACAACCACCAATTAACCCTCCTTGTTAGATAGGTAATTTATTCCACTCAGAGGCATCAAATATCAGAGAAATCATGGGCCAAAACAGTAATTATCTGCAGGGAATTCAAAGGCTTTGAAAGCCAATAATTCCAAAGAAATAAAAACAGAGTCCTTTTCACTGTATAGACTTCATCTTAAAACCTGTAATAAGAGCCAGGCCCTGGCTGTGAACCTCTACACTTCAAGGAGAAAAAAAGAGGCCGAAGAAGGTGAAGGCAATATTCATGGGGCTTTTCTGCATAGAACTATCTGGGAGTGGAGGTCAGAGACCAGTCTTTCTGGGCACTGTCTATAGCACTCACGGTACCCAGCCAACGTGGGAAGGAAGGGCTGGGTTGGCCAGAAGTGGGACTGGAGAAAAATCTTAAATTACCAAGCTAAAGAAGATGATAAGAAAACTCTATTTAAGAAGTCCAGCAGTTTAATTTGAATTTTTTGAAGCTCGAGTGCCATAAAATAATCTTTCCTAAGATAAAAAAAAAATAATCACAGAATTTCTCAAATTTCATGGCAAACTCTTCTTAAGAAAAGCTTTTATTGTTAACAATCTCATCTTCTTTGAGCTACATCCATGTTTTGTAATGTGTCGTCTTGGTCATCTAGAACCAGTGGGACTGGTCATTGAAGGTTTGACAGTGAAGTTCTCCCTTAATTGTACGCTCATGTATTTTCTACCTTTTCCATGCCTTTTCTTTTTTTTTGCTAAAAAAAAAAAAACCAAGTTCAAATCTGTAATAAATTACCTACGTTGTAGCTACGTATCCCATGCACGAGTGTACTAGCATTTGGTGTCTCTACGCTTTTGCACACATGGCTTCTTTAATAGGCTGTAGGGGGGCCTTGACTTTTACACATTTACTACCAATTTCATAGAAATTCATGGGGGTAACACCTACTTTTCACTTAACAAGGTCAAGGCACAAATCCACATGCCTAATTTAAAAGATTTCTTTTTTTGTTCATCATTATAAATCCATACCAGATGTGAGGGGACGAGGGACGCCGTTCCCTGTAGTCCAGTCGCTCTGACTACCTCTGACGATTCTGCTCTGGACTTCAGAGAACAGGTTTTCATTTTCTATAGCAAACTTTTCCAATGAAGTAGAGTTTTCCAAGATTCTGTTTTTGTCCTGAGTTGGGTTAATGTTAGACTTGGACACTGCTGCGGTCTATGACAATCTAAGATACCGAATCTGGTCACTTTGCAGACTGAATAAGGTTCTTGGGTGATGTTTGAGGACTGTTGACAAGATGTATGTATAAGTAATCATGTAGCCCAGCTGTCATCCAACAGTGGCTTAGCGAATACCTCCTGGTATGTCGTCCAAGGGAGTTGGACTAGATCTCTTTGCTGCTCTCCTCCAGTGTTGAAGGTTTGGGGATACTATCATTTGTCCGATTTAGATCAAGACATTTTATTATTCTTAAAAGAGCACTTTACTTTCTGCCTTTAGGTATGCAAGAAAAATTTTAAATTACATTTATTTTGGTAATTAAAGATAAAATTGCCTGTATCTGAGCTGGCAGGAACATTGAAATTCTTACACAGCCAATGCTAAAGTGCCATTTTTAGCATTTCAAATTTCTTAGCACATTTAAATTCTCTCATGTGTTCCTTTTTCAGGGGTTTCAAGAGGGAAATAGAGGCTACTCCTCTCAAAAAAATGCAAAGCAAATACATAGATAATGAGAAGGCCTCTCACATCCCACCTGCCGCCCAGAAGTCACATGTTCTGTAGTGTCACCTAAGAAAAGGAAGAACAAGAGATACACCAACCGGAACTCCTCTTGGTGACACATGAATACGGTAGAAGATCTCAGTGCTCATTTAGGCTACTTAGTCCAGTGACTCACTCTCTACACTCTTCTTTGTGCTGATAACTCTTACATCGATATTTTCATCCTGACTGCTGACCAGAGCTTTCGTCCTACCGGACGAGTTTGCACACCACCTTGGTCTTGGGGTGTCTCGAACTTAAGAGTTCAGCTCACTGTGGTTTTCCAGCGTCTCCTGTTGGTGGTGTTTATTTCCCTCCAAACTGAGGGCTTTGCCTGTGTTTTTCCCAGACCTGGGCTCCTCTCTTCTTCCCCAACTCAGGGCTCCTGGGATTATCAATAGAATGCCCATTGTTGAAGTGCTCAGCTTCAAAGCCCTGAGGGTATTTCTCACTTGTTGCTCTCCTTCAGGCTTCGCAATTATTAGGTTCTTAACTTTTTGCCTTTAGGGTTAATGCTGTGATGTCTTTTCCCTTCTATGGTAGCCCGCAGACCATCGCAGGCACACATCGAGCCTGAACGAGGCCGCGGTCTTCAGCAGCTTGCCTGGCCACCGCCTCCTCCCGTTCTCTAATCCTGCTGCTAAACGCGTTTGTAACACACGCACGTCCCTGCAGAAAAGCCCTCAGAGGCTCCTGAGCTCCCAACTTCAGGCCTCAGCCTTGCTTTCGGAGAGACTCCGTCCGTTGTAAGTAGGGAATCATCGTCATCGCTGCTCCTGGCTCGGCTCGGGCTCCCTGCCGCTCCTTCTGGCTCAGTGTCCTTGCTTCTCCTCAACTGTCCACTGCAGCCCTTTCTCTTCTAATTTACCTCTCCCAATTCTAACCACTTCTCAGCCTCTTCCCATGACATTTTTTTTGCTTGTTTTTATCCACTGCGATCCCCTTTCCTTTGAACTACCAGATCACATCTTATCTTTAGACTGGATGATTATCTTGGCAGCTCTGGCAGAATGGGAAGAACCTTGGATGGGAGTCACATAAACCTGGTTCCAAAACAGGTTTCAACAATGTCTCAACTTTGGTCATTTTACCTCTCCGAGTCTTTACAGCCTTTTTGAAAACATAAAATGGGGCTATTAATGAACAGTATGGACAATGATAGCAAATATGAAATACCAGCATGTCCTCAGATCCTAAGTGGTACTTGAATTGGAGTCTTTAAAATTGTTTTTAACTTTATGTCTGTCTGTCTTCTTACTTTGGTTTGGGTACTGTGCTTTACATCCCTTTCTCCTCCCAAAAGCCATGGACATTGTTATGTAAAAAATTGGGGCCAATAAATAAATCTGGAATAAAACTTCCATTTCAGAAACTTGGCCTAGAGTTTTCCAACAAGGCAAGATAAAACTAGTCACATCTCAGACTTTGAAAATACTAAGAGTCGAAACAAATTACTACTACCTAACAGTTAAATCTTATATAGAGAAATCTTAGCCACACTGAAGTCCTTTGACAAATGTTATAATTTTATAGCAACTCTTTGACTCTGACATAAATATATCATTTACTACATAGTTTATCCCATTTTTTTATAAACTAAATATATCAGTTGTAAAGAAATAAAGCTTTGAAGATACCCTAACCTACCTCCTATCATATGTATAATATTTATACAGGCAGGTATTGTTCTAGCACTTTGCAAATATTCATTCACTTTACATTCACTACCCCCCATGAGGCAGGCAGTGTTATTATGGCTATTTTACTGATGAGGAAACTAATCCACTGAGGGGCTGAGCAACATGCCCAAAGTTAACACAGCTAGGAAGGTTAGAGGTGGATTAGAAGCCAGGCAGGCGTTAGCCCCAGAGTCCCATACTTCTTTCATTGGATGGCAAAAGTCTAGGATATAATAAATATCAGTCATGGCGGTCATACTGGGCTCTGTGCCTTGACCTGTTGGGTTGAAAGTGGGGCTGTCACACTCTCAGAGGAGAGAAACTTCACAGGCCTGTGGGGTGGGAGAAAAAATTTTTCTCTTACGGCAGGGTAGAGTTTATTCCTTTTATATACAGTGAGTATTTTGCTTTGCCTCAGAGATTGAGAAAGCAGAATTGACATCGCTGAGTCATTCTTTTAGTCACCACCAAGAATCTCAAAATGCGTGTAAATGCAGTGTCACAACATAATTGCCTCAGATAACACATCTCAAATTGTGAGTGAGATAATAGCGAATTATATTGAATTGGCCAGTTGACTTAATTATATTTTGCCAGTACTGAACTGTACTTTCCTGAATTGTAGTTTTAGATTTGAGACAGTTCAGCAATTCCCGACAAAAGAACTTCAAACGGCCAACGTGTTCAAATAGCCTGTTTTTCTAGCTTTACCGTGTTTCGAGGGATGTCAACAACCATAGCATTGATGTCATCTGATTGAGGACGAAGGTCAGATTCTATACCCTTTTTATGTTGGAGTGTTTCTATTGGCTCTTTGGCACAATAATATGGGTATCGTGATTTATCAGGCATGCGCTCAGAGAACTCATGACGACTTCTGATGTTGTTACTGTGGGGTGTGTTTCTTACCTGAGAACTGTTGGTCTGGGGCTCTCATGGAGAAGGAAGGGCCTTCTCATTTCCTATGAGTCTTTCAAGTCACATTTATGTATCCTGAATGGACCTTGTTCGATGGGCCATTTTTGTATACAAATAATTTTATAAGAAAATAGAAATAATTTAATTGTGAGAGGGATTTTAAGCCCCTGAGTCCTGTTTTACAAATGTAGACTCAAATGAGGTTTGAAAAGTAACTCCGTTACATTTGTTACAACTCACATATATATGTTTTTGTAGATTTTCAGTTGAGGCCCGCACTGTCACCTTCCTTCCTTAGTATGGAAGCGGATGCTGGCACCCTCCCATTTTGTATGTGAAAATGCCTGTGCTTTCATTAACCGAAGAGAAGATACTGTGTAAATCTGCAAGTAGAGCGGCTGTTAATAATCAACATAGCAGAGGATATGGTTATCACTCCACAAACTCAGATGTACAAGAGCTAACACATTTTTAGAATTGCTTTGAGCCAACTACGATCCATCCCCAAGCCTTCTTGTGCACCTTTTCGAGGAGGTTCAGTTTGAGGATTCTCTTTCCTTCCTGTCCCCAGGGTCTTCAACAGCAGTACTTCGTACTCTCTGCCCATCATTGGCCACCGGGGCAATTACTTTTAAGGACACCCATTCTCTGAGTCTGGATGTACATTTCTGGTCAGGAAGGTTTGCTTCTTTGCTTTCGGGCTGGGAATCTTTACCATGGCCAGGAGCCCTTGTACTTACCTTCTAGTCCTACGAGCTGTACAGAGCCCTCCCTCCCTGATCAGCCTGGGGCTCACCATCTCCTGCTCACACGACCATCGAACAGTGCATGGATCCCACTCCTCACAGGAGCTCTGCAGGCTCTGATCTCCTCCCAGGATGGGGGGAAGCTTCCCTTTGCCTTCCTCCCCCAAACCCCTGCCCTCGCTCTCCTTTCCCCCCAGGACACCTGCCACAACATCTTCAATGACAGCAATTGTCTTTTACAGCTTATGTTTTCTGCTGTGTCGCGGATCATCCCAGAAACAAGAGAGCCCCAGATGGAGCCCTTGGCTAGAAATGGCAGGAGAGAGGGGTAAGGAAAAACGAAGGGCAAATAAAACCAAAATCATTTCTCTGTTAATTATCCTACTGCTTTGCCATTTGAATAAATAAATGCTCTTACGCTGGGCTTACCTGTACATATGATAGATCATAAAATCCCACATAATCCCATGAGGGCACGTTTATTATCTTCATTTTACAGATGAAGAGTTGTCCATTTTCCCTTCTAGGCCAGTCATGAGGCCAGTAAGGAGTAGGGCCAGCATTTCAATTCAGGCCTGTCAGACTCCAAAGCCAATACTCTCTTTAAAAATATGCCACAGATGTGAGTTCTTTTTCAGTTCTTCTCTTTATGAAGAAAATACCTCCATCCCTAGAATACTGCTGCCATATTAAGAATGCAAAATGAGGGGTGTCTGAGTGGCTCAGTTGGTTAAGCGTCTGCTTTCAGCTCAGGTCATGATCTCAGGGTCCTGGGATCGAGCCTCGCGTTGGGCTCCCTGCTCAGTGGAGAGTCTGCTTCTCCCTCTCCCTCTGCCTGCTGCTCCCCTTCCTTGTGCTCTCTCTCTCTCTCCGTGTGTCAATGAATAAATAAAATTAAAAAAAAATAATGCAATCTGAATTAGATGGTTTCTTTCGCTTGGGCTTCTGTGAGCTTTCTGCCCACCTGAGAGGCTTGCTCTTGACTTCTCCAGGGCAGTTTTTCCCAAAGGCATGCCTCATGAAGGTGGGTGCGGTGTTTCAGTTTGGTGTAGGTCGGTGGTAGATGTTAGCATGTATCTGGAGGCCACAAATTGCTGGGCGTCATCCCTGGAGTCCCTGATTCAGTGAGTTGGGGTGGCACCTACGAATTTGCATTTTATCAAGTTCTCAGGAGATGTGGATACCCCTGGTGGAGGAGACACACTTGGGAGCCAGTGTTCCAGGTCGTAATGGCATCTCTAATTTAATCTGAGTGAGGAGGAAGAGAAGATGATTCTTCTCATGCCTCAGTTAATCAGGGGATTTATCTCAGCTCAATATTGATAACTGCTGTCAAGGTTTAACATAATTGCTTTGTGTGTGTGTGTGTGTGTGTGTGTGTGTGTGTGTGTTTTAATTTAAAAAAAATTTAAAGAATTTGAGTATATTTGGTACAGGATGTTACATTAGTTAAACATTACCCAGTTTTAATTTTTTTCTTAGATTGTTTAATTATACCTAGACTGGACTGTCCTTCAAGGACAAGAAACTGAAACACAACAAGTTGAAGGAGCATAAACGTGCTGATGGTTGTGCTTTGTGTGCCTCTGGTCAAGTTCTGGTATAGGAACCAAAATGCATACAATAGTTCAAAAATTAATGTTAAAAAGAGAAAATACAGCTTTCCAGTCAACTTTTCATTTACAGCAGAGGACCCAAGTATAGTTTAATTTTTATCTACATTTTAATATACTTAAAGAAAGCATGCTACTTTTAAATTGTGTCAGACAAGAATATCATGATTTTATTACATAAATTGGATTTAATTAAATAACATGAACTTCTTGTTGAATGTAAAAACCCAAAATTCTTTATGTAAGTCTTTAACGTATGAAATGAACTGCATAGCACACTATTTAATAACGTAACCTAAAACAAAAATACAATACTTTTATTATATGGGCTAAAAATTATTTGACTTGTCTCCAGGGGTGTCGAAGAGATTGAATAATCCTAGGAAAGGCATTCAGGACTCAGAAAAGGAAGGGGAATCTTGCTCTAAGGGAGTGGACTCCTTTTCACCCATTTGTGTGTGTGTGTTTGTGTGTGTGTGTGTGTATGTTACTATTCCTGTTTTCTCTTTCCTTTGGCTGGTGGGATACACATCCGTACCCTGGAAAGCCTGGTGGGCACAGGGCACATCCACTGAATTCTGAACTGGAGCACCATCTTCATTAGGCTCTTGGGAGGGCACTCTCTTTCTAGTGCCTTCTCTTTGAGTCAGGGCTTCACACCCAGAGGTTGGAGACCTGACTATGGGCGTGGGGAAGGTGGTTTAGAAGCCTACAGCTGGGCTTGTCCATAGGACTTTTGTGAGGGAATAAGAGGAATCCTCCCAAGATCACGATATGGTCCTAATCTCTGTTCCTAGTCTAAGCTTAAAACTTGTTCACTCTTAATACACACTATGTTCTGGTTGCCACTCTGCTCATTTTTCTTTGGTAACTTCTTGCCTCTCTTCTGACCAAGAATGACCATCTTAGGTGTTTTGTCTTCCAAATTCTCCTTCCTTTATGAGAATGAATATTCTACTCTTGGTTAAATTCTGCTGGGATTGAAACCTCTTTGTTTAATGTGCATTTCTGCCACTGGATTGTGAGTTCTTGGATAATCATCCTTGTGACTCCTGTTTCTAAAACAGTCAATGTTGCACTTTTAAAGAAATAGAATGCCTTCGGCTCTATTATTTCATTTAATCTCCACAGAACTTCTGTGAGGGTGACATTTGGCTTGTACTGAAAACAAAGAGACTAGAAGAAATCTCAAGATATGTAGAAAAGTAGCATTAAACAGCATTGCAGAACGAATAGCAAACCATGGCATCAAGCCAAAGCAATTTGGCAAGCAAATTGTAGGTAACAGAACAGACTTTGAAAAATAGTTGTTGGGGGATGCCGGGGTGGCTCAGTTGGTTAAGCGTCTGCCTTCAGCTCCCGTCATGATCCCAGGGTCCTGGAATCGAGTTCTGAGTCAGGCTCCTTGCTTGGCTGGGAGCCTGCTTCTCCTTCTCCCTCTGCTGCTCCCCCTACTTGTGCGCGATCTCTCTCTCTGACAAATAAATAAATAAAATCTTAAAAAAGAAAAGAAAAATAGTTGTTGGTATAATCTGAGGAGAGGTCAGATTGAAGTTCTAACCCCAGGATGTCAGAATGTGACTGTATTTAGAGAGAGATAGGGTGTGTAAAGAGGTAATTAAAGTAAGATGAGGTTACATGGGTGGGCTCTATCCCCATCTGACTGGTGTCCTTATAAGAAAAGGAGATTAGAACACAGATTTAATTTATAGACATTAATCTAACCACCATCTTGACTAATACTTATTCTACAATGAGAGAGGAAACGGTATTCTTTTTATTTAGGATTCTTTCAGTTAAGCTCATAACTCGACTTTGACTTTGATTAATTTGAGGAACTATCTTGAATGCCTGTGGAGTAATTAAGTTGATTGCTCGGGATGGCTTATGGAATCGTCCTTGTTGGTCTGAGCATATAAATTATGCTACAGAACCATTTCCAAAATTAAATTGAGGTTTTGATAAGACACATAAACTCTTTGAAGCTAAAGTTTCAGTATGGCAGTAATTCTCTTGGGGCTTGACGTGTTGATTTTCTTATCTTTGCAGTCAAATGATTTCTCCTAATCCAACTTAAACTACCTAGCTAACTAACTACCTAAAACAAAAATCTCTGAATTCGTTATTACCTTTTTTTTGTCGGACTTACTCTTAGATTGGGCATAGTAGGGTATATAATCCATGTGACACCTAGTTTATTTTCGTATGTCTTTAGGCTTTTTAAAGACTTTGTTATTCTCTATTTTTCTGGGAACACTGAGATTGGTCCTGAAAATTGGGGGTTTCGACAAGGAAATTGGATGGAGTGTATGTTCTTTGTGGGAAAAATTTTTTTTTTTAAAGATTTTATTTATTTATTCGACAGAGATAGAGACAGCCAGCGAGAGAAGGAACACAAGCAGGGGGAGTGGGAGAGGCAGAAGCAGGCTCATAGCGGAGGAGCCTGATGTGGGGCTCGATCCCACAATGCCGGGATCAGGCCTGAGCCGAAGGCAGATGCTTAACCGCTGTGCCACCCAGGTGCCCCTGTGGGAAAAATTTTTAACAACACATTTCCAAAATGAGACATTCTGTTGTAGCAGATTGAAGATGGCCACAAAACCTTAAATATTTTTCCTATTAAGAAATGGGTCTGTGTCTCCTAGTCTTACATCTGGTGAGCTCTGTGACTGCGTTGAGCAGCGGAACACAATGGAAGTTGTGGGTCTATGTGGGTCTACGTCTGCCAGTTTCTGGGTCTATGCCTTAAGAGCCTAGAAAGGTCTACTTCTTGTCTCTCGGAACACTCACTCTTGGAGCCCTGATCTCCTGTGTGAGAGCTGTGACTACCCTGATGCTGCCCTGATGTGAGGAAGCCCAAGCTAGCCACATAGAGGGGCAGCAGGGGGAGAGACCAATGTTGGCCAGTCTCTGGCTATTTCAGCTATCCCGTTCCAGGCTCCAGGTATGTGAATAAGGAATCCAGACCAGCTCAACCTCTAGCTGAGGATCACCAGTATGACTCCAGTTGACACCCTGGAGAATGGCCCAACTTGAGTCCAGTTCTGATCATGACCTACAAAATAATGAAAAAATAACATAATAAGTAAATTTTAGGAGTAGTTCATTATATAGCAATAAGCAACTGGAACTTTAATCTTAAAGACTTACATAAGGATGACATAAACTTCTTGAAAAATGCTTATTTATAATCATGTAAAGTTAATTTCTGGCAAAATCTAAAACCTTCTAACTTGACTGACTTGGACAAATTTAATCTTCTGTTCGAGTATTTTTAACTATTCACAAAAAATGTATCTGAATGCTTTTATCAAGAATAAATGTTGAATTTTTAAAAAAAGATTTTATTTTTTTAGAGCAATTTTTGGATCACAGCAAAATTGAGAGTAAGGTACAGAGATTTTTCACATACTCCCCACCCCCACACAAGCATAGCCTTCCCCATCATCAACATACCCTACCATGGTGGTACATTTGTTACGATTGTTGAACCTATGTTGACAGATCATAACCACACTTAGTCCATAGTTTACATTTGGGTTCACTCTTAGTGTTGTACATTCTATGGGTTTGGACAGATGTATAAGGATATGTAACCACCATGATGGTATCACATAGAGTATTTTCACTGCCTTAAAAATCGTCTGTTCTCCACGTATTTATCCTAACCTTCCCCAAACCCTGGCAACCACTGATCTTTTTACTATCTTCATAGTTTCGCATTTTTTAGAATGTCCTATGATTAGAACCCTACAATAGGTAGCCTTTCAGATTGGCTTCCTTCACTTAGTAATATGCATGTAAGTTTCCCCCATAACTTTCATGGCTTGATAACTCGTATATTTTTAGTGCTGACTAGTATTCCATTGTCTGGATCTACCACAATTTATTCATCCATTTTCCTACTGAAAGACATCTTGGTCGCTTCTAAGTTTTGGCAATTGTGAATAAAGTCACTGTAAACATATCTGTATGCAGATTTTTGGGTGAATAGAAGTTTTCACCTCCTTTGGCTAAATAACAAGAGGGGCAATGTATGGTAAAGACACATTTGGTTGGTTAAGAACCTGCCAAACTGTCTTCTAAAGTGGCTCTACCATTCTGCATTCCAACCAGCAATGAGAGTTTGCGTTGCTGCACGTCTTTGACAACATTTGGTCTTGTCAGCGGTCTGGATCTGGGCCATCAGAATAGGTGTGTAGTGGTCGCTCATTGTTTTAATTTGCATTTTCCTGACGACATGTGATATAAAGTGTAGTAGTTTTTAAAATGTATTCTTTGTTCTCTTTTAAAAAAATTAAGTGGGTTTCAAAGATTGTATTTTATTTTCCAGTAAAATGAAATATAATAGTGCTAGAAATACAGATCTCTATTTTGTAACTTGTTTGAATAAAAACTGCATACAGTGTAATATAGGATAAGCAGGAAAATGGGGATAATAATGAAATGTGGCTTCTTTTACTGATTGTGCTTTGACTTTGAAGGGTATTATTCATCTGCTATTTATATGATCATTTTATAAAGTTAAAATATCCAGACGTATAGAGAAAACAATTCTCTTTAGATGTCTTGGAACAGAAACATAACATATTAAAGATCAATTGATGTCTTATGTTTCTATCAATGGTGTAAATTAAGATGTAGTTGATAGTATAATTGAGACCTCACAAAATACTGATAGCATTTTCATTTAAAATTGGGATTTCCTTATATTCTCCATTTGATAAATTATTCTTATGCATAGAGGAGCTAATAAGGAAGAATTGTTTTTATAATAAGCATTTTCTCTTTTCTCTTTCTGATGTCTTATGTCAATGGAAAAGAACCCCCAAAATAAGTGCTGCTTCTTATCATCGTGCAAATGTGATTCCAGAGCGCCCTTCTCTGTCTTAATCACTGAAATTATTTGGTTATCAAAGCCATACACAGTTCATGATTTGACTTTCATCCTTTTCAGACTTATCCATGATATTGGTCTGGCCTTGAAAACATTAAAATGGCCTTTGTTTGATATTCAACATGTAATTTCAGAAAGACGTGTTCATTTTAAAGATTGAGACTGAGTGTTAGTGTGATTGAAGAGTCTTAACAAGGCCTGGGAATAGAACAATCGTTTCTGAGGGTGTGTGTGGGCAGAATAGTGGGGTAAACAATAAAATAGCAAAGGGAGTATTTATACGTGTGATTGTGTGTGTGTGTATGTGTGTGTGTGTGTTCAACCTTCTTCCCCATAGTGGACAAAATCTTTGTTTGTTTTCAACAAACATCTTTTTTTAAATTTAAATTTTGGTTAGTTAACACGCAGTGCAATATTGGTTTCTGGAGTAAAATTCAGTGATTCATCACTTACATACAACACCCAGTGCTCATCACATCAAGTGCCCTCTTCAAAAACATTCTTTAAAGCAGAGACTATTTCCAAAAGAAATCCTTAATGCCTTTTTAACAGAATTATTCTACATTTGATATTTTGGAAAATAATTTCTTCCAATCAGCTGCTCCTAATAAAGAGACTCCAGGCCATATGTTCTGTGACAAACTGGACTTGTTTCAGCAGCGGGAGTCACGCGACCTGGTTTGGAAGGAACAGAACACGAAGAGACTAGATGCTACCTGCCTTCACTTAACTTCTTCCTTCTGTGTGAGGGCATTTTTCTGTTAAGTTCGTATAATAATAACACAATCGTAATGTTTCCAAAATAGAGATTAAGTGACTTTCTGAGAAGTGCGTCCAGGATTTCGTGCTGCTTCCTGCCATCATCAGTGAGTGAATAGGTTTTGTACAATTTCTGTAGACAGCTTCTCCAGCAGAATGAGTTACTGTATTTATTTGATTTCTCTTCTTACCGTAAGTATTGTGAGGTACGGCGGGGGTGCGGCTGTAGGGGTCCCGAGACGATAAGGTAGGTGCCGTTGGATTGGGGCTCTAGGCAATCCTAACTGTCCTGGCAGGGTGTCCTAAACTATCTGGAGGTCTTAGGAGAGGGGGTGTTTCTCACAAGGATCCACCATGCAGATGGTCCAAATTCACTCTGTGGGCAACACCATTCCAGGGGTCATCACATTGTTTGCCCTCACCATGGAATAGACCTTAAACAGTATGAGAGAGCAAAAAGATTTCTTCTGGCCTCAGTGAAAATAAGTTTAAAGGCACTTTGGAGTATAAAATGAATAGGTTTTTCTCCCATGGAAAGACACAAATACAAAACCTCAATCCTTTATTAGTAACAAATTAAATATCTTTCAGTCTTGATCTTTATGAAGATCATCATACTAATATCCATGTTCACAATTCTGTTTTTTGTGTGTGAAATACTTTCTCATTAATGCATCCTTAAGAATGTCTGCTAAAAACTTTCATTTCCAATAAAGCTCTGAGACGTTCCTTCTCTACCGAAGAAATCCTTAGAAACGTCCTTGTTTGCTCTACCTCCAGCTGCAAAGTTGGTGAGACTCCATGACTCCTGATCATATTATCCCACCCTCCTGCTGCTATTTTTGCCACTTCTCTCGGTGCACCCCCCCACAGCCTGGTGCCCACATGATAAATCCGGCAGCTGTCGTCATGCAGTTGGCCCGGCCACCTCCCCCAGCCTCGTGCTGTCGGGAGTGTGCTCAAGGGACCAGTGATGCTGAAGAATTTCTCAGGTCATCTTCACTGACCTAGAAAAGCAAAGAGGTTCTAGCTTTTGCCCACGGCTGGAGGCAGCGGCCCAGCTCTGCTTAGTGTGGCTAAAGCCGTCAGCAGCCCGAGACACGGTTCAGACGGCCGCCCCAAAGTCAGGATGCTGTGAGAAGAGCAACCGACGTTCTGAAACTTTATATAAAAACCCGAATGACCCCAGCTGACGCTCCCCCCTTTTTGTTCTTTGGTGACATAGCTGAAACCTTATGGTTCGGTTTTAGAAAAGGCACCACTCCCTCGAAATTATTTTCCAAAAGGAAGGATCCGGCAAATGGCACAAATAGCCAAAAGGACCTCAGTGAGCAGAATGTGGGCTCGCTTACTTCTTATTTGCAGCTTCCCACTCCCGTAAGAAAATCAACTAGGAAACGCGGACGGGGATAATTCCTTCTCCTGGCAGCTGAGCTCTAATCTAGCCTCTCGTTCTTTACTGAGCTCGCACTTGCTGGAGACATTTTAATGTCTTAATGAAAGGACAGGGAAATTATCACTCACTGATTTGTGTTTTTAAATTTGGAGTTTCTAAATTAAGCCTAGTTAACGATACAGGCATGCCCATTTTCAGGACTGGATGTTCAGCTCCTACACTTGATGTGTCACCTTGAGGGTTTCCTGTGAGGTAATTATCATGCTGGGATGAGCTAATCTCCCCTAGAATAGTACACCTGCCTCATTCTGCTAACAAATAGGCCCCTGCCTTCTAGAGACTGCCTGACCTGACCTATTCTATCTCTCCCATCAGCAGAAAGACTCATATCATCACTGGGCCAAAGGTGAATTGCCTAGAGACAAAGTTGGAATGAATTTTTTGCAGTCCCATTTCGCCAGACATTCAAACCACTTCATTCTGAAGAGTGGAGACCTTTAACTCTGTCACATATTTATATATGCTTATAAGGCCAGGGAAGGGTCTTTCTGCAGATCTGCTCGGGGTGAATGTATCAAAATAGTATACCAGAAGAAACCGGGTCTGCCTCGCAAACCTTTGTCCTCCAACGTTATTACTCTGAGAAAAGAGAAATACTGCTGCTGGTGGTTTCGTTTACTTGCGTTTTGCAAGTTGCCTGTGGATGCTTTTGTCATGTGGCGGTTGGTGTAGAATTTCAAGTCCGAACCCCAGCCAGAGCTGGAGTGGGGTGAGGGCCACTTGAACGTCCGTTCGTCAGATCCCTGGAAAAAAAAAAAAAATTAAGATTTTCTCTCTGATGCCTGTTTCCCATATAAAATGTGGCTTTGTTTTTTTATAGTTTTTCTTATTCCCTACAGCAAAAGAGGCTAATATTCATTTAAAACCCAATAACAATTAAAACCCCCAATAACAATTAAAACCTACAATGAACAACTGCTCTAGCTTTGTTTATTGCATGCATAAATAATCATACTTCAATGAACATGTTAGTATCTATGATCTCTTCCCAGATTAAGGTTGCCTCGAGACTGCTTGCTTTGGCTACTGTAAATGTGACATGAATTACGCTCAGGAAAATGTGTCTAACATGCTGGGTTTGAAGTAAATTATTTTCTTCTAATATACCTACACAACTGTCACAAGGAATTACATTGCAGATTTAGTGATGTTAAGTGTCAATTGTAATTTGGTGACAGCCATTTTATTGGCTATGCATATTGCTCTGCTAGGACTGCTTCTCAGTATGGAGGCCACCGTATCATTAAAAACCAGTGATCCTTCACTGATGACATAATTTGACTGGCAGAGAGAGGAGCAGAGAGGGGCTTGCTTCCACCTGCACGGGATCTGCTGTATGTCAGAGATGAATTTGCCTTCAAATTAGAAACAGCACTGCAGATGAGGGGCTGTGATTTTGCTTGAGTTCTTTTAAGGCGTTTTTCTGGAATGGTTACCGAGCAGCTGATAGAAGTCTCCTTTAATATGTCAAACATATATATTATGCAGCCTGTAAACATTTCAAATATTTTTAGTCAGAGCTTCCAGTGAGTTATCTATGAAACCGTTTCCGCTGAACCGAGCCACATGTATTTCTGCACACTCATCCATCCATTCTTTTGTCTACAACTCTGTCTTTGGCATAGGTTCCAGGAATAAAAATTTATGTGATAAAATGGTAACCAAAAAAAAAAAAAAAAAACCCAACAAAAAACAACCACAACCGAGATCTAATGAGCTCGGTGCTTCGGCAGGTGGGATCCATCATCAGAGCTAGGTAAGAATTTACAGTAAGAACAGAACTGTAATCATACATTCTGAACATTTTCTAAACTGACAATTCAAGTTATGTGTTTTATGCTAATATACATTGTGGTAGGGTCTAATAAACTGTGACTCACTCATAAATAGTAGAAAAGCTGATGGCACTCACACGCAAGCACATACACAGCCTCACACACAGTCTGTACTTATGCAGGAAACAGGAAATAGAGTCCAAGACTTTCTTAGCAAATTTAAATCAATATAACTGCATTCCATTTTCAGTATTTAAATTAAATTTCTTGCTGCAAGGCACTGTAAGGAACAAAGCAAAGTACCTTAAAAGAAAGTGTATCGCTCGTAATTTTACCTCATTTCACACCTATTTGACAGCTTCTCTTAGCCAATTGGTTTCATTGAAAATGCTGACAATATTCACCTATTAGAGTCCTGCCCTTCTATGTGGAGACCATTCCTCTTAGATACACTTCATTAGCTTTCAACACGGAAAAATAACTTTTTCCCTCCTCACGCTACTGACACTTGCCACTATTTTCCCCTTCTCTTAACACAGCACTTATTTATTTATTAAGAAAAGAAACTTTCCAGAACAATAAATAGCATAAATTATTCAGCCAATTTCAGTCCAGCCACATAAATCATAGTCAGGCAGACAAGCTACTTATGACAAATGCTTTGTCTAAGAGAAATACACCACTGAAGGTTTAATCAGAGGCGCTAAACATTTCAGACTTTCCCGTTTTTATTCTTGGCCAGGAAAACTCTATTTCTCTGTCTACAGAGGCTCTTCAGAATGCTCTTTTTTCCCATGAGAATATTGAGACCATTTTTATCCACAGTAGGGAGGAGGGTGTTAATAAAAGTGCACTTTTCTGAAGAAAAATTCAAATGGGGGTTGGCAAATCTTCTCAATTCTTGAAAGCATATTTCAGGGCCAACTGTGGATATGTTAATAGCTTTTCACATGATGGGCCATCAAGTCCTACTTTTCGAGACTGGTCAGGGTGTTCCCACATCCACCAAAAAGAAAAGGAAAAAAAAAAAAAAAGCAAGTGGAATTTGGAAGCAGGATGAATCCAGAGTAGTTGGTAGAATCAGAAGACGCAGCTTCCTATTTTGTCTTGTCATTGGCTCCCAAGGCTTCTGCCACTTATGTTTTTTAACTGAAGCTTCCTCCTTTACTGCCTTATTACTATAAATGGGCCCCATAAAAATGCTTGATTACAGCGTGGTAGGCTAAAATATGCCCATAAAAAAATCTTTTTTTGGTCAGCTTCAAATAATGGTAATATTTTTTCCAGTAAAAGGAATGAAATCTTAATTCCCCTAATACTTAAATTGCCAACTTTCCCCCTTAGTTATCGTTAAACAAATTTTTAGACCATCAGTGATTCAAGGCATGTACATATGTTACTGGGGACGTCAGATATTTGTGATGACTTTGGAACTTCAAAAAAGTTAGGTCCGTGCCTGATCTGGGTTACCATTTACTCAAAGGAGAAAGTGTCTATCCCACTAGAGCAGTTAGTGAGGTGTTTCGTTCCGTTTCACTTTGTTTACTTTTGACAGCAGAAGGCTTGCCACTCCTTGAAGAAATCCAACCATTTCATCAGAGAAAATGGTCACGGCGGAGCGAAGACTAGCCCGTCTCCTCACCCGGTTTTATCAGAAAGGGGACTATGTTGTCCACGGCTAAAGCCACTAGGGAACAGTGCGAGAAGGTGGGGTTAAGCTGATCGTGCAGTCGCGGAGCCAGCGGGGACAGAAGAGAAGAAGGGCAGACAATGTCACGGAAGGTTAGTCTACACCGACGGTCCCCTAACTCTTGCTGCGGAAAGCCTGTCTCAGCAGCCCAGCGGCCCCCCAGCATATGTGAAGGCCCTCCTCCAGTGAAGCTGGAAGAAAAGACATGACCTGGAACACAGCACGCCTCCCCTCTGGGCCTGTTTTCCATGGTAGTTGCTGGACTCAGTCTTGCTTACCTTACAAGCTGTGAGTGAATTGTGGCCCAAGCAGCTGTGGCCGTGGGCCACGTGACAAAGTATTCCTTTCCCATGTACATGCGGCATTTTGCCACACAAAGGTACAGCACACGGATCTCCTAAGGAGCATGCATCAAGTTTATTTTCTGACTAGTAAATGAGTAAATTTTTCTGACTCAGTTGGGAATGAAAGGAAAATAACCTGCCTTTGGAGCTATCCCAAGGTCTGATTCCTTTGGAGCGGTTCGTGTAATTTAACAACAACAACCCAGTCATCAGAGAACTCTGGTCTAAGTATATGGCCAGCTATAAGCTTTGCAGATGGATCTGCAGGGGCTAAGATAGAAGTGGGTAACTTTGAGCAAGCCCAGGGGAGAAACTTGAGCTCAGGGAAATGTCAGTAAGATTCCAAGCACCCTATTCTAGACAGACTCATTTAAATCCCCAAGTTTTTAGGAGACGATAATACAAGGCACTCTTAGAAATGGTTCGGTTGTGATTATAGTCGGTCTAGGCTTTGTTTCCACTTGATTATACTTGTCATCTCTTCTGTCAGGGCTCTGGTGAATATATGAGAAATTGGGGGGAAGCTATAGCATATTAGTGAGGAGACTAAAGAAGGCAAGTGCAAGGATTGGTATCTTATACCAAGAAGAATTTGGAATTTTAAATGAAAGGAAAAAAGTCAACGCAGTGTAGAATGTTGTGACGTTTTCAATGAACAACTGCTCTTCCTGAACTTAGTTTCTCTGAGACCAAGTCGTCATTGTCGGTAAGTAGAGTGAGCCTATGTCCCGGTTTGCCCAGGACAGTCCCAGTTCACGTCGGTCGAGCAAGTTAGTTATAAGTAATATCCCCTTGTTTTCTTAAAAGTGTCCTGGCTTGGGAGATAAATTATATACCGGTCCTAAACATAAACAAAGCTCCCTTTGAAGTTAATAGATGTGTATAAAGGATGAAAGAGGAAATGCTTTGATTTGGTTTTCAAATCTGGTTTCCCTGAAGAGAGAAAGAGAGAGAGAGAGGAGGCAGAGGACATGGAAACCAGAGCAAACCAGGCCTACATGGTAATATACTCAGGCCTACATCTTTCTTGTTGTCATTATGCCCTTTGTCTTTCTCCCCTAGGGTCTTCTGTGAGGATATTTTGAAATATTTTCAGATGAACAATTTAGGACTCCAAATAATTTCAGATTTTCTTCAGATTTCTAGTTATAATATTCAGAAAAAAGTAAGGAACTGGATTTCATACGACTCGCTTAAGTTAATTAGGAAGTTGGGAATGGAATCAAATTTCACTTTATTCCACTGTGAGAATTCTCTTGGGTAGTGTATTAGACAGATGCTAGCCTTCTGAGAGCAATCAACAATGAATCGTAAGTAGGATATGACCAACAGATTCAATTTTCATATGATTTTGGAGAAGTTCTGATTCCGTCAAAGTTAAAGCAAACTGCCAATAACTGAAGAAACAACGTGATTAACAATATTTGTAAACGTGGAAACTACTTATTTCTAAATATTTAAGCATGATTTTTTCATAAAACTAGAAATTTCAATTCATCATACTACTTATGTTAATTCTTTAGAAGTTAAAAATTACACTTCATTGACTGATGGATTTTTTTGATTAAACATAGGCAGGTTAATGTGAGGTTGCTGTGAATAATGATTTTTGGGGTATTTTTCTTAGCAAAGTATGCATTAAATTAATTACTTTAAAAATGTATACATGAAATGATACATTCAAGGTTTTTGGAAAAACAGGAAATGTAGAGTACTGGTATGTTTTGCTAGGAATATTATCTTCTATTTTGGTTCACTTATTTTTCATGTAACAAAACTTTAAATTGTTAATTGAGGAAACACCTGTTTTACCTGATTTTCTTAAGCACACTGGATGGATATTGGATGCCTTGCAGCAAAACTCTCATTAAACCAAGGATCCCGTGATATGCACTACAATGGCTGAATTATTGCATCGAAGAGAATATTATACTAAAACTTCACTGCGTCACGATCCTCAGGGACTTTGCTATAGAATTACTTGTAAATGGAACCATTTTATAAAAACATCCTTCCGAAGCTTTAGGATTTCAAGGAACTGGATAAAAAGAGATACTCTGTTACAGATAAGGAATCGATTTACAGAAGAAAAATATTAGAAACAAATGAACATTTCTAGAGCCTATTTTATTTAACCTCTCTATAAGCTGCCTGGGGAAGCTTAGATGACAGAAATGGCCAAACCCAAATGTGCTATTTTCTTGTACCAACGGGAATAGTGTCTTCCTCTGGCACAGTTATCGATGTGTGCCGAGCCAGCCCCATCAGAGTACATCGAGTACTGGGCTGGAAACACTTTCTTTAAGAAAGTTTGCCCATCATTGCAGCTGAAGCCATCACACTACCCTAGGGGGAGCCTGTTTTACAATGGTCTCATTGGATACTCTTAGGATAATTACACTGATAGCATTTGCTGTGGGGTTTATGTCAGGAGATGGTACGCTGTGAAATTTTCAAGCTTTATGATGACATAAAGCATTTTGGTCAGTGGAAAGGCAAGGTTGTAGAAAGATTTGATTAGCTAGGCAAAGTATCCATCACAGCACGGGCTTAATAAATTTTTGTTTCTTTCTTCATTGCTGGTCAGTGTCCACCTCTGGTTTTGTTTCCTCTTCAACTTTTCAGTTTGATACATGAATTGATTTCTTTCTAGCTTCCCTGGCGCAGTGCCTGGGAATTCCCTACCTATCTGCCATGGGACATGGGAAAACCCCACTATCAACCCTCATACATTATTGTGGCTGATGAGTGAACAGTGCCCTACCATCCCATGTCATTAGATAGCGCGGTTTTACCTAATCACAGAGTAGCTGGACATTCCAATCATTCTGTAGTTAAATATACATTTCCTGTGAGGAAAACCAGATTCAGGGGTAAGGTTGTGGCAGACTGTATATTCCCTAAATGACCACCACATTTCCTTTCTCCTGTGCTCTTCTAGAAATTTGCCATTTCCTCAACAAGAGGCAGAGTCTACGTCTCTTTCTCTTAAAGCTGGGCAGTCTTTGTCAACTGTTTGACTAAAAGAATATGGCGAGAGTAACGGTATGGGATTTCCAAAGCTAAGTCCAACGAGGGGGTACAGTTTCTGCCTTGATCCTCTCTGGGGCTGATTTCCTTTAGAATGTAGTTGGTATGTGGTGAGGAAGTGCAGGCCACATGAAGAAGAACAACGACCCCTCTTAGTCACCAGTCAGCACCGACTTGCCAGTCATGTGAGGAGACCATCTTGTAGGTGCACATCCTGTCCAAAGTTGGGCCGCCCCTTCCAATGCTGTGTGGAGCAGAAGTAAGCTTTCCCTGCTAAGCCCCATCCAAACTGCAGATCCGTGAGCAAAAATAAATGGATGCTATTGTTCAAAGTCATTGTTTTTGGTGATTGTTACATGGCAAAAGATATTAATCTTCATCACTTTATGGGCTAGAGGTAGAATTATGCTCATTTTATAGAGTAGGAAAGAGAGGCGTCCAATAGTTAAATAACTTGTCAAGGTCACCCCAGTGGTAGATAATGGGGGCAGATTCTCGAGACTCCTTCACGGCACAACTTCTTACAGAAGATACAACACCAGCTTATCATGGTACGGCAGTAAGTCGTGTGAAGTCTAGAGACAAACCACTGGCAACCGAATGCCCAAATAGTGCAGAGCACTGATTCCTATCCTGGGGAATCAGCAGTGAAAGAAACAGGAGAGTCCTTGCCCTCATGGAGCTTTCTTTCCAGCATATGAGAGACAATAACATGACACCTTTAGCTTTTAAAGCATTTACCACTATGTCTGGCACATAAATGCAACATGAATATTGGTTATTGGTATGATTATTGAACATGAAAAGACTGTGGTTATTATCTGTGACCTGGATGTTACAAACAATATTGTCTGTCCATTTTAATGTCTGCATTTCAATGGATGAGAAACAACATTTGATTTCTGTGAGCAGAGCACAACTTTGAAACAGATAATTCTAGCAAATCATACAGTACCTAGTGTTTAATATTCAGCTATTATATAATGGCCTCCAGGACTGTGTGCATCTATAAAGAGGTGTCAGAAGGGGTTATGAAAATAACATCAGAGATACTAAAAAAGATATTCCAACAGTAGCTTGACCGTACTTGAAAAGTAAAATCTTGATTATCAGTGGTGTAATGGTGGGCAGGAAATGTGTTGATAATTGAAGCCAACAGATAGCCCTTAGCTCCCTGGTTCATCAAACCTTTTCCCAGAACAGATAAGCAGCAAAATTGGCTGGTTTAAATTTCACTTCCTTTTATTGCTCCTGTGGACATGCTAATGAATAATAGACAAGGAGAGGCAAGAACGCAGGTAATTGGTCTGTTGTGGATGTGTGGAGCTGGAAGGGACCTTAGAGTCTCCTCCGGTCTAGTTCCCTCATTCTAGAGTTAAGGAAGCTGAAGCCTGGGGGTGCTAAGTGTCCCGATGGCACATGGCTGCTGAGCATCCGAGCTGAAGCCAGGTCCCAAGTCCCAAGTCGCTTATTTGTATAGCTTTCACCGGTTTCCACTCACACCGTCTCACTCCTCGCCATATCAGCAACTGCTCATCATCGGGGGTCTATGTACAAGTAACTGAGTTACACAGAGACTAGAATTTCTTTTTCAATATTGTGATCAGTAAACATGGGGCCAGGAGGGCACCTTGGTTTTCCTTTCGCCAGAGACTCAGAATTCCAGCCTCCGTGGGCTTGCTCTAGAGATTGACTCCACCTGGAGGGCGCCTGTGTGTTTTAAATTCTCCTCCTGGGCGCTTTCCCACGTAAAGGAAGCCGCTCCTTCTCCTGGTTGTTGGAGGAGGTCATCGAGAGGCCACGACCGCTAGTTGACCCCCAGGCTAGATCCGGGCAATTAGAGGAGGCGCCTCGCCTCGCTGCCTTCCCAGCGCTTCGAACCTACGCTCTCCCCACCGTTCCGACCGTGGAAGCGGTTTTCAAGGACACAGCCTCGAGAGAGCAATGTGTTGTTGAGGCCGTCCGGGTGGTATAGGACTGAATCCAGTTACGGCTTCTAGATAAACTTCTAAAATTTTGACCTGCTGGTGAGGAGATCTCCTCGTCTCAAGGGAGCCCAAAGCAAGCCTTGTAAGTAAATTCTTTCGCTTATTAAACCTGCCACCTGCCAGTCTGGGCTGACGTGCTCCGCTCTTCGTTCTCCCCTTGCTCTCCGTGTGTAAGGGCCAGTTCGGGAACCAACAGGGGTCCGGCTGTCATGTCACGAAGCCTTCCCTGAGCGCCGTGGCTGCCCTACGTAGTTGGTTCTTCCCTCGACTTCCCTGGTGTTAGAGCCCCATAGAGTTACTTCTGAATGGTAAGCTCCCTGAGGACAGACAAGCGTTTCAGCGCCTGGGTCAACACGGTATCATCCACGAGTACAACAGTCTGTACCTGCCGGAAGTCGTGTCGGAGGGCTTGCCTAGGTTAGTAACAAGTGTCCAACCTGTCCCTTTCAGGGGATCGTAGCTCTCCACTTGTATTTCACTGAATTCCAATCAACGGTCATGTTTTCAGAGTGTGGGGTCATGTTTTCAGAGTGTCAGTGGCAAGAGTAATAAAGGAATAGGAGGGACATGCTTTTTATCAAATAACTACTAATATGCAGTCGGCATTATGAAATGATTTAATTTATTCATTTTGTAAATATGTGGATCACTTCCTAGGTAAAAGGCAACATGTTAGGCTCCCTGTTAAATAAAAAGCCAAATAAACGTCTGTGATTTATTCTACCAGCATATGATAGTTTGTCCAAACCATATTTTCTCTAATGCCTTTCCTGCCCCTGCTCCTAGGAGATGGAAGTAGAAGTAGGGGCTGGAGAGGTGGGTTGTAGTTTTCATTTCCCTTTACAGCCATTCATTGGAAACCAGCTGCGCTTGCCTAACGTGTAACATATGGAGTCGGGATTAAGAGATGACTAGTCAATTCTTCAGGGTTCTCTTTTCTTTCTTTCTCTTGCCACTTTGGGCTTCAGAATCTTAATTTCAATAGTCATTTGTGTCCTCCTTACTCAGATAATTATCTGTTAACAATATTTGAAAGGGATATTAAGTTGTACGTTTAAAAAGACGGTTGATAGGTTTAATTGAATAAAATATACTGTACACAAGAATATATGTATATGCTTCCTGAATTTTTGAGATTAACTTCTAATTTTTCCTCACTAGGAATTGGCAAAGTCTTTAGTAAGATGTAGTTTAGAGATTTTTTTCCCCCTTTTATGGTTTCAATTTATTTTCTTCTCTTTTTGCCCAACTGTATTAATTAGGTTGCTGGAAGAGTTGCACATGTAAACGACCACTTCAGTAAAATGCGGTCTTTTCTATAATTGAGGTGTATGTAAAGATCACAGGGAGAGGAACCTTAAGCTTTGCTTGGGGAACTAGAAAATTTCTTCACAAAAGTAAACTTTCAGTTGAATATTGAGAATAAGAAGGTGTTTTCTACTTGCACAAATGGAAATAGGGAATTTTAAACTGGGTGAATGGCGTTACTTCAGATACTCAACTGTTTTATTGAACGATTATTTATTGACCATCTTAGATAAGCCAGGCATTGTAGTAGGTACTACAATACAAAATGTGGATGTAGTCCTAGAGGTGCTTGGAGAGAAAGATACAAATAGATAATTATAAGATTGTGAGGAAAGTGATAGAGTTATGCACAGAGCTTCATGGTAATAAACATGAGGGACTGAAAGAATATTATCTTTTTTTTTATTGTTTGAAATTCTAACCTAAGCATATATATATTTTTTTAATGATTTTTTTATTATATTATGTTAGTCACCATACAGTACATCCCCGGTTTCCGATGTAAAGCTCGATGATTCATTAGTTGCGTATAACACCCAGTGCACCATGCAATACGTGCCCTCCTTACTACCCATCACCGGTCTATCCCATTCCCCCACCCCCCTCCCCTCTGAAGCCCTCAGTTTGTTTCTCATAGTCCATAGTTTCTCATGTTTCATTCCCCCTTCTGATTACCCTTTCTTTATCCCTTTCTTCCCCTACCGATCATCCTGAAAGAATATTATCTGTTCAGAGTATTAGAAGTATAATTGAACTACAAGAATGGGGCAAAGGTAGGTAGAAGCCAGAGGGGTTGGGTATGAAAAGTTCTTCATACTTCCATATATTGTGTGCACTTAAGAGACAGTAGATTCTCTCTTGTCTTTGATGGGAAGTTGCTGAGAAATTGTATGCCGTTAAATTTGCTCTCATGTGTATGTTCTGTCACCAGCAACAGCGTGGAGGGGACAGGCACGAGTTGGGAGACTGTTGCAGTAGGTCAGGCAAAAGATCATACATACCGAGATTGGCAGTAGCAGTGAGGATAAAGAGAATGAAATTTTTACTAACTGATTTGATATGGGGTTAAAGGAGAAGGATAAATATAGGATAAATATAAATAAAGGCCAAGTTTCTTGTTTTGCAATGAGTGGGAGGTAGAACGTGTAGATCAAATACAGTTTTGAGGGAAGGATGATGAGTCACCATCCGTTGGCATTTTCAGATGAATATAATCTACCAGGAAATTAGATTTAAGAGTCTGAGGACAGAAATAATGCTCTGGGCAAATTAGGTTGGGGAGACAGAAGAGAGATGGTGGTAGAAGGTAACACTGCTTGGGAAGCGTGCAGAGGGTGAGAAGAGATGAGGGACAAGGATTGAATTTTGGAAACTTGGGAGCTTAAAAGGAGGGCTGGAGAAGATGAAGTTAAAAGGATGCTGGAAGGAATAGGCATAACAAGAGGGAGAAAGTGAGAATTTCGCGGCGTGGAAATCCTAAGAGGAAGGTGTTTCAAGGAACAATTGGCATAAGATACTCTAGAGAGCGCAGGTTATGGTAAAGGCTAAAAAGGACCCATCAGGTTTGCTAAGCAGGTCATCGATAGGCTTGGTGGTTGAGGCACCTTTTTGTGGAGGGAAGGGAGCTTTTTACGCTGGGGTAAAGAATAAACAAGAGGTGTTGAGATTTTGAAAGTGAATCCCTTTCTGTGGCAGCTTGTGTGTGACCAGAAGAGCGTACTCAGGATCGTGCCTATGTGGCGGTCGCACCATTAAAAAAGACTTTTTAAAGATACGGTGATGGTGTTCTACATTTAGGTTCCTGGGGAGAAGGGAGGCTGCAGGATGGAAGGAGGAGTGGGGATGACGAGCCAACAGTATTTCAGAAGAGGCAGAGGGGAGCGAAATGAAGCTACAGTTTCTTTTCTGTCTGTCCCATGCTGTTCTTGTCCCATAACACACTGAGAAGGGCAGGTCACTTCCTTGTAAAACCTGAATATTAATTTGGTCTCCATATGGTGCAGTCTCTGTGGTGTTGAATTCAAAGGAACACAGCCCAGCTAACAAAAAAGTAAATTAAAATTTTTATTGGTGTTTCTCTAAAAATGCCTGGGGCAGGGGAAGTACATTTCTAACTTGGAGTAAGACTTCTTAAATTTCTCCTTTGACATCTCTCCTTAACAACCTCCCCTCCCCCCACTCAACGTCGCTGCATTCACTACAGAGTTTCCATAGTACTTTGTGAAGCAAAGCACACCACCATCTCTCCCTCTTGCCAAAGTCACACACACTTGAAACTGGCAGAACAATCACTCCTGCTACATAATTTGCCAAAAAGAAGTTTGCTCGGTTAGAGAGGACAAAGGTGCACATGGAAATAGAGAGGAATTGAAGCTACGGAAATGGCCCAGTAGTTCTCAAACGTTCGCATTCATCAGAATCACCTGGAGAGTTTGTGCCAACAAACTCCATCCGAACTCTATCCCAAGAGCTTGTGATTCAGTAGGTCTCGGGTGGGCCCAAGAATTTGCGTTTCTGGTAAGTTCCCGAGTAATGCTGATGCTTGTGGTCTGTGAAATACACCTTGAGAACCACTGAACTAGTTAGCTTAATGGGAAGCAAATCAGAGCGGAGACTGGGAAGCCATGGAATGCTATTACAAAAACCAAGGTAGGAGGCATGGTTTTTATTAAAGGCAAAAAGGCAAGTCTGGTTGTTAGAAGTCCTGAGGCAAGGCCTACTTGATGCTGAGCTACTGACATACTGGTCTAGGTTCTTTAGCTTTTACTGATGAGTTGTAACTTGTTCCACAGAGAAGGGGATACATGGAGGGTGGCGGTGGGGGTAGCTGGGCTTGTCCAGGTGATGGGATTAGAGGCATTCAAAGGCAGACAGCAAAGTAGGTGTGCATGCGTTAATTGACAAAGGACAAAGTGGTGAGTGAGGTAAAAATTGTTATTCCAATTTCTCCCCCAGAGGGTCTTAAGAAGTTTTGCGACTCATCCAAATTTATTTTTGCATCCCAACTGAAGTAGCTTTTCTGACCCTCTGAGTGTTTTTTCCACTTACGAAGTAGGTAAAGGTGTCTTTTTACAAGCAGTTTGGTAGTTTATGAGTTTAAAGTTTTTGACAGGTTTACCCAATATTGAGAAATGATAAACATCCAAGTGCGTTTCTTAACTGTATAATCATGTAGAGCTTCAGTGAAATTTGAGCCATATATTTCCAGTTCAAATTAAATAACCAAATTTCCATATTGTTGAGTAACTAAACTAATTTGATGCTTAAGATATCCCTTAAGAACTAGTCAGTGTACTTTTTACAGTGCTTTGTTCTGCAGAAAATGTTGACTTATGTCCAGATAAACAGATGCCAAAGCAGGGAAAAATATTAAGCAAATGAGTCTTTGTTTGATAAATTCTGATATAATTTTAACACAGGTGAAACATTTGATTTTCCTCAAACAGAATTCTTCTAAGCAAATATTTAGAATTCTTCATCATGTTGCTGTGTCTATTGCTATGCAGTTGAGCAAGTTAGTTTGCAAGAAAATAACTGCATTTGTGAGAGGAGAAAAACAACAGACACATAATCACCTAAACTTTGGACAAACCTCTGAAATGGAAGCCAATATAGCAATGAAATCACAATGAAATTATAAATTTATGGAGGAAAAGCTGGGAGGTTAATTTTACCCTTTAAAACCTCAATGAAGCACAAAATTCAGGGGAAAAACTAATAATTATGACTAAGAATTGTAAGATTTGGAACATCAACTCAGCAAATGAAGACATTACCACATGGCAGACATTAGCCAATAAAATGCATCCAATCACTCTAAAATGAGCTCATAATGCAAAATGTGAGCACTGTGGAATTCCAGAGAGATGGTGCATTTATGAAAAAAATCCATTTATTACTTTCTGTGACAGAGCTCATTCAATCCACATTTACTGAGCATAGACAATGGCCTTGCACTTTGTGTGAGGTGCTTAGGAGGACGAAAAGAAGGCATCAGGTACAGATCCTGACCTTAAGTAGATTACAGTTTAGTTGGAATGGGTGATTGGAGGGAAAAGAGACAAACAAATAACTATAAGATAAGGAAAGATGCCAAAGATAAAAAGAGAGGCAGAAAGAGGAGGGTGAGAGTGAGGGAGGAGGAGGCAGAGTCTAGGATGATCTTCAGGAATGAGAAGCATTTGCACGGAGGCTTACAACATACATAATAATCTTTGGTTTTTATTTTACATGTTCTCAAAGTACATACTGCATCACTAAACTGAAAATGCCATGACATACATGTTTTCGACTGGCAGTTTGATAGCAAACCAACACGCCTTAGCATGCAAATCAGAACAAACAGGAGTATAAAACTCAGGAGTGGATGTAAGTCAACATAAGCTAGTTTATGCATCAAGCAACAAAATTCCCCTACATCTCAGTGGCTTAATCTCCAGTTTAGACAAGATAGATTATCCGTAGAAAGGTTAACATTGTAAAAAGTGAGGAGAGTGGTTTGGAGGCAGGGGAGAACATTTATGAGACTCCTGGAATAAGTCGGGGCAAGAAATGGTTTGAACCAAGATTTCATTGGAGCTATTCGATGTGGGGACTGAGAGGAAGAGGCGTTAGACATAATTCACATCTAGTTTGGATTGGATGGGTGGTGATGCTTTTAACCAAGAAGATAGCATCATTTACCCAGAAGCAGCCAGCAGGTTTGGGATGACCTTGATTGTGGTACTTACAGGAAAAATCCCTTTGGAGACACCGACCAAGTAGTTAGAAATACATATTTGGGTCACTGAAGAGAGATAGGACTAGGCATGTATATTTGGAAACAATTGGTCTTAAGGTAACAGTGGAAGCTGTGGGATGGCTGCGGTTTCCCAGGGAGGAGGCAGCTGAGCACAGAACTTTGGGGAAAGTCTTTATGGAGTAAAGAGATGAGTCCAGAGTTCTAACTCCACTTTTTTCTAGAATGGGCTTTTATTAGTTTTCTTGGGCTGCTATGACTAAGTATCATAAACTGGGTGGCTTAAGCAACATAAATTTGATAAATTTATTGTCTCCCAGTTCTGGAGGCTAGAAGTCCAAGATCAAGGTGTCAGGGGTCAGCAGGGTTGGTTCCTTCTGAGGGCGGTGAGGGGCAATCTGTGCCATGCGTCTCTCCTAACTTGCGGTGGCGTGCCGGCAGTCTTTGGCACTCCTTGACTTGGAGGTGCGCCACCCCGATCTCTGCCTGCCTCTTTTATGGCATCATCCCTGTGTGTGTCTCTCTCTGTGTCCAAATCTCCCTTATTTATAAGAACTCTGATTATTGGATGAGGATCCACCCTGATGACTTCATCTTCACCTGCTTATCTGCCAGGACCATATTTCTGAATAAGGTCACATTTTGAGGTGCTGGGGGTCACGATTCCTACCTATGAATCTTGGGGGGATAAAATTCAACCCTAATAGGCTTTAGAAGAGCCCCCTCCTCTCATCATGCTTTGGAGTCAGGAGAAAGAAGCTGGGCTGCAACAGCCTGAGAATTAAGAGGAGATAAGAACGCCGAGGCCGTGAATGCGGACTTATGTATTTGGAACTGTATCCATTACAAATCCAATGGCGAGAGCTAGGGCTCCATGGATGATACAATTTCCAGAACAAACTACTTTAAGCTTGCCAAAGAATCATTCAAAGTCGGTGGTATCTTAACAGTGCTTCCTGCAAGATTATTTCTTCAACCTAAAACATATGGGCTTGTTTATTTGGTGAATAATGGTGCATATCCCTAGAACATGAGTTAGTCGTCATTCACTTTGCATCTAGTGTAATGTGCTCTTTTCTGATGAAACTTGGAAGTTTGAGTTTGAAAAATGATGTGTCTAAGAGAGTATGGACTAAGCAATTTTAGATATGGCAGAGCAATAAAAAACATTCTTGCCATGGATTCATGGGAGGTGCAAGGACAAAGATTAACCTTGGGAGGTGTATTATAGCATTTATTTTTTCAAAAGAAAGGGAAGAGTTGGTATTTAAATTCTCACTTTCATTTGAAGAGGGAAAAATATAAATCTTGGGATGTCTGAAAAATATTAAAATGTTCACAGAATTAACCGTCAGTGATAATATCAAATGTCACATTTCTACTTCATCACGTATTGGGAGAAACTGAAATATGTAACCAAATGGCCTACCAGGCTTTTCTTACGGTATGTTAATTTTCAACCAAAGTTTCTGGGCATAAGTGTGTATACAGTTTTGTTTGGGATCTCAGGTGATGTGGTTTGTGATTTGCAGTTGGATTTAAAATAAACACCAAGGAATTCAAGTATTTTTGTAACAGAATTTGAATAGCATTTATCTTTTAGTGGCATTTGTTTATTCTCCTAATTTCCTTCCTTCCTTCCTTCCTTCCTTCCTTCCTTCCTTCCTTCCTTCCATCCATCCATCCATCCATCCATCCATCACTTTGGACGTTATACACGGTGAGAGAGCAACCGATTGAATATATTTGTCCTAAACATTAAAATCCATGATGCTTCCAGAGCATTTGCTTCCAGAGCTTCCAGAGCGGTTTCGTATCTTAGGGTCTTTTGTTCTTTTTCACAATTTGTATAAGTGAGATGTACTGTTCCTGGGGACAAAGAATGCTAATGTGGACAGATACTGAACTTTTCTCTGCCCGGGTGAAAATTCAGAGCACCCAGCTATTTATATGTGGCACGTTGTCCATCAACAGGCGCAGAGTGACCACAGTGGAAATTGAAGTTGTAGTGCAGCTGTGTCCAGTACAATTTTTCTATCATGCTTGCCTGAGTTTTCTCCTTCGCAACTGGTCTTGGGGACTTCACTGTTGCTTCTGAACCTTGTGCCAGATACCTTTCTCTCTCCCTGACTGGAGGAACGGCATCTCTCCTTGTTTCGCACACATCTCCACATTTGCTCTGAAGGCAAAAGGACTAAACCTTATTTTATGTGGAAACATTTAAAATGTTAAGTCAGGAGAGAGTCCGTTAAAAAGAATAGTGGACTCAAAATTAGAAAACAGATGTTCTTTAATCCTTATTAGGCTGCTTAGAGCTGTGCGTTCTTAGACACGATATTCAACTCTTACTCATTCCTTCCTTCATTAATCCGTTGGCTCTTCCATCCATTCATCTACTTCTTTCCAACAAGCATTTCTTGGTTGTTTCCTGTGTTGTAGGCACTGTGTTAGGCACAGATGTTAGATAAAAACCACAGACCCATTCTTCAAGGAGTTCATAGATCAGTTGGGAAGATAAAATTATGGTACGAGTGACGAGTGTTAGAGTAGAGATAATCATGTGTAAATGAGGAGGTAAAATAATATGATTTCTAATGTTCTTTTTACTTCTATAATTATATGGTTCTAAGTCTATAAAAATCCTAAAAGCTGTTCGCATGCCTTTCGACTTGGGGATAAAACAGGCCTAGAGATATAAAGATAAAAAGTCAACCTGTTTCCTCCACTTAACAGGCCCCTGACTTGAAAGGAAAATAGACGAGTAATTGAATGTGTGTATGTGTATGCTTTACTTGCTCTCTGGGTCCTTGGACCACAGCATTCCTTGTTACTGCAGGTGTTTAATGGCACTGGCACCTGGGACTATGATTATTCAGAGTCAGGGGAATTTGGAAGGAAGTGAATGGTAGTCCCTGTGTGCTAGATGGAGTGAGGCAAGAAAGGTAGAACTTTGTCATTCTCATCTCCATGTGCTCGAGAGGCAAGGGGAGTCATCAGAGAGGTGAGAGCAAGACTCCAGAAATGTGCTTGGTATTTCTTCCTGCACCCGAAGACATTTTATAAAGAGTATAGGCAACACATGACTTATGGAAATACATGGCAAAAGATGGAGCCGTAATAACTAATGTTTCTCATTTGCTGCTGTAGACACCACCTAGGCCCTGGTGGAATCATTACCTTGGAAGAATAATACTTCTCTTGAGGCAGTTATGATGGTTAGTGACTACTACTCCAGAAGTTTACCTCACATTCTTGTCAACCACCAATTAAAAAAGAAGGCAACTGAAAAGAGTTCAACAGGTAGGCTTTGTACAAGTGTAATAAAGCTCATGTGATTGACATGTTTAAATAGGCGGTGTTTAATCAGACAAACAGAATCCATTTGAAGAATTTCAAGCAGAGTTAATATAGTTACAAAGTCCTGGAAGGCTAGAGGCACTGATAGAGTAAGGTTACCAAGAGAGAAGTATCTGTAGGGAAGCACTCCCAGCCCCTAGGCCCAGAGACCCAGAGGTAAAAATGATGTTACATAAAGTCCACGTGTGGCTGAAGCTGCTGGTGTGGGCACCGAGTTACCTGAGTATGACTCGGAGCCATGCTTACCTGTCACTATTGTGGCTGCTGAAACTGCCATTAGAATCTGGGAAAAATGGCTTCTTGTTCTCCTCAGTTCCTGCCACTGCTGCCCACTGGCAGAACTTAACAGGAAGTTAGGCAGCAAGGGAGTCTGGGAAGTCTAGCTTTGCAAGCTTCCTGCCCCTGAGGTGCCAAAGAGGGTACAGAAAAACAAAGGAGGAGCCAAGAGACAATACCCCACAGCACACCTCCTGTTGTCTTTTCTCTCCTTGCTAATCTGGTTTATTTTCCTGAAGCTTGTCCACCACTATCAAGCCAGTGAAGGGGAGGGTGAATTAAACTGAGGGAAAGAGGAGGATATAACATGGTGGCAGTCTTGACAGAAAGGAAAGAAAATGAAGAGATTGGAGAAGAAGGAAGACAGAAGAGGGATCTGAGGTCAGAAAATGTGCTTGAATTAGTACAGTATGGAGATCAAACACTTTGGGTTGGAGTAAAGTGAGAGATAGAAAAAAAAAATCCAATTAAAATGGTGGGATTCATGGGTTGGGGGTTAGGTTCAGCTTGCTACTTGTTTCAACATCTGTCTATCCTAGGAGAATTTTAATTCCCTGAAGTCTCATATTTATTATAGTATAACACCAATATGTTGCCACATGGTTAGTAAACTAGGAATAATTGAAAGAAGACACGAGGGCCAAATAACGCCCCTCACTTCCCATGGTCCACGAGGGTATCCGGGGATTCTGTAAATTCTTAAATCTCCTGTTACTAAGAAAATCCTTGGAATGCAAGAAGCTTGGAATCAGGGCAAGGATGCTACAGAGGCCAGGAAGCTTGTTACGGAAAGTGATGAGAATCTGAGGTCTTTGGGAAGAGGTGCCACCATCACCCTCCCTTCTGTAAGTCCCCCATAGTGCCAGGCAGTACAAAACATAACACGTGGGACACTAGCACAGAATACTCAGTAATTTGATACAGTGGGGGAACAGATCAGAGGCCAGCGAAGACCGGGATGCTAGTACACAAGCCGAAAGTCCTTCCCCTGTTACCACTGGGACATGAGATCATCTCCTTCTACTCAGCAGCATCTTGAGGAAAAGGAGAGGGAGGTGTAAGCTCCCTTGAGAGGAGAGAATTAACCTTTTTTCACCAGTCACTTAAGGTTCAGACTGGGAGATGGGAATATCTTGGGTGCTACAGAGCACGAGATGATGAGTTGTATGGTGTAGGAATGCATTCATACCTCATAAGCTTATTTTTTGGAATCTCATGATATTATGAAAGGTGTCATGCTCATAATTGGTTATAATAAATGAGAGCAAAATTTTTCCACCTGAACCCTTTTTAGAAGGAGTATTCAAAATAACAGTCTGTCCTTATATAAAGAAGAACAGTCCCAGAAAATTAGTTACTTTTGAATTACTGCATTTATTTTTTCATGTGATATAGAATAGTGTAAGCTAATTTTTAGAAGAAAGCTTTTATAATTATTCATTATTTATGTTATTATGGGAAGGTCTGTGTGTTATTTTCAAGAACCTGTAGAAAACATGATCTTGTGTTCTGAGAAGCTCATAATCTAAAGTGATTCATTTATGTGTAAAGCTAGGGTTATTGTAAGAACAAAAGGATAGTCTTTATTAAACTTTATAAGCTAAAGGAGAAGAGATTGTTTCCATTCATCCCCATCTTTCCATAATGCTTTTGTAATGGGAACAAATATTAAAATGATCCATTCTTGTCAAAAGGGGGTATATTCAGATTTGGGCAACTTAATACATAATAACAGAACTCCTAGGCTACCCACCCTACTATGGGACCCTGAACCCAGAGGGGCCATACCAGAGTGAAGTATTCCGAAAGCTCATAAATTACATTTTTATTTTTAAAATTTATTTGTGGGAACTATAACATTAAATTGTATTAAATAACAACTTAAATAAGTAAGATAATAATTTAGGAGGGAAACCGTTGTATGTCTGTGCTCAGATTCCTAGAAACAATGTATACAGACTAGTTAATTTGTGTCCATAAACACATGACGATCTCATAATGAGTTAGTTTATAGTTTTATGCATTAACTTCTCAGACTGCTTGAGTATCATTTTCTCCTGGCTATATTATATTATTGGGTCACCATAATACTAAACTGTAGGACGTTTTAGCTGATAATTCCTAAAAAGTGCTTACTTTTGAAATAAAAAACAAAGCAAAAAAAAAAAATCAAGCCATGATGCTGACTGAAAAAAATATTTATATTTATATTAAACCCCTCAGCTAGATTCTCAGACACATCACTGCTTAAAATGCAGTCACCTGACAAAAACAGTTCTAATTATTACCCCCTTGGGCTAACATTTTTCAGAGTGACTGGCTAAAATGCACTCTAGCTCATAATTTCTGTCTCTGACAGTGGAAGACATAACCTAGTTTCCTCTAATGCAAAAGTCTCTAATCTAGAGGGCAAGACCCTGCTCCATATAACACTGAAGGGAGAAAATGCAATTTGAGCACAAGGAAATTGCACACATAGTTTGATAGTTCTACCACTCTCAGAATTTTTTTTTTCCTCCTCGGGTTTAAATGTCTTGTTTTATTTTATACTAAATTATGACCTGGCTGAAATTGCTATGTTTTCTTTGTCATATTCCAGAAACCTCTTACTATAAAAGTGAAGGTTATACTATAGTTCCATACTTTCATTTTTTTCAGGGGGTGGGAATGTTCGCATTTTGACAGTTCAGCAGTGAAAACATTAAAAGTTACTGTGCTTGCTACAGCAATATTTTTTTCGTGTTGAATAATAGCTCTTTTGTCTTGGCAAATGGAGCATATATACGGCATTAGAAAAAGGTAATTAAATCGTTTTGAAATGACGAAACTGCAGATTTTTGACTTGGACTAATCAGTAACAATTTCATTGTTGAATCTATGAACGAACAAACTTTTATGATTGCTGGGAGAGGTGAATTAACCTCACATTGTTCTGGTTCACTTCACAGGTGGTGGCTGGGTAATGCATTGCCCTGAAACTGATAAGCCGGAAGGCTAAAGAAGTTTCAAGGAAGTCAGTCAGAAGTCTTGCAAAGAAGGCGGCTATCAGGGTACAGTACTGGAGCTTTTCATTAACAATTTTTATTTCTGTGAATTGGAGAGACTTCACCCCCTTTCCTATCTCTTTCCGCCGACAGCTGCTGCTTAACACCTTCCTTCCAGCTGGGAGGGCAGCCGGATGGCTGCGTATGCAGCTAATGCCAGGATGGGTCCTTAGTGAGCAACCAGGGCGTCAGTTTCCTCCTGGAGACTGCACATGTCACCTTCACGTCTCATGCATCTTCCATCATTTATGTGAATATATCAAGGGGCTCTGGTGGAAGGCACTAGGCTATGAAAGTGCAGTCTAACCGGTGACTGAGAACAAAGGCCGCCTTTAGCTACGAATGATTCACTACAATGGTAAAGAATATTTTCTTTTTTCCTCCAAAATGACTTTGAATCCTGAAGATTCAATGACTAGGCCTCCACACTCAAAAAATAAAAATGAAAGAATGGCAGAGAGGAAGGATTTTTTTCTAATAACCTGATTTTGATCAACGTTTATTGAATTACTAGGCACAGAGGTTTGACAATGTTATGGGTGAACTTGTAATTTCAGGAGGAACATTTATACCCAGTAGTTCTCACGCATGCTACTGTAACTTAACACCCTCCCCTCCCAAATTTTTTAGCTCTGTCAGTACGTGTCACAATCTGATTAATCTCATCACTACGTAGGGAAATAGGGGGTGCTGATTTGGACAAGATTCTTTAAAAAATTATGTGACTATATCTAACAGGTACTTTAAAATATCTCATGTGGCTCATTAACTGGTTTAATCCAATGAGTTAATAGAGACTCCATAGTTCATCGCTAGAAAACGAAAACATTGGTTTTATTTTTTAGTCATGAAATTATGAACATCAAAATGTTTTTTAAAGGTACTTGTTTTCCTAATACTGTATATCATCATCTGTGTCCTTGGGAGCAAATAAGAATCATGAAGAGGATTGGGAAGTAAATTTTGCTTAACTATATAACCCTGAGATTGGCACTAAGGCATCCCTATCTCTCCCCTGATCTTGGCCTGTTTAGGAAACTAACTTGGTCTTAACCAAGGTAACATTGAAAATATGGAGAGGTTGAGCCCAGAAACACAGAATGGGCATCTTTGGTGCTAATTTACGAGAGACTTGCAGACACCATTTTGAGGAAACTCAGAGTATGGATGCATTTGGCAGTTTCGTGTAGATATTAAGAGACTTGTTTAAAAAGGGTTTATTTAGTTTATTTGGTAATTGTATTTTGAAATGAAGTTGTCAGAGAATAGATGCTAAATTTTGAACATAAGAAAATAGTTCATAGCAAAGAACAATTATATACGGAATACAATATTCTGGAAAATAGTTGGGTATTAAACTTATCTTTATTGATATCAGTTACAGGTCCACAGGACTGCATCACAATTTATCCTTTGTTTTGTTTTAACCTCACAATATTATTCCTAAGGGAATTTGAAAAACAGTGTATTGAAAAGCTTGCTTCTAATCTGTTCAGTCAGGTCTGTCTTTCATAAACTTAATAGTTTCTAAATATTTCCAGATTTGGCTGTATGATATTGTCAGAACAATTATGAAATACTTTCAGTAATACTGTGTCAACATGGTCTTTGGTATTTTAAAAAACTGCCTTTATTAATTGCTTCAAAACATGGAAGGTGCTAAAAATAATTTAAAAACTAACTCAACTAAAATTACTGACCCATCCATCGAATATTAGTTTTATACATTGTATTTATTGAGGGTTTAACATGTTCTAGGCACTTTGTTAAAGCCATATGTGTATTATTCTATTTGATCCTCAAAACAATCCAATGGAAAAGATTACCATTATTAGGTCCATTTTTATAGATGAGGAAACTGAGACACAGATACAACACGTAACTTGTCCAAAGGTTCATCGTTGCTAAGTAGAATCCTTGGTATAAAAACTGAGGTAGTATGATGCTATGTTCTTTGCCCTTATATTTTATTATATTGCCTTTTACTAGTTAATTTTGATTTTAAAAAAACATGTTAGCATACAAGATAGTTCTTTCAAAAAAATATATGAGGGTAAAAATCATTAACGAGAAAAATAAAGATGGCTCTGTGAACCAAGGGCCATAGTGATAGTCCTGTGTCCTCCGTCGCTGATCGTGAAGCTTGGTAATAGTGTGGGGAATACATGGCATCTTCACGGACAGAGCTGCATGCTATGCCGTTTGCATGTGGGAATGCTAAATATGACGGCATGGCGTAAATGGCTGAGCCGTTTTATGGGAAATGGGCAACTTTATATTTTTTTTCTCTTACATGTTTGTGAGATTTCTACATTATAATAAGAGACTATGGTACATTTAATTAAAATATCGACCTTTGGATATCCAGCACAATATTATCTAGTGAAATTACATATTAAGATACATTTTCTTTTTGAGAAATGACAATCATGGCTTTTAAAAAAATATTCACTCGAGTTTCACTTTTTAATTCAAGTATAAAATAAATCCTCTGATGAAAATTACTTGGACCAAACTGAATTCAGGTTAAAAACGGTGAATCATGAGTTTTCCAGGAAGAGTTTTATTTTGACCTAAATGATATCTGAGAGATGAACTTCAAGCTCAATACATTTTTAACATGACAGAAACGCCATGGCCTCTCGGTGGGTGTCAGGGAGGAAACACTTGCAGAGGCCTTTATCTACCAGAGTTCGGCCAAGAGGCCCAGCAGCCTGGGGTCTAGCTGGTCTATTCCTGATCCTCTCTTAGCAGAAAGGACAGAAAGCAGAAAAAGTGAAAGCTTCTTCTGAACAGATTATTTTCATTTATGGACTTCATAAATGTCAGAAAGTTAATGTAGAGGCAATTAATATTCCAGAGTCTTTTTTGGTAATAACACACCGCTACTAAAATCTTGCTAAATTTTTTTGTTAAAGGTGAGAAAATGTGAAATTCTTTTGTTTCTCACATTTGTTTTCGGGGGAAAACAATTTTTATTTTGTCTTTAGAGCCTGTAAAATAAAATCCCGGTAAAATTCATGTATACAAATCTATGCAAAGCAGTGAAAAGAAAATATTTGCATAAGTGTCCTATTAATGAAAGCCAGTTTCCAACAGTTTGAGATTCATATTCTTCAATGTGTTTTGTTTACGTCTCCTATCCAGTTTATATGGTCATACTTGGGGATATGTTTTATGCCTGTATGCATACATATATATCACAGAAAGTAGTTTGGGTTTTTAATTAGTAAAAATTTCAGAGGCCAGCAACCACCTTTCTCATTTAGCATTTCACTTCAATCTAGTATTTGTGTTTTCTGCTCACTTCTGTATAGACCACAGTAAACATTTGGAAGGCATTTTGTATGGCAAGTTTGTGTATTGCAATTTTTGAGCAATGCAAACATCCCCCTTAAATAAACGAAAACAGATCCCAGAAAGGGTATGCTTCCAACACATTCCCCAAAGATCTGAGTGCCGCTGTGCATTCTTGCTCAATTTAAACAAACTAAACTTCAGTTAGTCTCCCCTCCCCTAATGGGCACCCCCACTGGGAACATTGTTAGGTTACCACCATGGACAAGGCCTCCGTACAGCTGGATCTGTAAACAAGACCATAATCCGCATGAAAGAACTCTCAGAGTTTTGGCAGCACTCACAGTGTTGTTAACATATTGTGCCAAAGCAATAACAAAGCCATCATTTTTAAGTTTGTTCACGGATTTGTATTAATCAAGAAATTTTCCAGAAATTACTTCTAAATGAGGAACCTTCCAGAAAGTTACCATTTGGCAAGAAGGCTTCCAGATGCCTTTTTTTGCTTATCTGCAACATATTCTTCCAAATAAATTACAAATTTGTGGAAGTTCAGTCGAGACAGAAAACACATTGCTGCTGTGTTGGCGGAAGGAGGCTCCCTTCAGTTCACTCCCTGCTTCATCAAAGCCTGGCTAGTGCTTAGGTCATTTTTTCTTGTTAGGAGGAGGAGACCGGGCCATCTAACTTGGCATTCTGGTGATAAACATTAAGTATTGATATTTGGATCAGAAAAGCAATTATTAGATTACAGTCAGAACTGCACACTAAGCATTTCGGAAGAGACCAGGAGAAGGCTGTTGGACCTTTGTTGGAATTTAGTTGTTGGTTTTTATTGGCATATTAGGCAATTGATTCTCGCAAATTCAATCTTTCTCAATTTAGACCCTATTTTCAAAACTTGTGCACAAGCAAGCCTTCTGCAAACTCTTATGTCTACTCTATAGGAAGAAAGGGAAAAAGAGGAGGGTATAACAGTGTAATTAGACATGAGTTGTGGGACAAACCTAAAATTTTTGCTTTCCAACATTGCCTTATTCCTTAGATACTTATAATACTAGTTTTTCATGTACATCTTATGTGATTAAAAAAGTCCTGGGTACAATAAACTTTTAAAATGTGCTAAAAATTCAAAATGCAGATAGGTGCATGATTCAGCTTGAACAGAGGGTACATATGTGTCTCCCGTGGTGACTACTGTATACAAGCTCGAGACTATGTGTTGGGAGCTGAGGACCTATAAGTGAGTCTATCACCAATGGTTTGAGTAGAGTTTTGGTTGTATTTCATCATTTATTCATGTCCTAATACCTTCTGGATGACATTTATTTTTGTTACAACAAAAGAAACTGTTTAAAGTAACGACTAATAGTAAATAAGCCCTTTCTCCAGCTGAAGACAACCCCCAACCTCTAAGCTACTCTGGACTTGAATACATCTTTCCTGTTTCTTCCTATGGTGCATTGTTTAAAGCAGCAATATATCATTTTTATATTCTGTCTTGTTTTAAAGTTACTTGTGTTCATTTCTTCTTTTCCCTTTGAAAATGTAATGTTCCTGGATGTCTCTCTAAATACCTAATATGGTGCTTTGTACATAGCAGGCTTTGCATGAATGCTTATGTAACTGATTTCAGGAGGTTTATTGTTTCCTTAAAAAAAAATCCTTCCCTGAACACATAGCACTTTGGAAGGCACTTTAAATTGTGGAGAGCACCAGCATTCTACTGGGTCAGTTATTGTGGCAATTAAATTAATAATACTGCAGTGGTCTCCTAGAAAACTACTCACTTAAGGGAGGATCTATAGTACATGATAGTTAATAAGCACTACAAGGACATGAAATAATGACAGAATCATAGCTTTGTTTTTAAAGTAAATAATTGTTCTTCAAGAAACAAAACAGCTAGCCAAGTCATTCATAATCTTTTCGGGAATCAGCATCCTTTCCCCCAAAGTATGTATAGTTGAATTTTTTTCAAGTATTTGGCTATGCATTGTTATGATTTATGTCTGATATATTGATGCTGATTATTTTTTCTGTGTATACAGTTGTTTCTCTAAGGACTATGTATTTACGCTCTGTCTTTGAATTAACTCATCTTTGAATGGTCTATTGCTGTGTGAGATTGAGTGCATTCACCTAATTCTTGAAGAGAGCTTTCGTCTGAGAACACCCACGTTCCTGTCGGTTGTGACCCAGTGATGTGGTGGCTTTTGTTTTCTATCTGTCAATGGCCAAATCAGGTTATTCATGTGGCTATGTTGGTTTAAATCACCCTGAATAAATTTCTACAAATATTATAAAAATTTGAAGGTGAAATAAATTGATAGTTTGGAAATTACCCTTTCTTCTGTACCAATAGAGACTTGGAAAAATTAATCAGATAAATACATTAAAATATTTATTTCAGCCAATGGGACATCTTAAATCACACCTTTGAAATTTCTTTAAAATTGTTTATTTTTAGAAAAGGATTTATTTAATCTTCTCCTTGAAATTCATAATACTTAATTCCCAAACAGAAGCCAGTGTAGATTAAGATACATCCTAAGGGGTAAATTCAAGAAACAAACTAGAAAAAAAATTACTGGGGCACACACAACAAATGTGATCTACATTCTATCAGCTGAATATTCTCAAAGCTGTGCAGATCCAAGGGCCCTTTTTGAAGATGGTCCAGGAGAAGGATTCCTTGTGTGCAAGAGACATCAGTGATGATGGCATTTTGTCATTTGGTGTTTGAATCACAAACTTTAGGGTCGTCTCAGCCATTTTTAGGTAAGATCTGCTATTTACTAGAAAGAGCAATAAGAAAATAAGTGTTGTTTCACAGTCCACCAATGTTAAAGAGGCTCTCTCCAGTAAACAACAGTTCGCAAAAGCAGATGTGAAGCCTCCAGTTGTTTCTTGTGAATTTAAAAAGTAAAAATGAGGGGTGCCTTGGTGGTTCAGCCGTTAAGCATCTGCCTTCAGCTCAGGTCAGGATCCCGGCATTCTGGGATCGAGCCCCGCATCAGGCTCCCCGCTCAGCGGGAAGCCTGCTTCTCCCTCTCCCCTGCTTGTGTTCCCTCTCTCGCTGCCTTTCTCTCTGTCAAATAAATAAATAAAATCTTAAAAAAAGAAAAAAGATAAAAATGAGCACCGAGAAGCTGAGAACTCTAGCACAACCATGTCAGTTAACAAAGCAGATAGCAGCTCCCTAATTCAGCTGGTTTTGCCTACCTGACATCCAGTATTCCTTCACAATTTTTACTGTAAAAGATGCTTTAGGAGCTTTGCTTTAAAAGTGATAACCAAATAAATGTTTGCATACTCTAATCACAATTTTGGGAAAAGTGTGAAAGATGGTTAGTTTTCCATGCTACTGATTACACCATTTGGTAAAAGTTCTTGGAGGATTCAAGAGTCTAATAGAGAGGTCAGATTGTAGAGAGAAATCAAGGTGGTGATAATGGATGGTAACTAGGGATAATGTAAATAGGAAGAGGGGACAGCTCTGGTTGACAGTGGAGAAGTGTTACGCTGATGAGAAAAGACACGTGAGTTTACACAACAAAACATACAGCAACAACGTGCACACACACATTATGAAAGGTCTCATTCTCTTAATCTGGCCAGTGGAAGATGAAATTCACCCAGGAGGGAGAAGCCACTGAAAGGTACTGAAGGTACTGTTAAGTACCAAGATGGAAGCTTGTCTTTTGTTCAGGAAAGGACATTCAGAAGAAGGGTTAATTAATCCATAGTTTATGCTATTTATTTATTTATTTATTTATTTATTTTTAAAGATTTTATTTATTTATTTGACAGTGAGAGAGAGCCAGCGAGAGAGGGAACACAAGCAGGGGGAGTGGGAGAGGAAGAAGCAGGCTCATAGCGGAAGAGCCTGATGTGGGGCTCGATCCCAGAACTCCGGGATCACACCCTGAGCCGAAGGCAGACGCCTAACCGCTGTGCCACCCAGGCGCCCCTATGTTATTTATTTTTTAAATCAGTGTAGACTTGTAGAGTGACCTGGATATACAAGGTGGAGTTCCTAATAAAGTATTTCTGTGGTATGATCCTAGCTTGATACCATGCTCATTTTAATTAGTTGATTAATTCTTATGTGCTGGGTACTGTATTCAGGCAAAGATTTGGCCAAAACAGAGAAGGTCTCTGCCTTTTTGGATTTTATGCTTTAGTCAGGGAGCAAGCAATAAACAAATAAATTGTATTTAAATATAAATTGTGATAAGTGCTAGTTTTATAAACTCTGATCTAATTTTTATGACTAATAAAGTGAGTAGTGTTTATTCTTGTGAATTTCAAGTTCTGTTCCTTCCCATTTGTTATTAACATTTAGTCAGCACTTATAAGCACTGTGTTAAATGCTTTATGCGTTGTCTTATTTAATACTCAAAATTAATTTAAGGGGTATGTACTATTGTATTTATATAGTATGGTTAAATAATGTTCCCAAAGACATACTACTAATTAGAGAAGGGACTGGTTTCAAACACCTAGGGCTGTTAGTGTGTTGAGTTTTTTCTCCTAAGAGCTTTGCTATACTACCTCTCTGGTTAGAGGATAAGACCTATGAACCAATATGCTAATATTTCTAATTAGTTGCTACTTTGTCATCTATGTTTAAATGTAGGAACATGCACAAGGAACCAACAAGGGAAGAGAATTTCTCTACCCTACCCAGGGTCATCTTTACTATTTCTCTCATCACACAGCTGGGCTGTTGAATGTTGCTATAGAAAATCACAAAACTATTCTGACTGGATCTGTACAGAGTCATGCTTTCTAATTTTATGGCTGCTCACAATTCTTTTGCTGACTCCCTATCACATTTCCTACAGCAGCATTTCCACCCCATCCTCCTTCTCAGCAAAAGCCTTTATTTCTGGCTTGACTGATTAATGTTTGGAAGTGTGTTCTATTGGAGAACTCTTCTCCTGGTCCTCTTTGTTTCCGTGTTTTGCAGGAATGAACAGCATTGGATGAGTACTTCCTGTTTCCGCCTGTACTCTTTTACCCATGAGAATGAGTGATTTAGTTGATAGTTGGTGCAAATAGACTCTGACATCCACAAGTCCCCATTCTTTTTATTGGGTAGGATGTATGTTTCAATTAACTGCTTCCTTTGGTTCCCTTCTTCTACGTCTTCCAGAGTAGCTGGATGTATTCTCTTCCTTCCTTCATGTGACTACTAATCAGGGCAGGTGGAGCCAAGAAAACATCTGTTTACTTATCATCTACCACAAAGTCCATATGCATCAATCGTCACATTTACTGTGTGGCTCTTATTGATCTAGGCTCTGAGGGGTGTCTAAAGATTTTTAAGACTGTTCAGGTCTTCAAGAACATTACACACTGATTGACAAAATAAAGCTGGTAACTGTAAAATAAGCCCTACGACTATAAAAAATATCTATATTTCTAAGAAACATACAGACTATAGAATTCCAGAGCAATAAACAACAGTCTATGTCAACCATGTAAGCAACAGAGTATGGAATTCCAGAGAAATAAGAGATCGCTTCAGTGGAGATGATCAAAAGGAAAGGTCCTTTTCAATGAGATGATCAGGAAAACATTTCAAATTCTCTACCATCTGAATACTAAAAACTTACTTTAAATTATAGGCCACCATTCCTCCATGAGAACATGAAGCAGTGCCCTGTTTTGATTCCCTGTTTCAATTAATCTTTATAATGGTGCTCTGAGGAGGTATTCTTATGTCCATTATATGGACACAGAGCTGCCTAGGAAAGTCCTGAGAGGTTAAATAATGTGCTCAATGTCATATGGTTAATAACTGGTAGAAAACGAAAACCCAGGTTTGACTCTTTTGATGTTCATGGTGTTTTCTTAAATCCAGGGCACTTTTCCAAACTGGTGTAGAATGAAGGACACTGGGTGAGATTGAGACGGTCAGGGGTTGAGTCTTGGATCTGTTATTTTATAGGTGTGTGATCTTGGACATTTTACCTTTCTACTCTTCACTGTCTTTTGTAGAAACAGAGATATAAAATCCTACCTACTTCAAGAATTTTGGAACAATGAGCATTAGATAACGCATCTGTTTTGTAGTGTTCTGAACTAGAACTTTATTTCAGCTAAGAGCTGTGTAAGTAACCACGCTCTTAACTCAGCAGCATGAACAGAGATTGGGTTCACTGGAACCAGACTGTGGATGGGGTGTTGCATGCCAAGGTTTTGCTGGAGAGTGGTCTTGGGCGATACATTTAAAGAAGTTAAGAAGCAATGTAGTACTGGGCAGAGTGAGCAGTTGAATGGCAGTACAGTTGCAAGTGAGGCCTCAGCTGATCATTGAAGGATCTCTGAGGCTGGATGGCTCTTCAGAGTTGATTCAGATCAAGGCAAAGGAGCCTGTAGTTTTGTTTCCCTAAATAAGCAGTCATTGGCTACGAGTTGCCTCTGCCACCTTGGGTAGGACAGGTTCCTGCAGCTGAAGGCTGCCCCCAGTGAGGGGTGTTACAGTTGATATTGATGTTCCCAATAGCCTGAAATGGGGATATCTGTCCTCAAAAGGACATCTGGGTAGAGCACAGAAGGATCTACTGAAAAAGATGAAACCCTAAGAGCTCTAGCAGCTCTGCCATGTTCTTTCCATGTTTGCTCCTGTTTCTTTGCTCTTCTAACCCTGTGCATACCATCCATTTGGTACTTTCCTCCCCACCTGAACTGTGACTGCAGGGCCATGTCTTACAACTCTGAGCTTCCAGCACTGAGGAGAGTACCGACACTAGGTAGAAACAGCTCTGTTAATATTTGATGTTGGTGATGTTAATGGTGATGATGATATACCAACTGTGCTGCTGGGTACTGAGGAGTCTGGAAAAGAAGATAAGGCATGATTGATTTTATTTGCCAAATATATAATCATAGAATATAAACTAAAGGATGTGAAAGAATTGCTATAATTACCAAAGTACGTTAGATATACAGAAGTGCTCAATATATTTCTGTAGAGTAGATGAGTAAGAAAATGAGTAAGAGGACAATTAAGGGGCACATGGTTGGCTTTAATTCTGAGCATAACTCAAGATCACTTTGGACTGTGGATTGGGAAGTCAGAATGATTCCCTGAAGATGGTGGTCTTGAGTTGGGCCTGACAGTATGGGTGGCATAGAGATTAGAGAGGAAGGTTGAAGAGAATGCAGTGGGATAGGTCAGGGAATATTTTATGGCAGGAAAATCTCAGACCTGACGGATTTGGGTATGCACAGGGGCAAGTAAGGACACTTTCCTTGTGTGGGGTGAAGTATATTTGTGAGTGAATTGCAGGAAGCAAAGCCCAGTAAATAGGGGGATTGGAATAGATCGTGAAGGGCTAGAGGAGCTGACAGTACTAACTCATGATGGGGTCCTTAGTTGGGGAGTGAAAAATGGAAAAATGTATTTTTAAGAGCTAGATGGCTCAGAATGGACTGGAGGGAAAATCAATGAGAGTCAGACCAGACAGAAGGTTGCAGTGGCATTTAAATAGAAGTGATGAAAGCCCGAGCAAAGGTGGTTGAAGATGCAATGGAGTGTAAAGGTGGAGTTGAGGGGTTAATCTCCAGGAAAAAAAAAAAATGAATTACTAACATGCTGATTTTTCCCACTTTTTTATTCCTTAAATCTAAAAATGTTGCTAAAGATCAGTAACAAAGGGACTTCAAATTTCTGAAGTATAAAAAAATAATGCCATTATCCACAATATCTGTGATTTTAGAAAGATGGAGACTTACCTACACAACACAACCAGATGACCGTTTTGACTTAACTGACTAGGCTAGGTAATCCTAACTCAGTCTTTTCACTCAAAGAAGCCACTTAGTATCTGCCCTCTGTATAACTCTTCTAAGTGTGTTCCCCTTTTTCAAGTGACTAGTTAAAACAGTGACTCAATTTAGCTCAAACATTTAAACCAACTGTACAACATTATTTATCTTCTTCCCTCCTTCCCTACCTACCTACTCACTTACCTACCTACTCACCTACCTACCTACCTGTCTCAGTGAAACCAAAGTTAGGTCATTTATTTCCTGAGCTAATTTTGTAGTGATTTGGTTTTGCCTCAAGGCGGATCTGGTACGATATGACTTTGGTTGAAAGTATGTTTCTTGTAAGTGGAGACACGATGAGTGATGTATGTGGTATTTATCATAAGTATATCAGCTCTGACATTATTTCGTAAATGCAAAGTATATCGGAATTCATTTTTCCTTTGCTTTTCATCTGTTCTAACTTAAACTGCCGTATAATTTCATGAAACAAAACATGAGTCTACTTAAAAAGTGACTATCCTCTGCACCTGTGTGGCTCAGTCAATTAAGCGACCTGCTTTCAGCTCAGTTCATGATCCCGCAGTCGTGGGATCCAGCCCCACATTGGGCTCCCTGCTCAGTGGGGAGCCTGCTTCTCCCTCTCCCTCTGCTGCTCCCCCTGTTTGTGCTCTCTCACTCTCCCTCTCTCTCTCTCTGGCAATTAAATAAATAAATTTCTTAAAAAAAATGACTATCCTGAATGAATCCTTAATTTAGGGCTACCTAAAATTCAAAATCTATTCTTTTTGTATTTCTATACATTTTTCAATGTAACCGTACCTATTAATTAATTGTATTCTTACAATTTTTACTTCACTGGTTTATCCCATTGTGATTTATATAAAATTAACCTATCTTTAAAATTTATTAAACATGTAGCAAAATACAGTGTTTGAGATTATGCTCCCAATTCATTTCTCATCTTAGATTGCTAGGCAGATAATTTGGAAGGGAGAAGCATACTTTTCTCCTTTATGTTTTTTGACATATCTAGTCTTCATATTTAATATTTCAAAAGATGACAGCCATTACATTGAATTATTTTAAAATTTAACTTTTTATTTTGAGATAATGGTAGATTCACATGCAGCTGTGAAGATATAACAAAGAAAGATCTATGTACTCTTTACCCATTTCTTTCAATGGTAACATCTTGCAGCACCGTAGTGTAATATCACAACCGGGATTTTTACAATGATATAGTCAATTTATAGGATATTTCCATCACCACAATGATTCCTCATATTGTAGTTTTATAGGCTTAACCTATTTTTCTTCTGTCTTCTCTGTCCTGTTCTCCACTAACCTATGGAGAACATTTCTATAATTTTAGCATTTCAAGAATGGTACATAAATAGAATCTTACAGTATGTAACATTTTGGAATTGGCTTTTTTAACTCAGTATAATTCTCTGGAGAGTCATTCAAGTTGTTGCTTGTATCAACACGTTATTCCTTTTTTATTGTTGGGTAGTATTCTAAGGCATGAGTATGCCACAGGATGTTTAAACATTCACCTGTTGAAGAACATCTGGGTTGTTTCCAGTTTTTAGCTGTTATAATAAAATTGCTATAAATATTCATTCATATATAGATTTTTGTGTGGATATGTCTTCATATCTCTGGCATAGGTGCCCAAGACTGCAATTGTGTTTTTTAAGAAGCTGCTTAACTTCCCTAGGGTAGTTGTACTAGTTTACATTCTTACCAGCAATATATAAACGATCGTTTCTCTGCATCCTTGCCAGCATTTGGCATTATCACCAATTTTTTATTTCTGCCATTCTGATAGGCAGGTAGTAGCACGATAGTGGTTTTAGTGTGTACTTCCATAATGGCTAGTGATGTCCAGTATTGTTTCATGTGCTTATCTGCCATCTGTATAGTATCTTTGGTAAACTATCTCTTCATGTCTTTTATCCATGTTTTTTAAAGATTTTATTTATTCATTTCACAGAGAGAGTAAGCATAAGCAGGGGGAGTGGGAGAGGGAGAAGCTTAACCAACTGAGCACCCAGGCGCCCTCTGTTACCCATTTTATATTTGGATTTTTACTACTGAGTTTTGAGACTTCTTTATAGTATTCTAGATACTATTCCTTTGTTGGATATGTGGTTTTCAAATACTTACTTCCATCTCTTGTAAAACCAAAGAAGGTTTCTTGTAAAACAAAATTTTTAAAATTTATTGAAGTCCCATTTACCAATTTTTAATTTTATAGATCACTGTTTTTAGTGTCGAGCCTAAGAAGTCTTTGCTGAGTCCTAGCTACTGAAGATTCCCTCCTGTGTTTTTTTTCTAAAAATTGTATAGCTAGAAGTTTTATATACAAGTTTGTGATCCATTTTGTGTTAATTTTTGTATATGTCACATTTTTTTGGTTTTGTTTTGTTTTTTGTTTTGCATATGGAGTCTAATTGGAAAGTCCATCCTTGCTGATTGAATTTCTTTTGTAACATTGTCAAATATCAGTTGAACATATAGTGTGCTACTATTTCTGAATTTTTTTTCTATTGATCTACATATTTATCCCCCCAACAATATCATGCTGTCTTCATTGTTGTAGCTATCTGGTAAAACTCAGTATCAGGCAGAGTGATATTTCCCACCTTATTCTTCTTCGTCAAGATTGTCTTAGCTATTCTCATTTCTTTTTCCCTTTCACATACATTTTAGAGTAATATTTTCTAAATGTACAAAAATATTGCTGGGATTTTTATAGGAATACATTTGGAGAGAATTGACATCCTTACTCTGTTGGCTTTCCGATCTATGAACGTGGAAAGTCTCTCCATTTATTTAGCTCTCCTTTGATGGGTGTTGTGTGATTTTTAGCATACAAGACCTATGCATGTGTTGTTAGATTTACACCTTAGTATTTACTTTTTTTTTGAGTAGCTGTAAGTAATATTACATTTCTAATTTCAGTGTCCGTGTAAGGATTACTAACATGTAGTAATATAATCATTTTTTCATGTTTACTTGTGTCCTGCAATCTTTCTGAACTCATTTATTACTTTTAGGAGTTTGTTGTTGGTGTTACTGTTTTTAAAGATTTGTTAGGGTTTTCTATATAGACAATCATGTCATCTGCAGATAAGACATTTTTACTTCTTCCTTTCTTATCTATATGCTTTTTCTTTTCTTTTCTGGCCTGATTGCAGTGGGTAGAATTTCCAGCATCTTTTGAATAAAGATGGTGAGAGGAGACATGCCTTGCCTTGTTCCCAATTTTAGGGGAATACTATTCAGCTTTTTAAAAAGCATGTTAGCTGTAGGTTTTCATAGCTGCTTTTTATCAAGTTGAGGAAGTTTATGTCTATTTGTTTTTTTTTTTTTCGGACAGTTTTTATTACAAGTGGGTGTTGAATTGTGTCAAATGACTTTTCTGCTTCAATTGAAGTGATCCCATGAATTTTTCTTTAGCTTGTTAATATGGTATATTACATGGATTGATTTTCAAATATTGAACAAGCGTTGTACCTCTGGAATAAATCCTACTTGGTCATGGCATATAATTATTTTTATATCTTGCTGAATTACACTTGCTAAAATTTTGTGAGGGATTTTTACATCTATATTTACAAGGGATATTAACCTGTAGTTTTCTTTGATTTTGCTTTCTTTACTTGGTTTTGGTATCAGAGTGATACTAACTTCATACAGTGAATCAGTAAGTGTTCCTTCCTCTTGTATTTTTTGGCAGAGATTTTGTAGAATTGGTGTTAATTCTTACTTAAAGGTTTGGCAGAATTCTCCAGTCTCCCTCTGGGCTTGGAGGACTGATCAGGGTAGTTTTTAAGTTACAAATTTAAATTCCTTAGTAGATGTAGGACCATTCAAACTATCTGTTTCATGTAGGATGAGCTGTAGTAGTTTGTGTTTTTTGAGGAATTGGTCAATTTCATCAAAGTTGTCAACTTCTGTAGAGTTGTTCATAGTATATTCTCTTATTATCCTTTTGATGTTATCAGAGTCTATAGTGATATCTCCTGTTTCATTCCTGATATTGGTAATTTACATCTTTTTTTGTCAATCTTGCTAGACGGATGTCAATATTATAGCTGTTTTCTAAGAAACAGCTCTTTGTTTCATTGGTTTTCTTTATCATTTATTGTTTTCAGTTTTATTCATTTCCTCTTATCTTTAATATGTCATTTTGCTTGATTTGGGCTTGTTTTTCTCTTCTTTTTCAAGGTTCTTAAGGCAATAGCTTTAATTATTGTTTGAGATTTTTACTTTTTTCTAATATGTGAATTTAGTGCATAAATTTCCCTCTCAGCACATTGTGTCCCACAAATGTTGATATGTTGTATTTTCATTGGCATTCAGTTCAGTATAATTTTTGTCTTACCTTGAGACTTCCTCTTTGATCCATGGATTATTTACAAGTATGTTGCTGCGTTCAAAGTGTTTTCGAAATTTTCCTGTTTTATTTCTCTTATTGATTTCTAGTTTGAGTCCATTATGGTGAGAGAACATACTCTAAATGATTTCATTTGTTTTCCATTTGTTGAAGTCTGTTTTACAGGAACACAATAGGGACTATCTTAGTATATAATCCACAAGCTCCTAAAAAGAATGTGTGTTTAACAAATGTCAATTAGATCCTGTTGGTTGATGGTATTGTTGACTCTTCTATGTCCTTGTTGCTTTTCTGTCTAGTTCAATCGGTTATTCAAGAGAGGTGTTGAACTATCCAATACATTTGTGGATTTGTCTATTTCTTCATTTAGTTCCACTGGTTTTTGTTTTACATTTTTTGTAGCTCCGTTGTTTGGTAAATGCACATTTAGTATTATTATATCTTTTTGGTGATTGACCCTTTATTATTACATAATATTCCTCAGTGTCTCTAGTAATTTTCTTTGCTGTGAAGTCTACTTTGTCTAATATTAAGTAGCCATTCCTATTTTTCTCTGTAGTGTGATTGTCTTAAATATTTCCTGTAGACACATTTAGAACCACATTAGACAATGTTATAATTCTTTGCTTTATCAAACAATTTAGAAAACTCAGGAAAAGATGATACCCATTTACCTTTTCCCCCTCTAGATCTGATACCTGTCTTCTACTTTGGAGCACTTTTTATTAAAGTTGCTATTTCACATTTCTTTTCCAGATCTGTAAGTCTTACCACTCCCCCTGCTACCAGCCGCTACTTATCAGCTGAACTTGTTTTTATTTTTAGTGTAAATGCTCACATATTTAATAATACCTTTAAAATTAGCATTACTGCATTTAAAATGGTTCTAAAATTTATCTACAAATGACAATAGAAATCAAAAAATACAAACTTGCAGTAAATAATTTAACATTAACTATGGTACAAATAAGAGTAAATGTGTGTGAGTCAGTTATGTCACAGCTATATTCCACTTTCTTCTGGAAGAAAACAAAATCTAATTGTTATATTTTTAAACAAAGCTAACAAAGATGATAAAATCCTGGAATATAAAAGGGAGATGTGAGAAAGAGCGTTCACAATAAGCTCAAAAATTTTTGAGACACACATTTGATGTGTACGCTGGTCTGCAGCAAGATCTTTACATTGTCATGTGACATTAAGATTGCAAAATAAGTAAAAACAGTGTTTTTATCTTAAACTAATTTTTACCAAGAGATAGGCCTGAATAAAAGCCAGTTGAACCTATGCCAGGCCCCAGGCATATGTACAAGGAATTGCACAAGCATGAAAAAGCAAAACCACAGTAAATCACATGATTGAAGTAGACAGATGCTGCAGGTGAGTACGGCTTTTGTTTTTAATAAAAAACTATGCTTTCATTAATATGACTTTACATTCTATATTTTTCCAAATTTACATTCCTCAAATACATTTACGTTATGATTTTTTTTTGTTTCTAAGTTATTTCTTATCTCCACTTTCTATTTTGCTGTGAACTTCAATACAAATGATAAATCTTACTGTTTTAAAGTACACTGGTTATTTATACAGTGGGGGCAAATGGAAGAAAAAGTTCCAGATTTGTATCCAGAAAGTTGTGTGGGACGTTACTTATTAGATTGTAGAGTCTGATTAGAGACCTCTGGGAGTACTCCTTTCTCTCTGGCCTTTTGTGTGGTAGACCTTGCTCTTTGGGAGCATTTTTCACATTGCCTCTTAATTTATTGACATGCCTTTCTCTCATGAGAATGTGAGTTCCTGGAAGGCAGGGATCAGCACCTTATATGCTTGTGAGCTAAACCAATGTATGAGAAGGGATGATTTTTATTGCAAAGTTTATTTATAGCATTTTATAAATGGTAATTTTAGAGGAAATGAATCTGCTCTAGCTAGTTGCAGAAACATTGCTTTATTATCATTTGCGAAGTGGAAATGAACTGTAATATTTATCAATCTATTAACTCATATGTATTTGACACCCTCTCTGGGTTCTGCAATCTACTGATCACTGTAGGAATGTAAAAATAGTATAAAGCATAATTCTCTCCTCCTAGGAGTCTCTAGTTAGAAAGAGAAAACTAATATATGAAACAATTCAAGTGAATCTAAGCTTATATACAACCTGGGCCTAAACTGGGTGGGACAGTATGCACATTAGAGGTTCAAAGCAGGAGCAGAGCACAGAGGACTGGAGGGTCAGGGAAGGGTTCCTGGAGAAGGTGAGACTTGAGTAGGGTCCTGAAGTATGGGGCGGGGTTTGGGTAGATGGAGCAGAAGACTAGTGGTTTTGGGAGAATGAGTTTCCTGAGGAAGGGATTTTAAATACGAAATACATTTTTAAACTACAGAAAAGAACAAAGAGGTCCCAAGAACCATTGAATCTTTTGAGATTGTGCTTCTTCTTTGTTATATGATGAGGATCAATCCTATTTTTCAGAAGGACGGTGAGTGACAGATAATGAAAGAGATTCTTTGGTGAGTGGGTGGTCAGAATAATTGTTCTTCAATCCTGATGGGCCATCCTTAATCTCAGTAGTTAGAAGAAACTCAGTGAGCAAAGTCTAAAGCTTCAAATGGGGGAGAGATAATCAGAGACTTCTGGGGGAGAGAACGATCAGTAAGGAGGACTACCTTAGGCCCATGTCTCTTAACTTGGCAAGGGTGCCCAAGGGGACATGAGGGCAGTGGCCTCAAACTTTTAACCAATGAACTCATTAAGAAAAAGACTTCTTGTTAAGGATTCATTTTTTCCCCCAGCCATTGCCGAATACACAGACCCTGGCATAGATAAATATCTTTAAATTTGAAAGAGTATGCCCATGTGTAAATTTAATACATCAGTGTTTAATTATGTAAGTCATGTATTTTTGGTATTTGTTTTGAATATGATTTATGAAATGTTGGCTTGCAGAAAATTGGCACATATAGATATGTTGAAACAGGTTTAGAATCTTTATCAACACAAATTTTATATAAAATATACATTTTATATATCCTGGTAGTGTTATCACTCTTTCTAACACATTTAAAGGAGGACACCTATTTTCACGTTGTGGGTCTCAAGGATAAAAAGAAAGGAAAAAAAAAAAAAAAGGACCCATCAAACAATTCTCTAGGTTTCCCTAGAAAATGTTCTCTCTGCTCCATATGTGCTTTGAGTTTTAACTAAATTAAACTCATGCCTGGACCAATGTCATTTGAATTTTAAAGGTTATGTACATAGAATGTCAAAACAACCATTTAAAACACATTACTGAAGTGAAGGATTGGCCAAGATTATTTCTAAGGTTCCTACCACACTTAACATTATCTAATTCTACGAATGAGAAACATTCTATCCACTGCAAGTGGTTTGGTTTACACTTTGCTAAGCAACTGGTTGACTGGCTTTCTTGACTAGGTTCCAGGTTCTTTGGGGATGCAGACACAACCTCATGCAAAGCAGCAACCCCCTCTAATCACAAGTTGATCACAAAGTAATCATGGTAGCAGAGCAATGAGAGAGGCAGCTGTTCCAGTGCCATTTATCTGCGCACCACATGTTTGCATGAAAAATTTGTGAAGCACTTTATACTTGGAACTTGTTTTGTCTGTAACTTTTGGGAACAAGAGAACTTTTATCGCCAAGTTTAGAATGGTCTTGAATTTTATGGCTGCTTCGATTTGTATCCAAATTTGTGTCATCTGGATTTCACTCTGGTCATGTTGGCAACACATGACTTTCTGGTTCTGAGACAGACTAATTAAAAGGTGCATCGTCATCAGATTGCTAACCACACATTTTAGGGAGCTAAGTGTAAATAAATCAAAATCATATGCACTAAATTTACTAAAAAAATACACGTGAATTTAAAAACGAATGGAAAAAAATGTCAGTGCCAAAATGACCTGTTTCTTTTCTCAAAACCCAAAACACTTAAGACGTTATTTACTGAACTTAAAATTGTAGTTGGGCTTGTCAGTTTCCTATTGGAAAGAAAAGAAGCTCAAGATGGCAAAGCAGGGAACAGAAAAATATTCTAACCAAAAAACAAAAGGCAAAATTCTATTTTAGAAGGCTGTGCTTTTCTTAGATTATGAAGGTCATTGCTATTATCTCAAGAGATAGAATTTTCCACGTAGTGTTAGAGGATGTAGTCTCAGGACTGGAAGGGGTGTGAAGGTTGTTCAGTCAGGCATTTCATCCTGGACTTGGGTCCCTGCCACCTGGCTAGCAGCTTGTGCTTGGACTTCTCTGTGGCAGACAAGTCTCTGTTTCTTGAGGCAGCCATTTCACATTTACGGACTACTAGAAAGAAACCAATCTCTCTGAATCTTCCACCAATTGGTGTTTACCCCTCAAGAATCTAGAAAATTGGTTTAATTAATTTTTCTCAGAGCAGTTTTTATTTTATTTACAAGAGTGAAAACTTACATGTGTTACCATAAGAAAAAGTGAATTTATTATAAGGACTCAAATAGAATGGAAAAGAGAGAGAGAGAGAAGCAGGCAGTAATCGTACCAGCTCTCAAGGACTGGATTTTCTCCTTCTCTCTCTCCTGTTTTCTCTGTTTCCCTCTCAGCACCTTGGCTGCCTTCTGAAGTTTGCTCTGTTTTCTTCTCTCTGCTGCTGAGGTTTCTCTGCTTACAAAGTGTTTTGTTCTGTCATCATTTAAGTTTATGCATGGTCTTGGTTTGCTGTGGGCCATCTCTGTCCGCTGGCTTCCTTTTAGCTTCTGCCTCCATTACTAACTGGTTCAGTCTGTCTGTGTTTTCCAATACAAATTCCATTTAGGGAGAGTCAGGTTTTACTCCAAGTGCTGGTGTAGGTATGCTGGTTTGTGGACTGGCTTTTTGAGTCATAGTCATATGTCAACTACCAGTCCAATCACCCCCACCCCCCCACCCCCGAATGGGTTGTGTGCTACAAAGCACGGCCACCACATGGGTACCTAGGATGCAGGACTTCGGTACAGGCAATATCTCTTTAGAGTGTGGAGTGGCTGGAAGGCCATAGTTGACAACCCCGTACACATTTCTTAAGTTATTTGAAGTGTGTGTGTGTGTGTTTACCTTCTTACCCTTTATATTCTCCAGGTTAAAGATTCCCAGGCTTTTCTGTTGTTGCTTATGGGACATAATATTGAGTGTCTTTACTGCTCTGTCTTCTGTACATAATTTAGTTGATTTATATCCCTCTTAAAGTGATGGCTGAAAGTTTAAAAAACATCCCAAGCTGATCTGATCAGTGAGGTTTATGCCAACTAAGATTCAATTAGCCTTTTCTGAAAGTCACCTCATCTTGTTGACTTCCAGAACTTCCTGTTAACTAAAGCCTCTAAGTCCTTTTTTGCACACGCTGCTAAGCCAGCCCTCTTCCCGCCTCATGTACAATTGGTTGGTTGTATTCAAGTTTAAGATCCTTTATTTATATTGCTTGAATTTCTTTTTTTTAAAGAAAAATATTAATAGAACAAAACATACTCCTTCTTCTCTGCAGGCTTACATTCCCTATTGACCTTACTTGGCACATAGGAAGTCCTTAATAAATAATTGTTTTTTTTTTTTTTAAAGATTTTTATTTTTTTATTTGACAGAGGTAGAGACAGCCAGTGAGAGAGGGAACACAAGCAGGGGGAGTGGGAGAGGAAGAGGCAGGCTTCCAGCGGAGGAGCCTGATGTGGGGCTCGATCCCAGACCGCCGGGATCACGCCCTGAGCTGAAGGCAGACACTTAATGACTGAGCCACCCAGGCGCCCCAATAATTGTTTTGTAACCAAATGTAGAAAAATCATTTTGTTAAAGTTTGACTTCTTAATTATCCATTAAGTCTTTTCAGATTGACCCTTAATCTGTTACTTGACATTTTTACTCCCAACCTCATGGGCAATAGTCATTTGATCCTGTGCCTTTAGAGCCAACTTCTATTCATATTCATATATTATGTGATATGCCATATATTACATAATATACCCAATGGAATCTGGGGCACCAATTAGTAAACATTAACATCTTTTGCAGCTAAAAATCAGAATCAGATGTTGCTGCCAAATGAGTTTGGTCGTTTTGCTGCCAATTGAATTATAAAAAAAAATCTGGTTTTCAAAGATCTTTGGATTTTAGAATTATGAGTAAGGGATTATTGACCGGTAATGCAGAACATTTAGACCAATGTCTCTGATACATAGTAGGCAGTAGGTGTTATCGAAAACTTCTTGCAGTTTGGCACTGATTCATCTTACTCCACCCAGCTTGATAAAAAAAGTCCATTGAGGAGGAAGGACCCCAGCTTTTTCTTGGATTAAATAGCTCCAAAAATCATGATATAAGCCAACTTCCAATTTTTAAAGCTCAGAAATGCCGCATGTCTTTTGCATTAATTATTTTAACTCCATAGGAAAAAACCCCAACACCCATGGGAATTTAGAAAATCATCCACTGAGCCCATGTAGGTAGAAATCTACTTCTATTTTATCATCCAGAAACATCTATGCTGAATGCTAAGAATTTATGAAATACAGCACAAAAAAAATTAGGGAAATATTGGTGTGAGTTTTCCCTTTCACCCAGTGTTTGAATCATTCAATGGCAAAGACTAATTCCCCAGAAAATCTGAAGTCTTCTTCTGCAGTCTGGCTGACTTCTCAATCAGTCTTATGTAGCAACCCTGAAGATCAGCAATTCTGTGAGCTTCCTCAGCTTTGATGGATTCAGTAGGCTACATTTGTCTTGGCCATTTGAGTTCTAGGATAGAAACAGAATTGATACTTTTGTTATTAAACTTTAAGATAAAATATAAAAAAATAGCTTTCAAAGATAAAGTGTAGGAAAGCCTCCATAAATTTAAAGATTGGAATTGTATCTGCCCCTATTAAAGTTGGCCGAGTTAGTACATGCATCATGAATTTTCTTCCTAACCTTTCCTTGCCTTGAACCGTCACTTTTCTTGCTCACACTTGGCTAATATAGAGAATTTGAAGTGAATATCTCCGATTTTGCAAAAGGCTTTGGGAGATCTAATAGCAGTCTTAAAAATCTCAGTGTTTAAGCACTGTAACAGCAAAATTACTGAATGAAATGTCTGTTTTGTTCTTGGCAAATTTCCCTTTTGTTGTTTTTGTGGTTCTGTAGACATATTTCTCTTGGAACTGCTCATGGAGTTTGTTCTCCATCTTTTCTAGCATTGATACTTGTTCCAGAAGGTAAGAATACCTCTCAACTGAGACATTTAACTCACTGAAGGGCTCAGTAGACTGAGACTTTGGCTCTGCTCTCCCACACAAACCATGCCCTCCAGCGCCAGAGCAGCCGCAGTAAGGGCACGAAAGGCCAATTTGTCAAAAGCAAATTTGGATCTACTTCTTCCGCTCTGGGTGCTTACATGTTCCCTAACTGCAGAGTGGGGGTGCTAAGCAAAGGGCATTATCCTCCCCTCCATCATCTGTGCTATCCTTTTGTGGCCATTAGCAACGGTTCCTTGGAAAGTTTCTTTTTCTACCATCTCTGTCGAGCAAATTTCTGAGGTTGCTTCAGTTAGACTTGCTACCTTATTTCAGACCCTGATCACAACCTATCCCTGGGAAAATTTTTTATTTTTAAAGTTTCTGTTGCTAAAATGCCTTCAGGTGTTAGATGATCTCTTCTGGACCTCTCTTCTTATTTATTTATTTACTACTGATGCAAGAGCAACTTTCTTCTTTCAGATACATGGGAATCAATATCATCTATATTGTCAACATTATGTGTCTATACATAATATATATTGTGTGTCTGTATACGTAAGTCTGTTTTAGCTTGGGCTGCTATAACAAAATACCATGGACCAGTGGCTTAAACACCATTTATTTTCTCACTGTTCTAGAGGCCAGGAGTCCATGATCAGGGTGCCAACATGGTTGGGTTCTGGTGAGATCTTCCTTCCTGGGTTGAAGAAAGCTGCCATCTCGTTTGCTTACATAACTTCTTCTTTGTTTGGAAGCAGAGAGTGCACAAGCTTTCTGGTGTCTCTCTTTACAAGGTCACTAATCCAGTCATGAAGGCCTCAACCTCATCACCTAACTTAAACTTAATTAACTCTCCAAGGCCCCATCTCCTAATATCATCACACTGGGGATTGGGGCTTCAACATACAATAGGTATATATTGGAGAAGCTCATGACTCTGGGTGCTTAGTTCTATAATCATATTTAAGACAAGTCTCTGGTTCCATCTAATTGAGGGCAAAGCTATCAATATTTATGGCAAGATGATAATTTTGTCCTTTATTTTTTTAATTGATTTTTTTAACGATTCATTTATTTATTTGAGAGAGAGAGAAAGCATGAGCATGTGGGGGAAGGGGAAGAGGGAGAATCTCAAGCAGACTCACCACTGAGTGGGGAGCCCAACAAGGGGCTCCATCTCACAATCCTGAGATCATGACCTGAGCTGAAACCAAAAGTCCGACTCTTAACCGACTGAGCCACCCAGGCACCTGATAATTTTGTCCTTTAAAATATACTGGTAGAAGGCTGCCTGGGTGGCTCACTGGGTTAAGTAAGCCTCTGCCTTTGGCTCAGGTCATGATCCCGGAATCCTGGGATGGAGCCTCATGTGGGGCTCCCTGCTCAACGGGGGGAGTCGCTTCTCCCTCTGCCCTTCCCTTGCTTGTGCTCTTTCTCTCTCTCAAATAAATAGATAAAATCTTTAAGATAAAATAAAATGAAATAAAATAACATTCTGGTAGAATTAAATATGTTTTGAGAAAGTCTCAGTGTTGCTAAGTAAGCAGAAAAAGCTCAAATATAAATTTAAAACAGTTATAGGAAATGCAATACATAATAATAATAATGAGACAAAGGTAAATACAAAAACTCAAAAGTACCAAATATGACTTCGAACCAGTTTCAGTTTCCAGTAATTCCCATAGGAAGTGCCCGTGTGATACGATGCATATGTGCCGCAGCTTTGTAAGGCACGAGGTTTTGAAATGCATTTTTATTGTTTGCATTGCTGACTTCTGCTCTTCTGTTGTCACATACCTTGGCCCAGATTCTCATCCCCCAGGGCCAGGAGACCAGATTAACAGCAGTCTCCAGCGGGGAGGACCTGCGGGGATTCTGTAGGTGGGGGTGGAGGACGCCAGCTGCAGGGCAGGAGCAGAGAGGCCGTGGCTGGAACTTTTTGCCGCCTCTGATTCCCACAGCCAGCGGACAGGATATCTGAACACCGCACACTAGATTCCTCCAACCACTCTTTCTGAAGTCCATCTGAGGGAGGCTTGAAACAGTGTCTGGGATGGCAGCTAGAAGACACTGGTATGCTTGGGATAACATGTGGGAGGAGAGGGGAGCCCGCAGCTCCGACGGTGCAAGCCAAAGGATCGAACATCAGCAGCCTTTCCAGTTAGTATGAAAAGCTAACGGAAGCTTACAGCGAGGGGCTGTTGATTCTCTTATCAAACGTCTGCACTGTGCTGCCTGGCAACCCCCTTTCCTGAGATCTCTGTAACAGTGTCATTATAAGCCCTGGCTGGAGAGTCAGCTCACCTGGGTTGAGTCTGGCCTCTGCCCCTTATGAACTGAGTGGTCTTGGGCAATTTACTACACATCTCTGGGCATGCTCGCTTGTCAGGTGGGCTAAAATTTGTACCTACATAATATTGTTATAGTGAGGACTAAATTAGGTAATTCAGGGAAAACACTGAACCCAGTATCTGGTGCCGAGTACTGTAGTCAGTAACTATTAGGTGTTTTTCATTTTACTGTGGCTGCTATTACTGTTTCTGTCTGAATTTGCATCCTGGCTCTGCCACTTATTAGCTGTATGGCTTTGGGTAGATTGTTTAACCACTATCTCTCTGTTTCTGTTTTCTCATCTGTAAAATGGGGATAATAATATTACCTATCTTGTAGGATTAGTATAAGGATTAAAGAAACTTAATAGCTATAAATCTGTTGGAAGAGTCCCTGGCACAAAGCAGTGCCATCTAAGTGCTGGTTAAATAATTAAATGACATTATTATCATTACACTAATCAAATTAAAGAGACGTTTCGCTTGACTTTACCTAAAAAAAAATCCCAAACTAAGAATTTAAATTCTAATGAAACATGCTTGTCAAGATTGTGGAAACATCCAGTTAACTATACTTGAATTAAAAAACAGGCTAGATAGTTTACAAACCTTAAAACTACTTTATTAATGAAGCACTTTATGTTTTCAAAACATGAAAATAGTGCATTTAATTCCTAGGATTGAGATTTTCATAACTATTTATCTATGTCTTAAAACCTCCACTGCATAAAGCTTGTGGGCACCCCTTCGGGCAATCAAAGATTTGCCTCAGCAAAATGTAAAATAATAATAAAAAGGGACATTGGGCCATGAGAACTCACCACATATGCTGACAAAGGAATTATGTAAATGGATATTCAAGCTTTAGGAAGTAAAGCCATAATACTCATGGATAAAAGCTCCCCATTCTCTACCCTCCTGAAGGGAATGTGGAATGTGGGTAGGTTACTTGAGGGAATGTGAGCTCCTTCCCTCCAGGTGAGCAGTGGCCAGCAGCTGGGATGTGGTTACCAAGATTGCTTGGGTAGGATTCCTAGGGCTCGGGATCCTTATCTTTCCTTGGGTCACATACTTCTTCGAGGATCTCCTGTGATCAGCAGACTATCTCCCCTGAACAATACCTTTTTTTTCATCCGTTTTTCGGGGAGTTTCAAAGACAACCATCTCAGGGTGAGAACTCCTGGTTGAGTGCTTTGGTGAAGGCCTTGCCTCCACGCGTGGGAAGAGTTCAGAGTCTGGCATCAGGAAGTTGGACCCTTCTGGGATCTCTTGAACTTTTTTTATTGTCCCTATGGAAGTGGGGCAAGTCACTCTTGAATGGCAATCCCCAAGCTCCCTTGATGGTGAACAGGAAGCCCCTGGCAGGTGTATGTGTGCACATAAGCATATATGTATTGAGATGGGTAATTACACCACCACTTCTGTGTACTTGATATGACCCAGCTTACAGCATTTTGTCCCTTTAAGTAGAAAATCTTTCTTCCTTTCTCTGTTTCCTTCCTCCTCCCCTCCCTCCTTTCCTCCCTCCCTTTCCTTCCTTCCTTCTCTTTTTTCTTTTCTTTTTTTTTTCTTTTCCTTCCTCCCTCCCTCCCTTCCTCCCTCCCTCCCTCCCTCCTTCCTTCCTTCCTTCCTTCCTTCCTTCCTTCCGGCTTGCAGAAGAGAAAGTTGAAACTCAGAAAGGTTAGGTGGTTATCCGAAGTTACACAGCTAGCCCCAGTGCCTATTTACTCTTCTTCCTACATGCGAGAAAGAGTAATTCTCTTGTCCATTCCTTGAAATATCCTTTGAATATTTAAAATTGGATGAAAGAAGGACTTGACATCAGTGGAATTTAGTTTAATACCTTTAATAAAATCATTTTATTGAGAGGGATTATTGTCTTGTATCTTGTTTGTATGTAGAATTTTATTCTTGCAACCTTTCATTCTCTTGGTGAGAGATAATACCAATCCAAACTTGACTTTATTTGATAATTTTGAGAAATGCAGTGAATGTAACCCCTGACAATTCTAAAATTCTTCAGTAACTTGTAAATATGTTGAGAATGTTGAAGTCAAATCATATCTCCCAAAGGGTTATCTTTACTTTTTGTATTAAAGAAAATTTTATGTTAAATTTATGTTAAGTTTATGTTAAATCAGTTAGTCAGTTCATCAGTTAACATATTTTAAGAACCTACTGTGTGCCCAATATTGTACTAATACACTTGTTGGGCTGGTTGGGTGAGTTGATTTTTTTTTTTTTTTTTAAAGAATCCAATTCTGTTATAGTCACATTTCAGATTAGCTTGAGTTTTTATAAACAGCAAGATTCCAAATACCAGGTATTCCAGAAGTTTCAGTAATTGGAATAATAGCTAATATTTGAGGAGTCCAGTGCTGGCTGTTATCAGTCTCTCTAGGTCCATGTCTGCACTTCTTTGCTGCATATGTGGGCAGGGAGAGGGTGAGAGTGCTGGTCTCAACATGCTGATTTTTCTGGCATCTCTTGCCATCTGTCTTCTGGTTGTGGTTGACTAGTAGTGGACAAACAGAAAATCAGAGGGTGGGAGGTGAAAGAACTCCCATGGACTCCCTGGCCATGGTCTGGCAGGGAGGAGCTCCTCTCCTGCTTCGCATCTGTCAGAGGTTGCCTCTTGCCCAGCTTCAGGCCTCTCCAGGCTGTGTACATCACATTGTACATCTGTAACATTGTTTTGACTACTTGCCCTTGTCAGGCCTGGGGCTGGTATTGGCTTCCCACTGTTGCTAGTCCCTGGATGCCTCGCCATTCCTTATTGGTTCTTTTAGCTCTGCCCACACCCCTGTAAATAGTCCTTTATTTTGAATGTGCCATCTGTTTCCTTTAGCATCCTGACTGATACTGCCAATTAGTCTGTGCCAAGCACTACACTACGACTTCAACATGGATTATCTCATATAATACGTACTCACTCTATGTGGTAGGTTCTAATATTATTATTATTTTTTAAACTGATGAAAAAGATATTTAAAGAGTAACTTGCCCAAGGGAACACAGCTGGAAAGTAGTGTGGCTCGGATTCAAACCTAGTATGGTTCTAGAGCCCACCCTCTTAACCAAGGCACTGTAGGTCTCTAGTTGGAGTCTCTGGGAGGCAGCCTCTAGATGAAGATTTGCAGACAGGCAGAATTTTGGGGTGTAAAGCTCTCAAGATCAACATCTGTGTGTGTGGGGGGGAGCGTGAAGGAAGCAGGACAGGGGAGAAGAAGTTGAACTGTAGTGTAGTGACCGCAGGAGCATAAGCTGAACCCAAGAGGAGCTTGGGAGCTGGGAACACTCCCCAATTGGTGTAAGGGGGCTGGGCTTTTATACCTTGGCACTACTCATCACTCAATGCAAAGTCTAATCTTGGACCCTCTTCAGCCAAAGCAAGTCTAGTTGGAGATTCTGTTGAGAATATTGACTGCCAACACTTCCAGAAGCTGGGGGAATTAGGGACTAGTCTTGGAGGGTGGATCTGGGCAACGCACCATGGCATCCACTACATCCTTTGAAACACATATGGAGGTCATGAGTTGGGAGCTTGCTCAAATCATTTGTGCTCTTTGAAAACTTTATTAGACTCATGAATATAGCTGGCTTTCCTAGCATATGTGGATGTGTGTGTGTGTATGTGTGTGCTGATCACGGTGTAATTATTTGAAATTGTTGAATAAACACGGAATTAGGAGTGAAGAGACCTGATTTCTAATTCCTGCTCCTCTGCTATCTGCCTGCCTTTGTTCAATTCACTTAATGCTTCTGGATCCCAGTTTCCTTATTCATAAATTGAGGCGCTTTGATTAGATGTCTCTAAGGCTACTTATACTTTGAAGTTCTATCGTTCTCTTAATTTATTAGCTTTCTAAAATCCAGAAATAGCAAAAGTAAACATGTTGGAATGCTTTTTAAGTAATGCTGGAGACTATTTCTTGCAACCTCCGGTTAGGGACTTTCTCAAGCTCTCTCAATAAATCATGATGAACTTCATGAACATTCACACAGCCCCAATATCACCCAGTGTTCTCTGAAGAACCGAGATGCCCCTTGTCTCCCCAGAATGTCTTTATTTGGTATATATGATTTTAGAATGCTAGACACTTCTCATTCTTTCTGAGTATAGCTCATACAGATGTTTTATTTTAAGAATTGTTTTGAAATTGCTTTCACAGGGTAATTGTTACAATTTGAAGAGGCATGGTCTTAATTTGAACAGATACATCTTGACCAAAGCAAGAAGAAATGGAAACTAGCCTTAGCTTGAGTTTGTGAAATAAAACCAATTCTCAAAGTGTAGAAAGGCCAGAGAAACAAATAGGTAAACAGGCAAAAACTAGTAACAAAAAAGACAAGACATTGATGATAGAATTCTGAAAAAAATGTTGAATAAGTACTTAGCATTGTGCACTTTAACTAAAACCAATGTAAATATATCTCCACAGAGTAAAGGGTTAAATACTGAACTGAGTAAATATAGAAATCCTTTAAGATTGATTTTTCCTGAGTTGTGGCAAACGATTCAATGAAAATGGAAAATAACTGTTATTGTCAGTCATGTATGGCCCTGCTCGTATGATTTCCCAATGTAAGCCGTATAGTTGAAGCTGCTTGGACCATAAATAAATAAATAGACATACCTTCACTCTGGCTTCCTTACCTGACTCTCGTTAAACCCTATCAGCAACTGTAGAGGGCCAAAGTGGCAATTTCAATAAATATTTCATTACATGGGAGCCCATTTGCTGGTATTTCAAATAAATAAGTATATTTTCTCACTCAGTGGATACTAGAAGGGAAAACTCTCCAGTTTCCATTTTCAGACTTTCTTTTACTTTCTGAGGAGGTCAGTCATTTTCGTTTTCCAGTGTACAACTCGATTATTTATTGGAAGAAAATGTTTTAAATCAGGAAAAGGAAAAAAAAATCCTACCAAATAATTTATTGAAGACTGTCTCCTGGCAGATTAATCCCTACCACTTAGCCAGGGCTCATTCCACAGTGATCACACTGGTCAAGCTTAAATTGTTGTCCACAACATGTTGCATAAATAACCCCAAATACTGTGAACCTCTTTGCACTCGGTCATCTCCATGACCTTCAGAGAAAATGCCAGAAAGGTACTAAGAAAAAATATAGCCTGAAATGCACTAGTTATGGTATTTTCTAATAAATAAAACCTTTTTTGGCTTCTTTCATCTAAACACATTTATCAGTTAAGACACATATACTTCTCGATAAGTGAGTAGAAATGCTGCCTTTTTCCTTGTGGGTAAACTGGAAATCCAGTAAATGTATTCTAAGTCGTGCTTGGGAGCTATATTGAGAGCCGGGGTTAACTGTCTGAGGTAATATCCTTATTTTTTCTTAATTGTATCAACCTGATTTGCCTTTACAATATACTGTGGTCCATTTTAAATTGTCCCCTTAATTAAGAGACTGTGTATGTGGGAGTGTTTGAGGAGATGATTTCCTGAAAAGCTCCAGCTTCCATCCTGCTTATCCAAAGAATGGGCCTTAATTTAAGCTACAGAGAGACAAGAGCTGGCCTAGTTAGAGATGGCCTGGTCTCTCTCTGCCCAGTAATTTCAGTCCAAAACTGAAGTCCTATTCTTGGTCAAACTTTTTCCATCTTCAAGTTTTCAATTTTGGCTGGAGACATCGCCCGTGTTCAAGTCTCCCAGACCTGAAATTATAAAGTTATCTTAATTCTGCTCATTACCTTTAGTTAATATGTTACGTGTTATTGATTTTTCCCTCCTTTTAAATGAAAGGAGCACCATGTTTAGAGAATGGGACCTGCAATTCTAGTATCCCCGCTCTGCCACTTACTAATATGGGACCTGGCAAGTTACTAGGAGTTTTAGTGTCTTCCCGTGTGAGATGAGGGATTGTACTGTCTGTTTTACTGACATCACAGAGATGTTTTCATGAGTTAGTGTACCTTGTAGATGATCCGCGTTTATATGGTGGAGAGAGACAGGGGTAACCTGATAAGATTGCTGCCTTCTTTCAGGGACCAGTACATAAAACTGCTAGTCTCTACACACCATGCACTCCCGTGCATTTGCCAAAGTAGAAGGTTTAAGGCGAGTAGCTTGCCATCACTTACTGCAGATACCCAGCTTTGATCCTGAGGTGTGAGCCCTTTAGAAGCTGCTCATCAAATTGCTTGCCCCGGTGGACCAAGCCACATCCCATATAGACTGTTGCTGCTAAGCTGTCGTTCCAGGCTGTAGCTGAATCTAGTTGTGGCAAAGTGGCCACAGTTCTTCAAGAGACCACAGAGATCAAATTTACCCTTCTTCACATCCCTGTTTTCCTCAACTGCCTGCCGGACACGGGCCCACAGGAACAACATACTCGATATGCCTAAAACTGGAGTTGATCTTTCCTCCTCCCACACAGTTCCTCTCCAGTGTCCCCTATTTGAGTGAGCCAGTGAGCAGCACTACCACTCACTAACCTGCCCAAGGCAGCATCCTGGGGTAGACCTCTCTCTCGCCAATATCTAGTTAAATACCGAAGCTTCTTGTGTCTAGCTCCTTAACAAAGTTTTTTTTTTTTTTTTTAAAGATTTTATTTATTTGAGAGAGAAAGACAGAGAGAACACAAGCAGAGGGAGCAGCAGAAGCAGAGGGAGAAGCAGACTCCCTGCTGAGCAGGGAGCCTGACGTGGGGCTTGAACCCAGGACCCTGAGATCATGACCTGAGCCAAAGGCAGACTCTTAACTGACTGAACCACCCAGGCGCCCCTCTCCTTAACAAAGTTTAGTTCTGTTCATTTTTCCTCATCTTCGTGGCCACCTACCCTTTACCTGAACGACTGCCATAGCCTCCTAGATTGCCCCCCCAGCCTCTACTCATTCCATACCTCTCTCAATTCTATCTGTACATTTTAGCCAGAGTTATTCTAAAATGCAAAGCTGACCATGTCATGACCCTCCTTAAAATATTCTCCTTGACTTCCAATTGCCTTCAAGATACTGGTCAAATTCTATGATCCTGTAAGGTCAAATTTCTGCTATTGTCTCCAGCTTCCCTCTCCTCACTCATACTATTGTATGAACAGCTTATAAACCTGAGTAATTACTTTCAGTTCCAAGAATGAGCCATGAGCACCTTTATGACTTTGCATATGCTGTTCCTCTTCACTTGGATCACTTTCCCTCTCTTTTTGCCTGACCAGTTCCCAGTCATTCCTTGGATTTCAGTTTGGATGTTGCTTCTTTTGGAAAGCTTCCCCTGAGACCCTAAATTCTGAGAATACCCTCTCCTGCTGTCCTGACACTTGCCACGTTGTTCAGTCCTTGTCTGTTTACCCGCCTGTGTCCCTCACTAACACCCCACGCAGGCAAGGATTCTGACTAGCTTGTTCAGCACTCCGTTCCCAGTACTCAGCACCGTGTCTCACACAGGAAACTCTTAAGTCGTTGTTGAACAGAGGTATGAATAAATGACACCTTTGTTTGTTTTCTTGGGAAAGCAGACTAATTCAGTTAAAAGAAATTGGCAGATCTCAAAGTCCTGTGTTCGAGTTCCACTTCCCATCGCTTGATTAAGGATGTCACAAAACCTGTCTAGGAAATGCAATAATACCCGTCTCAGGTTACTTCAAGAGTTGCTTTTAATACTAGGGTGACAGTAACCATGAAATCTCACTGTAAAATGTTCAGCTTCCTGCTAATAAGAATAGGTCATAATTACCACGTTCATTGTGTTTTCAATGGCATGTGCATGTCTGTTAGGAGAAACACACAAGCAGCTTTGGTGTTGAATTAGATATTGGTGAGAAGGAGGTTTGCCCCAGGTTGCTGCCTTGGGCAAGCTAGGCCTAGTGTTTGAATTAAGTCATTTGAAAAATTGTGTACTGAGTGTATCAGTTAGCTATTGCCACATAACATCCCTCTCCAAAAACTTAATGGATTCAAACAACAACTACTTATTTAGGTCCTGATTCTGGAGGTCGGTAGTTCAGGTAATTTAGGTTGTTAGGTAGGAGGTTAGTGTGGGCTTGTTCACGTGGTGGAGGGCAGGGTTCCTGAGAGTAAACAGAAGAACATAGGAGCTCTTGAAGTTGAGGCTTGGAACTGGTGCAGTACAGCTTGGTTGCATTTTATTAGGTAAAGGAAGTCCCAAGCCAACCCCTATTAAATAGGTAGGGAAATATTTAATCTCTTATGGGAACACTTCCAAAGACATAAAGAGGCGTGGGTACAGGGGCAAAAAGAGTTGTGGCCGTTTGCAAACCATCTACCATAGTCTGTCACTATCTTCATTTAATTATTTACCAAGTCACAAATCTGACCATGTTACTTTTTTATTTGAAATCATTTAGTGGCTCTCCATTGCCTATAAAATAAAGTCAAGCTCGTAGCAAGACCTCCATGAAATTCCCACATTGGCCTTATCTGCCTGGTCTTTTATGCTTTAGGGACAGAACATCTCTTATAGTTTCAACAAATCATTTGGGCTCTTTGTGGCCTCCGTAGCTCATGCGGCTCCCTCCCTCCTTCCTTGCCTGGATAATCTTACTCATCCCAACAATCAACGACATTAACAACACCACTGATTATATGGCAGGCACTGACTGTTTTAAACAGTATCCCCATGAGGGAGGTACTATTATTATCTCCTTACAGATAAGGAAACTGGGACACTGTGAAGTTAAGTAACTTGTCCACGTTCACTCAGCTTAAAGTCTGGTTTCAGAATTGGGATCTAGAGTCTGCGAATTTAACCTTCGGGATCTCCTACCTGTTAAGACTCAGCTCAGTTTGGCCTGTTCCCCTGTGTATCTTGCCATTTGCCATGTTCAATGATCTCTTTCAATGTCTGATGCCCCTTTGGGTTGCAAGCATCTCAAGAGCACAGAACAGGCCTTGCCTTCGATTGTAACTGTCAAGTGTGGCACCGTATCCTGCCTCCATGGCCCTCTCCATACTTCTCAAGACGCGTCTTTTGCACCATTAAAAATCTCTGCTTCTTGGAAGAAAAAAACCAGAGTGAAGACTATTAGTCCTCACAGCATCTCCAAGAAAGAAGTGACGAGTGGGAAGCTCTATCTCATTTTGCAAACAGGAAATTCAGGCATGTGGAGATGAAATCACCCAGCGCTGTGCCAGGATTCTTTTTTTGGTTTTCCGATTCCTAGTTTTGTGTTCTATCTACCAAAAAGTGGTATTTGTCTATGAAGTGCAGCTGATGGTTGCTTAATTTTCCCCAGAACAAAGTTAAAAAACATAACAATTAAATTAAATCACCCAAGAGGGACGCCTTCTTCCTTTGTAAAGTTTGGAGGGAACAAACTTTTGGGGAAACTTTCTTTTCCCTGGGGTATAGTGCTCTCTTCTCTTTCAGCAGAATATATTGTGTCTGATGGAGCAAAAAATTGTTTTTAAGAAACCCTGCACCAATCTGTCTGCCCCAGCTCAGACACATGCTCGCACAGAAAATTAAATTCACAGAAATGAGAGAAAATCAAGGGAACCAAAGGAGCATGTCTTCTGTTTCTCAGAATCATTCTCTAGTGTATTTAGTAGCCTGTTGGGTGACAGGGTGATGAGGGGAAAGGTTTGGTTGAATGCAACTAATTTTTCATGTATCTTTGCTTATTTCTTCAAAGCACTATGAAAAAGTAAGCATTATGCACATTTCACCTGTAAGGCTTTAATCTGTAAGAAGCTTTATTAGAACTTAGTTAAAACAGTTTTTTTTTTTTCAGCTTGAGTTTCATTACTATCATTTGCTTCATTAACAGCAGTAAGTTCTTGGGTGTGAAGCTTGCTTGAAATGGTAACTACTAAGAGAAAAGTGGGGGGGGGAGAAGGAGAAATAAAAGAAAAGGCTTAAAGAATAGTGCCACTGAGACACGCTCTTGGGAAAGAGAATCGACTGGATGATCTCTGGCCGTCTAACATGGTTTTCTTCTTCAACTTTTTTGGCATTTGTCTTAAGTCCTAGTATTTCCTAAATCAGAATCTCCAAATCTCCTTATAATCAGCTGTCTTACACATATTTTGATCATGCCTTGGGTAGAACCTTTATTGATATAAACGTGTGTTTTGTGAAATGAACAAAGAGACAAACCAATAAACCAGACTCTTAATTCTATAAAACAAATTGGTGGTTACCAGAGGGGAGGTGTATAGAGTAGGGACGGGTGAAATAGGGGATGGGGATTAAGGAGTGTGCTTGCCATAAGGAGCACCCAGTGATGTATGGAATTGTTGTGCACCTGAAACCAGTATAACCCTATATATTAATTATACTGGAATGCAAAAAATAAAATAAAATGTGTTTCGTGTTGTTTTGTGTCATAGTGACTTCCCAATTTTACAGCCTTCTTCTGTCCTATATCTCTGTGAACTTCCTTTGCCAGGACAACCGTGCATCTGAGTACTGGGTGGTAAGCTTTGTAAAAAGAGGGACTTTGGCATGTCTTGGAAGCCATGCTCGTCATAAATGCTAGAGGAGTATGATGCTGCCGCTGCAGGTGCTTCCTTTCGTGTAATCTATTTTCCTCAAAGTAATTGTATTTGCCTCAGTGACTCAAAAAAATCCCCCCCCATTTTTTTGATATCTGAAGAAGGACCACACACCTCCCAGATTTTGTTCCTTTCTCCCCCTGAATTAGGAGTTCGACTGGGAAACCAGAAGCCAAGTCCCTCCGGTCATCGTGCGCAGTCATGAGGCTGCATATGAACTGGCAGTTAAAGCTCGCCAGCTCCTCAACACGTCTCACATTCTTCCACCCGATCTCTTCTCACCTCTATTCTCAGAGTGGCTGGTTTGTTATGAAACTAATTTTTTTCTAGGCCAAGTTTCCTTTGAGCAGGGTGCAAAGGCATATGATCCTGTGGATTAGAAGTGGGTTGTCATCAAAACGATATAGCTCTGTTCTTCTCCGTTCCTTTCTTGGAATGGCTGAGAACAGACTTGCGAAGAGAAAAACTTGTTGGCGTTTGGGAGCTGCCAGGTTTTAGAGAGCCCAATTATGTCTTTTTTGAACTAGCATTTCTTTAATAGAGTTTAATTTAAAAATGTTTTTTTTTTCATTTTTGACATTTCTTGTAGTTTTTAATTTGAAAGGATGAAGATATGTTTACTTATGGGGAAAGTAAAAACAGATTGCGTCTGAGTGAGTGGGGTCACCTGGTCACCAGCTGCGATGGTGTTGGAGTGGCCAACAAATGGCCTGTGTATTCCAGAAACTACCCTTTTTAATGGCTCAGTACCTAAAATTGCCCCATTGCTTGTGCCCTTGCTTTAAATCATTGTAGTTCCATGAGAGCACTAGTCTTGTGAGTGGCTTAGCATTTATTCCGTCTACTTCTTATTACGAATACCCACAGATTCTTTATGAAAATCTTTCCTCCTCCATTTTGGAAGAATGGATTCTGAGTTTCAGGACTGTGCCATAAGTCCAGTCCGGCTTCCTGACCAAGGAAATTGGTTCAGGTACGGGCACAGACCCAATTGAAGAGATGTGAAGAGAGTTTTGCTGGATTTAATTTTTTTTTTTTTTTGAGAAGCCTTTTGTTTTCAATAGGAGGTTTTTGACTTTTGATTTATTTTCCACTGGAGTTGTTGGTGGGAGGAAGGGGTATGTAACCAAGCCTTCATTTTCTGTCATGTAAGTCTTGAACTGAGGAGACCACTGAATGGAGCCAGAGCTTGGAGCTGAATATGTGGAAGGCAAAACAGAGAGCCAAACACTGGGTCCTTGGTGACGTCCTTTGAACACAGATCAAGCCTCACCTGAACTCATTACTATCTAGGATGCATGTTATAACTTTTAGCCACATAAGTATCATCTATTCAGATTTAACTCTAAATAGTACTGTTAGCTCCAGAGAGTGTATGGGGTTAGCTGAAGCTTCTAGGCCTGCATCACAGCTTGACTTCTCTGTCTACCCATTCCTGCATCTTCTCTTTCACAGGGGTTGATCCCAAGGACCTCCCTAATAAAAATCCTACACACGAATTCCCATTTTAGAGTATTATTCCTGGGGAACCCAAACTGTGACAGGGGCGGCTCCTTCTAGGCAGACTGATTTTCCATGGCCTAACCAAAAAACAGAACAAAACAGAATATAACAAATTTGCTATACTTTGCTTTTGTACAATTGTTTTGGTTATTCACCTGTTAGATTTTGCTCCAAGACCCAATAGTCCACCTAAGAGGTTGACTTATCCCAGAAAGGGGTAGGAGGGAAAGGAAATCAGGTAGACCACTATCTTACAGAATCTCTAATCAAAGTTATGGGTTATTTTTTATTTTCAATATATCTGTATACTCATGAAACAATCACCATGATCAAGATGATGAAAATATACTTTATTCCCAAAAGTTTCCTCCTCACCCTTTGCAATTTCCCCCTTCCATTCCTTCCCCCTTCCCCATGCAATCACTGATCTGCTTTCTTTCACTATAGATTCGTTTGCATTGTTTAGAATTTTATATAAATGGAATCACAAAGTATGCCCTCTTTTGGCTTGCCTTATTTTACTCAGAATAATTGTTTTGAGATTCCTGTATGTTGCATACATCAATATTCCTTCCTTTTTACTGATGCGTAATTTTCCATCGTATGCAAATATAATAACTTGTTTATTCATTCACTTGTTGATGGACACTTGGATTATTTCTAGTTTTCGGCTATTATAATTAAAGCTGCTATGAGCATTTAGGTACATATATGTCTTTGTATAGACATATGCTTTCATTTCTTTTGGCTAAATACCTAGCAATGGAATGGCTGGATCATATGGTAGGTGTATGTTTAACTTTTTAAGAAACTGCCAATTTGCTTTCCAAAGTGGTTGTGTCATTTTATATCTCTACCGGTAGTGTATGAGAGCTCCAGTTCCTTCAGTCCTTGCCAGTCTTTGTCTGTCTGTCTTTTAAAATTTTAGCCACTCTGTAAGTATGTAGTAGTATCTCATTGTCGTTTTTAATTTGCATTTCCCTAATGATTAGTGATGGTGAGCATCTTTTTGTGTGATCACTTGCCATCCATACATTTCCTTTGGTGAAACGTCTGTTCAGATATTTTGTTAATTATTTGTGTTACTTATTTTTATTGTGTTAAAGGCTTTTAAATATATTCTGTATATAAGTACTTTATCAGATATGTGCCTTGAAAATATTTTCTCCGAGTCTGTGAGTTACCTTTTCATTCTCTTCTCATAATAGTGTCTTCCAAAGAGCAGAAGTTTTAAATTTTGATCAGGTTTCTACTTACCAATTTTTTTTAAATTTTATGGATCATGCTTTTTGTGTCATAGCTAAGAAAACTTTGCATAACCCAAGGCCACCAAGATTTTGTTGTATGTTTTCTTCTAGAAGTTTTATAGTTTTAGGATTTACATTTAGATCTATATCCATTTATTTTTAATTTTTTATGTGATTCATTTTCAGTTAATTTTTATATATGGTGAAAGATATGGATTGAAATTCATTTTTTTTGCATATGGATATCCAAGTGTTCCAGCACCATGTGTTGAAATCACTTATCTAATTTTAAAATATGGAGCACATAATTCCAGTGTGGTCCATAGACTATCTCAGCATAATCATTCCTAGTACTTGTTAAAAATGCAAATTCCTAGGTCTCACACTAGCCCTTTTGAGTTAAAATCTTATGGCAAATACCCTATGTGAGTCTTGTGGATACTGAACTTCAGGAACAGCTGGCATAATGCCATTATTATTAACACTTTACTTCAAGTCAACACTGTCTCCATCAGAGCCCAGAAAAGATATAGTTTAGAAAAAGTAAGTCGCCATAGAATGAAAAGAACCAGAAAGGCTTCTGTTTTTTGTTTTTTTAAAAATATAAAGACATCTGATACATATATAAAAGTAGATTGAATAATATAATAAATTTTCATGTACTCAGCACTCAATTTCAGCAATAATCAATATTACTTTTTAAAAACAAAACAAAACAAAACAAAATACAAGTGAATTTTTGCTTTGTGGGGAAGAACTTCCAAGCTTAAAAAGCAATAGGAAAAACCAACAGTAGAAAAAAAAATCGAATGAGCAACTGAAAAAAAAAATCATAGATCAGTATATTTGCTAAGATAAATATTAAAGACCTCTACTGATCAAAAAAATCTTAAGTGATTTAAAAGACAAGTAATAATCAGGTAATATTTTTAAACAGAACAAGTGATTAATTTTTAATCTATGAAGATATAAAATTTAAAAATGACAAGAAAACTCAGTAAGTGATAATTGGATAAAAGGACATAAAATATACCATTGAGATTATAGTGAGAGGATGTTATGGAGCCAGTCATATTATCTTTAAATATAATGTTTTATAGCAATGGGGAACGTTTATGATATGGTGAAAAAATACTGAATACAAAATTGTACTTTTTTGTATGTTCTCATGTATTTAAAAAAGGCTTAGGGGAGAAAAAAAAAACGACTGGAAGCAAATTTGCTTCTGCAGTTTATTTTCTAAGTTATCTCCAATGAACATGTTTGTTTTGGTGATGTAATCAGAAAATAAAGTCTAATTTTGAAGAAGAAAATGTCTGACTTGGGACATTTCCTTGGCAAAGCCAGAGATTGGCACCTAGTACAAAGATGGACAGTGAAGAGGCACAGGGAAGTCTGAAGACAGGTTGTATGAGGCATCGTCTTAAGTGTAAAGGTAAAGGTCGTAATGGTTTCCTCCTTTGCAAATACTACCAGTAAATGAAGACTGCCTTCACGTAAGTGCTACAGACTGGGGGGGACTGACCAAAGTAGATAGATTCTAATGGCCATGCCACAGTTTGTTTTCCTGATCAGTTGTAGACCCTGCTCAAATCCATAGAGCCCCTTTACGTGACTCAAGGAGTGGGGTGCAGAGGAAATAAGAGCGGTAATTCACAGCCCTTTCTTCTTGTCCAAAGCCATCCAGTGGATTAAATGTCTGTTTGTTCGTAGGCTCTGAAGTGTTACTTTGTATCTTTTTTCTTCTACAGTTCAGACACTATATCTAAAATATTTCACCAAATTGGAAACCCACTCATATCTTCTGGGTTTGTTCTTCTGAACTGAAATTGAACTCTGGCACTTTAGTTCACATGATGGTAGAACAATGTAACTTTTTGTTTTGAAAAAGGATGGCTTTTAAAGCCTCATAAATGGGTCTTGCCTGTTCTTGGAAATGAAGTAGCACTTGTAAACTCTACTTCCTAAATGTTGTGTAATTGTGAATGAATAAATATTAAGGAAGAAGAAATGTACAGATTATACATCTCAAATTATACACAGTTTCAAATAATAAAAATATATGTTCTTCTCAAGTCCTACGGTTGGAAATCACATCAAGAATTGCAGAGAAAGAGAGACGAAAAATTGAAAAAAAAAAAAGATATTAAAGGACACAAACAGATTATGCTTCAGGACAATATGTTAATCTAAAAAAAGTAAATTAGAATGTCAGGTAATGCTGGTGAGATCTCAAAAGTACTACAAAGTTTACCACAAGAAATTTTTATATCCTTGTTCTTTGATGATTCTCTAATTTTATGGTTTCAGGTAGTAGAGATTAATATTTTCATGCAGTCTTCTTCTCTGATCAGTACTAAAATAACTGTTATCAAAACAACTACTGAGGATCCTAAAGTATGCAGAACAAATCTTATAAAATAAACTAAATTTGTATAAAAAAGTTTTTCTCAGGCTTGTCAGGGAAATAATACAGAGTGACTGTGAACTATAAAAACTAGGCAACTTCTCCAAAACTAGGCAACTTCTCCAAAATAGCAACATAGGACACCCTAAGGAGGTTAAAAAATAGATTTAAGGATTGATCCAAGTTCTTTTCACTACTTTTGTAGAGTCTCTTTTCAAAACCAAGAATTGAAACATGTAGTATGATGATTATGATTCTACTTAAAGGAAGAACAGAACAGAATATCTGAAATAAGAACAGGATCAAACAAATAGTATGTGTCTCATTGCTTCATATTCTAAAATACGTACTATTAGATTTCTCTGACATGAAATACACATTGGTTTCATTTACTTCTAACTATTAGTGTGAAGTATGCTTTGAAGTAGACTCAAAAATAAGGTCAGATTATTATAGGATTATTATAAGGCAGGAAAATGTAGGATTATTAATAGAGCATTGAGCTCTGGATCCCCAAGGACCTGAAGGAGTGGATGTCACACCCAAACTGCCAGGCCTGAGGGTCTCAACTTTTCATATACTTAACTTGTCATATACTTTTTACTTAACTTGAGCAGTTTAATAATATAATATGCATGATATATTAAGTATCATAAATGTATAAGACATTCTGCAATGTTCTTTGTGGAGAAGGGGTATCAAAAAGGATGTATAAATAGCATTTTGAGACTGTTTTGATCACGTAATTATCAAGATAATCCTGATTTTTACAAGTAGTTGGCTAGATCAAAGATGTATTTTGCTCTTATTACTTAGCTAGTAAATTCTGTACTTTCTCAGATTCTTTACTACAATGAGCAATATGGCTGAAAGCTCCTCATTTGGTTACTCAGAGGAACAGTGGCTAGTTAGCAATATGTGAGCCATTATTTTAGGAAATATGGACGGGTCTATTCTAATATATTTGATTTGCCTGATTCCTTGAGCTTGAAAATCATATGGTCTCTTATGGGCACAGTCTCTTAGTGAATTCCAAAGTTATTGCTCCTATATCCATATTTGGAGATAATCTGTAGGAATATACTTCCCAACCTTTAACCATGTTGTTCCTTGTAGAAAAACTTCCTGGACTCAATTTAAAAAAAATCGGTTATTTGATAATAAGGAAAGGACTACCTTCGGTTTTAAATCTGGAGGCACTTACTGAATGAATGCTATAACTTCATGTCAAGTACTGTACACATGGGCCCTGACTTACAGTGATTTGATTTATGATTTTTTGACTTTACAGTGGTGCAAAGTGATATGCATTTAGTAGAAATTGTACTGTGAATTTTGAAGTTTGATCTTTTCCTCGGCTAGCGACGTGTGGGTGATCCCCTCCTGATGCTGGGCAGTGGCAGCGCCGTCAGCCACACGACCACGAGGGGAAATAACCCACCCACTCACAACCACTCTGCACCCCTACAGCCATTCTGTTACTCACTTTCAGGACAGTAGTTGAAAATTACATGAGATCTGCAACACCTTATTATCGAATAGGCTCTGTGTTAGGTGATTTTGCCCAACTGTAGACTAATGTAAGCATTCTGAGCATGTTTAAGGTAGACGAGGCTATAAGTTAGGCAAATTAAATACATTTTCAACCTAAGATGTTTTCAGATATAACCCCATCATAAGTTGAGGAAGATCTGTGTTAAGTACCAGAATTTAAAAAAAAAAAAAAAAAGATGAGCATAATATAGTGTCCAGTCGTCAATACACTGTTTCATATCAGGCAGCACACTCATACATTATCTTGTGAAATTTCACAAGATAGATATTATTTTCCCCATTTACAGGTGATAAAACTGAAACAGAAATGTCACTTGCCCCAGATCATGCTTTCAGTAGAGCCAGGACTATAACCCAGGTATTTTTGGGCTTCAAGTTCTTTTCTCTCTTATCCAATAGATACATTTCCCTAATGTTTTTCAGTCAAGATAAACCATGTAACTATTGTAATGCAGATATCCCTCTAGTCCAAAGGAAAAGTTTCTATACCTTGTCTAAATTTCACTGGCCATTTCAATACCATAGGAGCAGGAAATTATTCAATTCATGAGAAAATTCATGCACCTGTGGATTTCATCTTTTGTGCCAGATGAATAGGTGAGGTTGGATTTGATTTACTCCTTGACTAAACTCTAAAATTGGGATTTAAAATGGATATGTAATCTCACTCAGATTCCATTTTTTTCCTGTAATGCTGCCTAATGGTTATGCAAGTCTCAGAAATGTATTTAAAGTAATAACATGTCCTTTTATCCAGTAACATCAAACCGAGATCTTTTTTTTTTGTTCACTTTTGCTAGACCTCTAACCTTTAAAGGTGAGTCAGGCAGCTGCAGAAAACCTGATCTTATTTTCTGCCCCTGGCAAGACTTTTTCAAGTTCATCTTTTTTCCCTTCTCTCAAAATCTGATGAAAAATGAAATGTCAGGAAAACAAGCTCTCGAGCTAAAAAACTTGTGTCTGTCTCTGTGACAGATGTCAGTTTGAAAGGTTTCAGGTCACCTGTCAGAAGTGTGCCAGTGTGATCTGTACTCACATTGACTCGACCTCACACCAACACCGAGTTCTGCTTTTAAAGATACCCTTGAAAAAGAATTAAATGATTTGAAGTCATTGCCTTTTCCTCTTTTAGCTCTAATTAATGAGACCAAGGAGAGAGAGAGGGAGACAGAGACAGAGAGAGAGACAGAGAGAGAGACAGACACCCTGACTTTTAAAAGGACAGTTTGACCTTTGGGTGCCCCTGGCAGTGAACCAATCAGCATTCTTGTAATCCAAACACAGATGCCCGAAGCTAAACAAATCCTATACTTGTGAACAAGAATTCAGTTTGCTGTCAAAATACAGTGAAGATCAGCACAGTGCTGCTTTGAACAAAATATCATGAATTGAAGTTTAAATGTTTGTGATTAATAGAGAAGAGTCATATTGAGCAACATAATATCTCAATTGTGCCTCAACTCAGTAACGAATATTTCCAGTAAAAAAAAAAAAATCCTGTGTTTTGAATAGTCCTGTACCCTAACTCCATATCTTGGACATAACTCCCTAATATTTTTATGCCTGAAACACCACTGATGTTATTGTACAAGTCAGTAGTTTGTAATGACTAATTAATGGGGTTGAACTCTGTTCTTTTCTGGATTACTTACACAATGTTTCAATTATTTATCATAGTGATAAATTTTTTTCTCTCTCTCGTGAACCTTTATCATAGCCCAGGAAATTTAAGGGTTGAAAAAAAAAGAGATGGATTTTATTTCATCAGTTTGGGAGTATCAGGGCTTTGCCTTGTAACCAAGAAGATAAAAGATTACAGCTCCAAAGGCATGTTTGCCAAATCTACCACTCTAAAGAAGAGGCTGGATCAAAAGAGACAAAAAAAGTCAATGGAATATAAAACCAGAAACTTTAATAGCACTTTGGAGATGTTAGTTTTTTTCTTTCCTTTCTTGACTCTTAAGTATACAATTCTTGCCTTCTTTCAAGTGGGCCCACCCTTGACATGAAATACAAGTTAGTTTATTGAAGACAGGCTCATCGTATCATCGTTCATGTCTGGAACAACATTATTTTTGTGTGTGGAAAACCGGGGGGAAATAAAGAAGTGCGGGCCTGGAAGGTAATTCGTTAGCTTGAACTAGAGTTGGAAAGCTGATTCTTCGCAATCGTTTGTATTTTATCTGTGAAATTTTCCACAGCTGCGTTTTAGACCAGTGCTTCTCACGCATTCATGGGCACATGAATCTCCCAGATCTTCTTAATATGAGCTTCTGATTCAGTAGTTGAGGGTGGGGCTTGAGCATCTGCCTTTCTAACAGACTCCCAGGAGATGCAGCCCCTGCTGAGTGTGGACCACACGCTGAGAGCTAGAGTTTTAGGTTCTCCGCTCTCCACAGGAGAGTGTGTCAAATGCATCTAGGTCCCAGAGCAGTTCTGAAGTCCAAGCAGCATCTCTTATTTTGAAACATCCCCCTCCTGACATATTTTTCCTGTTTATGATCTTTTTCTATGTATCTGTAACTTGATCTCTTTTTAGGAACTTCATATTTTAATGTAATAATAGTCCTGTGACCTCAAAATGTCCCTACTTTATTAAAAAATCAAGGTCCAGTACAAAGATGGTAATGGTGTTAGGTTTTTTCAACCCCTGCTTTTATTTGTTTATTTCCTGATTTATCTTTTATTTTCATTCCAGGATAGTTAACATACAGTGCTATGTTAGTTTCAGGTGTACAGTGTTGTGATTCCACAGTTCGGTACATCACCCAGCACTCATCACAAGTCGACCCTGCTTTTAAATCATTAGTTTTTTTCACTAGATCGTTGCCTTGGCGAAGCATTTTACACTCTACCAGGTGATTTCATTAATACTGACTGACATCTTTTCTTTGCTATGCAACAATCAGACTGTTCATAATCAAAAGGTTGAAGTCTTTGAAATTTTAGCCCTTGGCCTAAGAAGCACCCAGAGGAAAAACAGTTAAAAACAAGAGTAGTCAGAACTATCAGCAGTGTTTAGACCCAGATAACCACAAACATCCTGGAATTTACTTAACCATGTCTGATTTCCCAGTGAGTCATGTTTACATCTCTAGATGTTAGTTTACTTTCCCTTCATTTTTTTCCTGATCACTCATGCAGTGGAAAGCGGAAACGAAATCTTCCACGGCAATTAAAGTGCCAATACTTGTGCTAGCTCTGTGTTCCTGCTACTGATAGGGAGAGATCTGATTATTAGTCAAACAAAGCTGTACCAATTTTCTCATGCTCATTATGTATTTATTATGTGGACATTCCTGTGACATAGCATGCAACTGCGTTAGCGGGAGACTCATATCCAATGAGTGGACCAGATTTAGCTTTACCAAGTTAAAACACACCATGTTTAATGCTCAGTTTTCATTCCGTGTGTGTTAGGTATACATGTGATTGCTGAGATTTTCATACCAGTGTATTCATAATTGTGTATTCCACTCTAAGTTATTCTTATCCTTAGTAAAGATTCCTACTCTCTCTTCTGTCAAATGCCAGGATCATTTAAGCAAGTGAAAAATATTTGCTAATTTTCTCAAAAGGCTCAGGTTATTTCCTGCATGGAGGATATAACCCATGCTACCTTCTGTTAGAAGAACCAAAGGAAGAGGTGGGTTGCTTATCACACAGTGAGGCTGCGGGGCTACCGTATCACTATTGTCATGAGAAAGTTTATTTTATGTTGCCAGCTTCGTGTGGTGTATCAGCCAGACATGCGTGAGTGCGAGATTGTAGATTGAACCGGAAATATATATTCTGTTCTTGCGATCTTATAGATTCTCAATAACATGACTCTGAATAAACCTTCCCCTATGAGAAAACTGCTTCAACCTTTTGATGAATATTGGTGGAGAAAAAAATGGGGGCTATAGCAATTGTGAAAACAGGTTTTTCTGGCTGAAATTAATAATTCTGAGCAGTACTAAAATTAATTACTCTGTGGTTATAAGTAGGCAGCGGATTTATGGTAAATGACAGAGTGTTTGCAAATTTTCCTGACTACTCGATTAGAAAATGCACAAGTGGAGGCGTCAGCCGAGCATGCATTATTTAAGTGGTTGGTGTCTGGCGACAATCTGGAAACTGCAATTGTTGTGGTTGCCGTAGGAAAATTCGCACTTTCCGAGAGAAATTCTTTCACCTTTGTGTGCCCACAGCCTGGATCTCTCCTCGTGGCAGCTGTAGGAAACACAGGAACTCCGTGACCTGGAAAATGTGGGACAACTGCCACAAGGTGACCCTGGAAGGCTGGGGTAGGCCCAATTAATTTAAAATTTTGCTTGGCCTTGTCTCTTCCAATTTTCTAAATCCTCTGGAAAAATGATTAATGCGTACACTGCCAATGCGAAAATATTTTTGACCCTATTAAAGTCGACCAAGGGTAAACCAAGTGTAGGCTGGCATTGTATCAAACTAGCTTTATTAAATTTGATTGGAGGTTTGTATGAGGAAGGGACAGACAAGGACATTATTTTGCACAGCGGCTCTCTTTTAAATGAAAATATCAAGAGGAATACAAAGTAGCAATATGCCCTGGACAGGAATCATTTTAAATATAGGAAAATACCACGAAGAACTTCGTTTAAAGGGTAAACCATATTTGCTAGAAAATTTTCTTCTCTCTTATTGCTATGCCGGTCAGTTATCAACGAGGCTATTTTAATTTATGGAAGAGGCTATGGAGGCCTTATATTTCTTCATTTATAGATGAACTAGTTCAACCTTGCTTTCTTTCTCTTATCTGTCATTGAATTCTTCAACTTAAAATGATCTGTCTGCAGTTTGAACCTTAGCAGAACAAGGCTTAATCTCAGTGTTTCCCCAATGTGTCCATCCTGTGCAATCATCTCATTAATTAACAAAGTGATAGGGTTTTTTTTTTCCTAGTGGTTATTCTGTTTTGAATAAAAAGGGCACACTTCAGGCACAATTTCAAAGGAAATAATTTCTCAGTAGTGTTTCTTCCTTCTCCAAGAAAGAAAAAATCCTTTAATTTAGGAGCCAACACCCAGATTTCACACATAAGGTTTCATATAGTTTTCTTACACCTAGGAGATATTCAGCCATGTGAATGTCATCATGAAGAGTATATTGTAACCATTGATCATGTAGGAAGTATAGCAATTTCCTTTATGGCAGGCATGGATCTTAGTGATGGTAGAATGGTAGAAATTGCCTGTGATCATCTACCATAGGGATGACTGGATTTACAGCTGGAATGGCAGTTTAGGTTGTGGTGGTAGCCCAGCGAAGGTTCTAAAACACACTGGTCATTCTAGTCATTTCAGTGTCCTGGGCATGGATGTGGAGAATAGATAGTTGGATGAATATTAGCTTTGCCTGAGACTTTTTAACTGAAAGATGTGAATGAACTATCTTATCTATAAGACTTGTCACAGATTGTGTCACTCTTCACCCATGTCCTGTGGCTTTGTCTGCAGTGTCTTCCTACATGAAGGTTATATGTCTCTGTCCTGTTTAATGCAGGTATGGCCTTTTGATGTGGTTTGGGCAGTGAACTATGAGCAGACATGAGGTATGTCACTTCCAGGCAGAAGTTTTAAGATCCAGGGCATACTTCGCCTATTTTCTTTTTTTTCTGCATGACAACCTGCAAAATTCCAGATAAAGGACAAAGTGGAGCCAAGTTATGGCTGACCTGTGATATATACAATAGCGTGAGTGAGAAACACACCTTCGTTATTGCTAGCCATTGAGATTTTGCAATTGCCTGTGAACCCTGCAAACATAGCCTATCCTGATTGACACAGATGTAAGCTGCAGCCTTTCAGCATGAGGTAAAGAACATGGTGTTACACATGACTCTGAGCTTTGGCATGAAATGAGCTCTCATCTTCCTGCTCCCATTTGTAGGAACCTCCTTGCTTCCACACCCCACTTCTTCCCTCTTTAGTGGGTAGAGTGAACCTACTCTGACCAACAACCAAGATCTTTACTTGTGCTCTGGATCCCACCTCCTCCCAAACACTTACAGCCTTGTTTCTTTAGTTGTCCCTTCTCTTTTGTGATACCGATCTTTCCCTCTCTAATGGATCTTTCATATCTTCTGTACTAAAAACAATTCTTTCTTGGCTTCACATTCCTTTCAGCTAACCCTTCCCATTTCTCTCTTCCCTTTTTCAACCAAAGTTCTCAAAATATTTGATTGTGTGTGGTGTTTGCATTTCCATTTAATCTCTAATCTAATCTGGTTTTCATCCCACCACTGAAAACAAATTGCTGGCCCAAAGTCACCGGAAGTCTCCATATGGTCCAGTCCAGGGGACACTTTTATGTGCTAATTTTATTCGACTTCTTAGCAACATTTCCCTGAGGTGACCATTTCTTCCCTCATGAAGGAATCTTTTCATGGCTTCCAGGACAATTCCTGGCTTTATTCTTACCTCTTTTGTGATATACTCTTTCTCCTTCTTTATTACCTCTAAAATTTGTAAAAAGTAGAGCTCCTATGGATCAGTATTGAGTGGCTTTGGTCTCATGACAATTCTTACTGTTTCTGGAGTTGCCATTTTGAAGTCCCTACTTAGAAATACTCATAAAAACCCTATTTATATATACTTTTGTATTTCCCACTTCAAAACATTCTTCATGAAACTACAGGCAGAATTCATAACTTTGTTATTTTAATTCTCTCATTTTATTCTTAAAAAAAAAAATCTCTTGATCATCCACAGTGTGCCAGGCACTGTAAAAAATGTTAGGGATATAAAATTGAATCAGATATAATTCTTTCTCTCAAAAAAAGTGCTTAGTGGGGAGGAAAATATGCACACAATTATGGTAAAATGAGTAAAATGAGAGCATTTCTAATAATGTATCTTGTATAACACATGGTGGGAACATAAAGGGAAGAGAATCTAGGTTTTCTGGGGCAGTAAGAGAAAGATTCCCAGAGGAAGTTATATTTGGGCTAAAACTTAGTCAAACAGGAATTTATCAGAAGCAGGGAAGAGGAAACATTATTCCAAAAGGCAAAGAGATGTGAGAAGGCCTGTCATGTTAAGAGAATTTAAAATAGTTCAATATTTTTGCAAAGGATGAGGGAAGTGGGGGAGGAGTGAGAGCTGAAGCTGGACTTGGGGACTGTGCTCAGGGCATGAGGGCTTTTTATGGAATCACACTCTTTTGAGGTTTGGGCTGACATTTCTGAGCCCTTGCAATGTTTCTGTTTCATCTGCCCCAACCCTCTCTGAGTGGGACTTATTATACCAGGGGGAGGAGCAACAGAAAAAATATTAAATATTAAAAAAATTTTAAAAATATTAAAATATTAAAAATATTAAAAATATTAAATATTTTGAGACAGCACTGCATTCTGTCACTATTCTGGTCTTTATATTCTTCTATCATATCTATCTGTTTACATTCTAGTCTTCTTTTATTCTCTTTTAACTTCATTTGGCTTTGAATAACAGTGTCCTAAAAAGATAGATGCTAAAAGTTGGAATGTTTCGACAACCACTATTTATGATAATGCAATTCTATTCCTTTATTTTTAATACTGTAAGGAAACAATTCTGAATATCGAATTACTGTTTGAGGACTAAATTTCCTCTGTTTCAGTATGGACAAAATCAGTTATGAAGTGTTCAAGAGTTTGGTACTGGAAGAAAATCCCAACGGATGTTGGGTGAGTTAGTGTAAAATGTAGTCTATCCAGCAGAATTCATTGAAAGGGCATGCATCCGGGTAACTCAGCACTGTTTTAGTAACGGCAAACACAACAATTTCTATTTTATTATATTTACATTCTAAGCCTCAGCTTATTGGTGTTTCTTGTTATGCTCATGATGACTAACAGTTCTTTAAAAATTAAAAATAGCCAAGCAAATATATATATATATATATATGTGTATATATGTATATATATATACATATATACATGTATATATGTATATACATATATACATATATATATATGGATTCTTGAATATTTCACACTTATCAGAACAATACAACAAAGAACTTCATTTGAAACTAACTCAGGGAGGGTAATTTTGCTTCTAAATATTATAATATAAATAGTATTTAAAATATTTAAATTTTGTAATGCAAAATTCAGTTGAGTAGTGTGAAAAATGTTTTGACTTTGTTTTACCTTTTAAAAAGCCCCTCTATTTTAATTTCTTAATTCAGAACAAGAATGACAAATAGATTATGAGCAGGGCATTCCAGATGAGATCTTTAACTTCATGGATAAATGTGTTGGGGTGAATCAAATCACTTCAGGGACAAACCTTCGCCATGGAGTGCTAGCAGGCACCATTGTCTTACCTGAATTATTTTATAGTTGCAACTGAATGGACTCTGATAACTTCTCCAGTAAATTAGTCATTCTAGTGAAGTGCCTACAGCATTTTTGTGAAAGCAGTAGAACCAAGAACAAAGAGACGTTAATGGTATGAATCAGATTCTGCCCTGTGACTTCCAAACTAAGTTGAAAAAAAATGGGTTGGTAGAAAGAAAAGTGCACGAGCCTCATTTTCTGAAGATAGAGGCGGTTTGTAAAATGACTAAATATGCAGTGATTTTTTATCTGTGGAGCTCTAGCCCATTCAAATGCTCAGTATAATTTTCCATTAGCATTTGATAGACCAGAGCTGGGTGGGTGGCCACTGACATATAAACTGCCTCCACTAAAGTAAAGACTCATTTCTCACATGGAACTTGAGCTACTGGGCACAGGGATACTTTCTAAATACCTCTTCTTCCCTACCTCTCCGACCGTGTGTGTTGGGGCATGGGACATCTTTAACACCAAGACAGGTTCAGGAATGAAGAAGTCTATACAGCAAATTATGTAAGAAGAGACTAAACAATTTGTAAGGTGATTTAAATAGAAAGCTAAGTAATTATGGGCTTCTTTTTCCCCACAGTGCCCATGTCTCTTATCAGCATTAGGTAAAGTGTTTAGGGATGTTCATTAAGGATTCCAGGCCACTGGAGTACTACGAAGATCATTAATTTCTACCACAAAGCCTCAAATGTATTACCCTAGTCAAGTGGGTACTGGGGAAATATGGTTCATTATTTCTGATAATGGAAAATGTACTTTTGTGCAGCTACACAGCTTACAGTTGTGGATATTAAGGAATTAGGTATTAGTTTTTCTAGGTATCTAGGGTTCCACTCTGTATCTCACTTTATAGGTTATGGCTCTTATAAAGCAGCCAATACACTGACACAGAATTTAGCTTGTTGGAAGATGCAGAGAAATGCAGAGAAAATGTTGACTCGGGCCTTACAACGAATTTAATAGTAATTAGATGAGAAAAACAAATACTCCCCATTTGTCCATTGAGTTAAAATAAAGTTATATACATAAAAATGTTTTATTAAAGTATTTATTTCTCAAAACTGTCTTAAAGGTTCAATTTGTGTGGATCAGGGTTTTATTTATTATTAAAATTAGATGAATACAAAAAGAATTATGGGATCTGGGATGTACAAGATACTGTCTTAAATATTACGAAGGATGCAAATGTTTAAGAATAAGGAGATGTTTTGATCTCTCAGTAGAGTTTCACTTTCGATCATGGGATGGTACCAAATCGCCAGGAAGCAAAGCGCATGAGACTTACAGATACGCAGTGAAGCAGAGGGTCATTCTAATCACTTGTTCTGATGATTGACTCTCTCTTCTTTGTGGTGGCCTACCTCAAATGAAGTGGAAGTACCAGAAATTCTTCACTATTTTATGCAGGAAGGGATACTAAGAATTGTTTGGCTGGAAATGGTACAGTGGAATTAGGTATCACTGCCCACACATTCTTTAATTATATTTCTCAAGTATATTTCTCAATTATATATTCTCAAGAGAATGTTCTCTTCAATGAGGCATTGAGTAACACGTTGGTGAAGGAATACCAAAATTCTTTAGAAAATCAGTAGTGGCTGCTCTCTGTAAGTGGGGGTCCTGGTGGATGAAGTTCCAGTAAAGATGGACTTCTCCTTTTCATCTGGGATGATAGGATTTCAGAGTAGCAGAAGCATTTAATCTCCGCTTTAAATCAGTAACGGGGGTTGAATTTTATTAAAAATTCTTGGCCTCTATTGAGATTATCATATTTTCTTCCTTTAATCTACTTCTTATACTGAATTACTGTATTAAATTAGCTACCTAGGGTTACATCAGCCTTTCATTTCTATGATAAATTTTATTTGATAACAATGTTTCATTTTGCGGCTGGACTGTGGGATTCATTTATTAATAATACTTGAATTTATGTAATAAGTGAAATTGGGCTACAATTTTATTTTATTGTCTTATCCTTGTCCAATTTTTGGTATCAAGATTTTGCTAGCCTTGAAGAATATGTTGGGCAGGCTTCCACATTTTTCTGTTTTTCTTTGCTCATGGGGATTATCTGTTCTGGGAAGTATTTACTAAAACTTTTCCATAAAATCATCTGCTTTTGCTACCATTTTAGGCATAATCTTTAACACTTTCTTCTATAGAAATTATTTTCTTGAGGTTTTCTACTACTTCTTACAGTGTTTGGGGTCATTCTGCAATCTACTTTATTGAGGTTTTCATTGGTATAAAATAGAACATTCTCAAGTAGTTATTTTTAGAAAAGATATGAGGGTGGTGAATTTTCTGAGTCTTTGCTTTTCTGAATATGCCATTATTTTCCCCTTATAATTGATTAAAAATTTAGCTGGGTCAAGAATTAGGTTTAAAGAAATGTCCTTCCTTTTCTTTGAAAGCATTGTTCCATGTCTTCTAGAATAAGTTGTTGCTAAGAAGTCTGATACAAATATAGTGGGTCTCATTCCTTTGTAGGTCACCTGGTTACTTCTCTATGGAAACTTTAGGATTTTTCCTTTCTTTTGAGTTCTGAACCTCTCCTATGATTTGATTTCATGTGTATCTCTTTTCTTTCATTCTGTTGAGCCCTAGGTAGGCCCAAAGGCATGTGTCTTTTTTTTTTTTTCCCTAAAGCTCTGGGAAATTTTTTAATATAATTTTCTTCGTTTATTTCCTTTCCTTCTTTGTGTTTGTTTTTCCTTCTGTAAATCTAGTGTGACGGATGTTAGAACTTACACTTCTATTATTTATGTGTCTTAGATTTTGGGGAGGGGTATGGTGTTATTACTTTGTCCTTTTGTATCAAGTTTTGGAAGAATCTTTCAGGTTGTCCTTCCAGCTTGTGAATTCATTCTTTAGCAATGTTTTCATTCCATTAAGCTTCCAAAATTACTGCTTAAAAATTTTTTTTGACAATCATATTAAAAATTTCCAAGATCATTGTTTCTATTTTTGTATATGAAAATTCCCTTTGAAGTTCTCTAAATATATCAAGTATTTATATTTGACATGTTTGCTCTGCTAAGCAAACTGTTAATTTTCAGCTGTTATTCTTAGATGATTTTATTGTCTTTCTCTATCATGCTGATGACTTCCTCAAATGTTTGGTGATTATCTTTCTGCTCATCTTTGTGCTTAAATATCCCCGTTCACAATCTATAGATTGTGTCTGGTGATTCCAGGGGAGAGACCATACATCGTGTTGCACGGGGTTTGGGAGTTCTTCTAGAAATGAGAAATTCCCATTCTTTCTGGACTTTGCTAGCTGTCTGGTCTGAAGTGCTGCCTTTTCAGACCTAGTACATGTATTCGTTGCATTATTGCTGCATCCAGGTAAACACCTCTGATGCCCACTGTTCCAGGCACCGGGCACCGGTCAGTCAACCTAATGATGTTTCAGGAACCTTTCTTGCTGAGCCTGGAACACCCCTGGGATTGCTTTCTTTTTTTGTCTATTTGATTGGTTATGGTCTTTTTCTCTGTAATTCCTGAGAATTTCTTGTCTGTTAATGACATTCTCATTTTCAGTGATGTGTATTAATACATTTTAGAAGTATATTTCCTATCATTCCAGGGACTTTAGGTGAGAGGGGAGAAAAGTATGTGTACTGAGTGTGCTGCCTTGGCCAAATATTATCTCTATTCCTTTGAACATTCTGCTGTCTTGGTCTGGTATTACCAGTATTCTCAGGTCTGCCAATGCATTCTTTTTTATCTTTCAGAGTCCTGAAAAGTGAAGTCAGGCTGTGGGAAGGATGGCCACATCATGCATGAGACCATAACCCTGGGGCTCTTTCCTTTAGAAGGCTACTATTTAATAGATTATTACCTGAGGCAATAAATATAACAGGCAGTTAGTTACCTGAGATCAAAAGCAGGGAACTGCCTGTAGAATCAGAGGATGAAGGAAACGTGGGACAGTCAGAAACGTGGGACAATTTTAGAAAATATTTGATTCCTGTTTCAAATGAGATTCAAAAAAATTTATTAGACTAACAAATAGTCTAATATTTCTAAGAAAACAAAAGAAAAGTGAGACCCAGAAGGATTTTGTAGGTATGAAACATGCAGCTATTATATTGGCATTTCAAGGGAAGCAGGGTACAAAAAATTGACAGGAAGAAAATTAAATTAACAGAATAAAGAATAAAAAATAGATGTGATTAAATGTGAAAATTTCAGGAAAAATAGAGATAATTGAGAATGAAAAAATTTACCAATATGGAGAGAGCTCTAGGATTCAGTCTATGTATATTAAAAATAACGGTAAATGAACAGAAGTAATAAGCAAAGATGTAACAGAAGAAGATTCATTAGCAAAAGTAAGATCTGATTTTTTAAAATATAGAAATAGCTCACAAGGTCCTGGGCAATATTAATTTTATTACTCATAGAGTGAAATTATTGTATTCTAAAAATCGAGATAATTCTCAGGTATTTAACAAAAAAACTATGTAACTTGTAAAGTACAAAATTTAGGCTGGTTACAGGCTTCTACAAAAAAAATGTTTAGACCACATCTGAAACAACATGAAAAAGAATTTTAAATTTGACGTTGTGGACAAAGATATATCAGACTTAGAGAAAAAAAAAAAAAGAACAGATTAAGTGAGGTAACTTTATTTATTTTTTTAAAAGATTTTATTTATTTGAGAGATAGTGAGAGAGAGAGAGAGGGAGCACTAGTTGTGGTAGAGTCAGAGGGAGAAGCAGACTCCCCGCTGAGGAGGGAGCCTGATGCAGGGCTTGATCCTCACACTCCAGGATTATGACCTGAGCCGAAGGCAGACACTTAACTGACTGAGCCACCCAGTCACCCTGCGAGTTAACTTTAATATAAAAATAGAATTCAAGAACAAAAAGCATGTAAGGTGCTGCTTTTGTATTGATTAAAGTTAATATACACAAAAAAGTTGCATCAGTCATGAAACATTATGTAATTAAAAAGACACTACCAAACTATACACAGCAAAAACTGTTAGAAATACATTGGGAGACAGACAGAAACACAGTTGTAATGGGATGCTTTATCACATACTATTACTAGTCTTTAACAGATCTAAAAATTAAAAAATAAATAAGGACTGATGGACTTGAAAAAATGCAATCAACATACCTATGTCTATATTTTTACTTATATATGATATATGGTATGTACACATATAATAAAAAGCTTTATAAAATATGTATGTATGTAAAAGCTCTATAGTCTATAGAAACATCTTTTCTTTGCAAATGCCTCAAACATTTATAAAAAGTAATCGTACCCACATCCCCTCAAAATTTTAGTCAAAAGCAAGGAGTAGAAACTTCGTAAGCTGTAGTTTTTAATGGCATTACAATAAAGTGAAAACTTAATTACAAAAGTCTAAACAAAAAATTCAAACCACCTGGATATTAAAAGCAAAATAAAGCATTTTGCTAAAGAGCTTTTAGATTTAAGTAGCACAATAGACTTCAGATAGTGTGTTTAGAGAGACAGGGAGAAATTTCTAAACTGAAATCTCTGTGATGTTTCCAAAGTCATGGCTTGAGGGCATATTTATAGCCAAGAGTTCCTGGTTTATTAAACAACAAAGAATGAAAATGAATTAATTTAATATTTAACCCAGAAAGTGTGAAGAAAAACAATAAAGCAAATATAAGAAACTCAAGAGGAAAAACGTGCTTTAATAAGTAATTTATTTTTAGGAAACAACAACAACAACAAGAAGGCAGAATAATACCTAAGAGAAAAACTTCTGATATATCCAAATAAGAACAAAAGAAAGGGAAAGCTGAATGGAGAAGTTTATAATTTTAAAAGGGGATATATCGGTAGAAGGTTTAAAACATTTTAAGAGAATTTTATATACCCGTCTGTGCTAATAAATTAAAAAAATCTCAACAAAACAGGCGAGTTCCTGACAGGGCATGATCAAAATTGGTCTCAAAAGAGGTGGAAAATTTAAGAATAGACCTACAACTGTTGAAAAAAATTTAAAAACAAAATTTTATCTTTTGTGTCTTTAAAGTTGCAATGACTAAAAATTCCCATAGTGTACAAGCTGACTGAAAGCATATAAAGAGAGAGAATATTTCTCTAGTCACATTATGAAGCTAGTGAGCCTTGATAACAAAGTATGACAAAGTTAAGTATTAGGAAGGTATCCAGCTCGCAGTGGCAGATATTAGTTCTCTAAAAATCTAATTTTTGCTTAAAAGCACTAAGGTTTTGAGATTGAGTGCTACTGCAGCCTAAGCCAAAATTATTCTGACCAATATGGAGGTCCGGAAGGCTTGCAAGCTGGTCGTTTTTATCTTTACGATCAATAGTTCATGATCCATAAGAAAAATAAACCATCAGTGATGCATATGTGCATCTCTGACCCATCAACAGTTTGTACAAATTATAACAAACATTTGAAAACTATGGCAAGGATTACAATATTTATTTGGCAGGGTATGGAAGAATGGATTGGAAGTGAGGATAGGAAAGGAAAACTGGAGGGAATAAGGAAGCTGTTTTAGTCATTTAATTGCAGTAGGTCCCAGTGAGGGTGAAGCTAGCAGGAATGGAAATGATGAAATGTGTTCAAGGCATTGCATATGTACATCATACAGTTTTTGTCGTTGTTATTGCAAATAATAGGCTAAAAGAACTTGATCAGAGATTGAGTACTGGGGTAAAAGGTAGAGAATTCACTAAGATTTTAATCTGCAGGTAGAAGCAAATTTTGGTATTGATATTGAGATGGTTTAAAGGGTCTGGACTAGAGAAAAATGAATTTGGTTTTGGACATGCCAGATTTGTGAAAATTGTGCTCTGGAGTTGCATGGAGATGTGAGTTTATAACTCAGATGAGAGTCCCCAGACCTGTAATGTTCAAAATGGGACTCCTAATCTGGATACGCTAGAGATGATTTAGAAATGTTCTCTAAGCAGAAAAAAAAGACAGCTTCTAGGAGACATCTACAGGTAAAACAAGAAAGGGAACAGAAGCATTGAGGGAAATGACAGGGGCAGTCTCAACTATAGGGAGAGGAGCATGCTATTCCAGTTTGGGGATGTGAGTCTCTAGGGCTACGAGTGGCTCAAAGCCCAGCCTGATGGGAGCTTTGAGGAGAGGCCACTACAGTTCCTGAGAAGGAGAGAGTCTGTGTTCTCAGATGGGGGCATTTTAGGGACAGCGCAGTACGAAAATCATCTTACAGGAGATTGCAGAAATTGAAACAAGGGGTTGAGATCACCCACTAGAGAATGGCAAAAACAAGAAAGAAGAAGACATTAGTAATTGGAATAAATCCTGAGGTCAAGGGCATATTTGTTTAAAATGGCTTTTCAAGTTCCTGTTGATTGGAAGGCAGATGGGAAAGAACTAGTAAAGAGTGAGAAAAGTTAGAGATTTGGGGAGAAATAAAACAAGTATTATAACTGGATCCCCCAGGGTACAGGAAAGGATAACATCCAGTTTGACTTTAAAGAGAAATGAAGACTTAGATTCTGTTATATTTGGAAGGAAGATGAGAAAAAGGAATAGAGTTTGTTTATGTTGTGATTATGGGAATGTTAGGAAGTACATACCATCAGGTGCGATGGACTTAGTGAAGATGGAGGCTTTAGGTGAGCTTGTCCTTGGGCATATTTTGTCTGCCATCTGCCCATGGGGAAATAGGCTGGATTTGCCCATGGAATCTAATTTGAGCACTGCAGAATCACATCTGGTTTTATTTAATGCTACGTTGCAATTTTAAAAAAGATAAGAATAAGTCTCCATTGGGACTTCACTGTTAGGGGGCTCTTATGCAACATGTCATTTATGAGACTGTCTGAATGGAAAGATCTTTAGTAAGGAAAGCTCTACATACTAGTTTGAAGTTTGGCCCAATGTTAATGAGGCTGATTTTTTTTAACCATCTTTTAAAATGATGCATTTAGAAATTTTCTTCATTAAATCGTGTTACTAAATAAGATCATTTTATTTTGAGAATTGGAATGTAAACAGAGGTAATACTAATTAATTTATACATTGTTTATCCATTCTTTAAAACATGTGCCTTTTGATTTATCCAGGCTATAAATTAAAATTGGAAGTTTTAATGCTATAACCCACTGATTCTACCACGCCTTTCCTTTCCCACGCTTTATTCTGTGGGCTGTTATAATCATTCCCTTGCATATGTAAACCCTTTGGTCTTCTCTCCTACCATCAGAGGCACCTTGAAAAATCCCCACCCTATTTAATTCCTACTCTTCCCCCATTCTGTGCTCTCACAGTAGTAATTAAGGCAGCTGAAGAAAATCACATGTATATTAAGTGTAAACTGGAGTTTTAATGATTTGGAGTAAAAAAAATTCAATTTTCTCTGTTAGATTTACTTACCAAATTTATAAATAAAAACCATTTTGGTTTCCTAAATCACTTGGCATTCTCACCTCTGCAAAGTCAAGTGAGGTTTTTCAAGAGCCCTAAAAACTTTTTAAAAGAATTTAATGAATGAGCATCTACTGCTCTTTTTTGCTTATCTTTTGCTCTTAACAATTGATTTAACTCATTCGTGTGGCAATTTGGGAAGTGTTCAGATTCTGGTTACGTTTTGAAAGCTGAGTGGATAGAATTTGCTGATAGATCACCTATGAGATGTAAAGAGGGGAGGAAAACAAGGATAACTACAAGATTTTTGTCTTGCAAAACCATTTTTTAGAGATGGGGAGGAATATGGGAGGACCTGGCTTTTGGGGAGATGCAGATGAGAAGGAATCAGGAATTCTGTTTTTGACACATTAAGATGCCTTTTAGACATTTCTAGAGATGTCATGTAGGCAGCCAGATATGTGAGTCTGGAATTCAGGGGAGAGGTCAAGATTGGAGTTACTACATCTGGAGGTCTTCAGGAATAGATGGTAAATTATACCCCAGGAACTGGATGAGGTTGCCTCAAGTCTGAGTGCATGTAGAGAAAAGACATCACCAACTTGAGGCCTGAGGCCTTCAAAGTTTAGAGATTGGCGAGGTGAAGAAAAATCAATGAAGAGAATGTGAAGGAACAGACAGTGAGAGAAAAGGAAAATTTAGAGGGAATGTTGTCCCAGAAGCCAAGTGGAAAACAACAAACAAAGAAAAGAAACTTAAAAAGGAGAAAGGTCATCTGTATTGAATGCTGTTGATGTTTAAGACGGGGACTAGTAAAGGACCACTGCATTCATCAGGGTGGTAATCATGAACACTCTTGAGAAGAGAAGATTTGGTGAAGACTTGTGGATAAAAGGCATCTGGGAGGAGGTTCAAGGGAGGATGAGGGGGGAAGAAGCTGAGGAGGAATTCTGCCAAAGGGAGCAGAGAAATGAGTTGTTAGCTAGCAAGCTATGGTCTGTTGGGCTAGGTGCAGTCAATAGAGGGTATTTTAAAGATCAGAACATTCTCATCTGTCCGTATACTGTATACTAATCCAGTAGAGAAGGAAAATTGGTGACAGAGGGGAAAGAGAAAACAGAGAATGGAGCAATGTCTCTTAGTAAGCAGAGGACATGGAACCGGGGACGGAGGGAGGTCAGAGCATTCTGAAGAACAGACAGTTCACCCGCAGAAACAGGAGGGAAGGCAGACGTAGGAGCAAGCTGCAGCAGGTGTGAGGCTGCAGCCCTGAGAGCTCGATGAAATTTTGTTCTTTCTGTTGTCTCACAGGGTTCTGGAGAGAATAGTGAGGAAGTTGACAAATGTAGGTGAGTGATGACGACACTGGAGCATGGAACCCAAAGTGAGAAGTGGGAAGGACGGGAGGAAAGTGAGGGACCTGAAAGAGTGGTAGGATGAGTGAATGACAGCATTAAATAAATGGAGATTTTGGCAAGAAGCATGGTTAAGACCCAAAGCAAATTATTTATTGAGTGGGTGACAGTTGTGTAAACTTAAATAATTTTACGTGTGTTTACATCTCTTATTTCACAGGTAAATTCTTAGTGAAAAGTTGTACTTAGAGAGGGATTAATGAAAGTTGTTTTAATTTGCACAACCCCTTCTGATCATGTGTTTGTTTCAGCAGTCTGGCTCGGTGTAAACACTTGGGCGGGCTCCCCTTCAGGTACTGCTGGTCTCTGTTGCCTTGTCCCAGCCTCCATGGCAGCGGGCAGCGCTAGAGAGACCCTGGCCGACTTCATCGGGTACAATGCGGCAGCACCCTCCCGCTGCCCCCTGTGGGCTTCTCACCTCCTGCACCAGCTTGTTGGCTGCCAGGCATGGGGCATCAGGTTTGTGCTGAAGGGCTACACCGTGCAACTGGGAAATCTGTAGGGAGTTAACTGGGTGACATTTCAACCCATGGAAGAGAGGAGCTGGTAGAAAAGTTCTTCCCCCTTTTGCTTACTCCAACAGCTTGTTCTGAGAAGCTGAGTATAGAGCTTCTAGGGAGCTGCGGTCCTCATTGCACTTAGCAGTGCCCAACTTCAACCACGTCTGGGCATCCTTGTTCGGGCTTTCTCTTTCCCGGCTACACCCTCTTGGCCCTCCCTTCTGCTTCTGGGCTTGTTCTCCCTGATAAAATAGTAGTTGATGGGCCTTCAACCTCAGGCTCTACTCTCAAAAAGCCAGATTGAGATAAGCATCATAATACTTTCTTTTTTAATACTCTACCAACTCTGGTAGGGGACTAGAATTTTATACAAACAATTCATCCCATTAGTAATCATGAGGAGAAGTTGAAAATTTTTAGCTTGAGATTAGAACCTGTAATTTTTCTTCCCTAACATAGACTCCCATTGACAGATGAATTTAGTCACTGGCTCTTGTTTATGAATTTAAGTTCTAGTGTTGCATTTTGTGATAATATAGACACTATACATGATTATTTGGATCTCAGAAGTTAAAAGAAGTAAAACAAGATATAATTGTTTTTATTGTCCCTTATATACTATGTGCTAAGAATTCGAATTTTTCCTTTTCTTAATTTTGCTTATTAAAAATTAGGCCTTGGGCACCTGGGTGGCTCAGTTGGTTAAGTGTCTGCCTTCAGCTCAGGTCATGATCCCTGAGTCCTGGGATCGAGTCCCGCCTTGGTCTCCCTGCTCAGTGGGGAGCCTGCTTCTCCCTCTCCCTCTGTGTGTGTGCTCTCTCTCTCAAATAAATAAATACAATCTTTTAAAAAAAAAAATAGGCCTTAATGGTTCTTTCTTGGATAACTGAAATAGCTTCTTTTTTTTTTGAAGATTTTATTTATTTATTTGACAGAGAGAGAGACAGCCAGCGAGAGAGGGAACACAAGCAGGGGGAGTGGGAGAGGAAGAAGCACGCTCCCAGCGGAGGAGCCTGATGCAGGGCTCGATCCCGTAACACCGGGATCATGCCCTGAGCCCAATGCGGACGTATAACGACTGAGCCACCTGGGTGCCCCTATTGAAATAGCTTCGTAGCTCATTTCCCTGCCTCTGAATCCCCCCCTTGCAGTTCTACATGTTCTCAGTGATTTTTCTAAAACAAAGATTGATCAGCTCATATTTCTCGCTTAAATCCTTCAATAGTTTTTCATTACTCAAAATTAAGCCCAAACTCTTAGGATGACCTATAACTTCCTGTTCTCTCCTTTTCAGCCTCTTGTGCGTCCCATGCTCTATACATATTCAATTATTCATTGCTCTTCCCACTGGCCATACTGTTTCAGTCCTCAGGCAATGGCCTGTGCACATGTCTTGTCTTCTGCAAAATTCGGTTCATTTAAAAATTAATACATTTCACACACAGCAAATCTGGATTTACTTCTCTTGGAGAGTGGGAAGATCTGGGACACTGGGCCCACATTTTTTCCCCAAGCAACACCCTGGCTAGAGCAGAACAGAGTATGATGCATGCATTGCCCTGTCTATTGTTATGCTAGCCCAGATTTCTCCTGTCATTTGTTTATTTTGACCACTTGGCCATTGTTAGCATTTGGTTTGCAAATCTTGGCTCTTGGTTGTACAGCACCTTAAATAACATTCCTTCTCTATTTGTGTTCTCCTCCTGTGGAGCTATGATCATTATTCCATTCTAAGTCAAAATTCTACACAATTTTTTCATAGTTTGAGTTATTTGTAAGTTATTTTCAGATACCATCTGATTTAATATAAGTGCGTCCACTATACCATGTTATCACTTAACATTTTTAACTGACAAGCTACGTTGAAGTCTGCGATTTCTCCGTCAGCTCTTTTAAGAACCAACTTTAATAAAGTAAACCAAGTTGTTCAAAAGAATTCAGATAACTCAAAATATCTGTACCATATTGTCTGCTAAAATTGAGGATTTATTTTTTGACGTCTTCCACGTGTCAGTGCGTTTCTCTTGTGTCTTGTTGTGTTGTACCAGTTTATGGTGGGAAAAAGCGTAACAGGATGCAATATGATGAAGTGATACCCTGACATGTATAATTTAAAGACAACGCTCCTGTTGGAAGCAGACACCTGTAATTAATTCAGATCTCAGAATTTAAAATGAAACCAATGAACAAAACTAAAAATGCCCATGAACTGATGGCTGCATGTTGTGGTTCACCAACCCAAAAGTAGATTCTGGTATGTGAGTATATCCTGATCACTGCAGACCTCAAAGCTTACTAACACCTAGTAGGAGTCATTTGCTGCTTTCCAAATTTGATCAGATTCTTTAAAAGATGGTCTTGGTAACAAACATTTAAGGAAAGAATTTTCATTTTTTTAATTTTAATAACTTGGTCATTTAAATTATTTAAATCCCAAAGCAGATAATTTAATCCAAAGCTCTCTTTGCCATACTTCTCTGAATAAATTATGTTAAAGATGTATTTTGTTTTAAATAGTCATGATCAATATATTTTTCTCTTTTAAAAATGACATTTTCAGATAAAGGCATTATATGTTTATCAGTGAGAACTTAGTAAGGCTATAAAAGAATATTAAAAATTTTTGATAAACATCCCACCCAAAGATAACTACTGCTTATATTTTAGAGTGTTTTCTTCCAGGCATTTCTTCTAGATTTATATCTACCAATTCTCATTTATCTATATCCACATCGACATCTGTGTCTAGATCTATACTTATCATTTATCTATATATTAGCATATTAACAATCATTTTACTGTATCTCAAAATCGTGTGGCTCTGGGATTTGGTCAGGGCTCAGTGGGCATTTCTTCTCACATGGTATTGCTTGAGGTCACATGGTAATATTCAGGTGGCAGAGAGGCTGGTCCGGAAGTTCTGACATGGCTTTCCTGGTATGCATGGTACCTTGACAGGATGGCTGTGTAACACTCGGCCCAGCTGGAACTGTTGGCCAGGTGAACTAGCTGTCTCTTTGGGCCTCTCTCAGAGGCTGCTTGAGCTTCCTTATAGCATGGGGGCTGAATTCCAAGAGCAAACGTTCCAGATGTACATATATTTAAAAAATGTTCTTGAAATTCAATTGGATACCCAGTTTTGAGTCTCGCATTTAAAATTTATAAGCCTGTTACAAGCATTTTCCCATTTCACAAAAATTTCTTGACAATTCATTTTGATAGCTACATAATATTGCACATTATACTATGTAATTCACTTAGCTACTATCCTATTTTCACACAAATAATAGTATTTTATTATGTTAAGAATATGTAATAAAAATTTTTGTGCATACATTTTTGCCTGAATTTCCTATTAATTCCTTAATATATAGTTCAAGAAACGAAACAAGCTAAGGATAATGAAAAATTTCAAGACTGGTGATATAGGTCGTCAAATTGCTTTCCAGGGATGTAGTACTTATTTATACTATCACCATTATTATTGAATGCCTATCAGCATACCTTCATCCGTATTTTCATTTTCAAATCCTTACACTTTTGAGTGTTGTATATATCTTATTGTTGTTAATTGCATTTATGTGATAGCTAGTAAGCTTGAAATATTTTCACGTTTATTATTAACTTATTTTTTCTTATATATTTGTCCATTCATCTATACTATTTTAAAAATCAGTTTATCTGAACTCTTTATATATTATATAACTGTTTTTAAAGATATAAGCTGTGATAATATATATCTAGGTATTTTCAAGTACCTAGATACAGATTCAAACTGACAAGATTTACATAGTTTAAGGTTTCTTTCTCTGTCATAAATCTGAATTAGATTTAAAATACCCTTAAAGTAATTTTGCTTATTATTGGCACAGTTTTGTTCGCTATTCCTACTTAATCTGGGCTATGCAGAAAGATAATAAAAATTAGGATGATTGTGCAATTTAAAAAGATCCCTTTCTCAAAAAAAAAAAAAAAAGATACAAAATATACTCTGGAATCAGCATAAAATTTGATTACTTTGACTTTTAAAATAGCAAACAGTTTTTTAAAATGTTCCTAAAATTCTGAAAGTTAATATAACTATGTATTGTCCTTTTATTGTAGAGTGAAAAATCATTATTTCTGATTTATATGTTTATAAAATAGTAACAGTTTGAATACTGTTTCACATTACTGTTATATACATAGTTTCTCAAGACAGAAGAATGACAATACATTCTACCTAAAAATATTTTTATTGCTTAATTTAAAAAGCTGTTTGAATTACTTAAAGGATATGATTTCACACTTTCATGTTCATTTCAGGACACTGTAATAAGGTTATTAAAGTAGCAAAAGTAAAATGGCTGATATATAGATAGGTGTAATCATGTAATAGGTGTGTATTGTGAATGTGAAGGGTTGTGAAACATTGTGGAAATTCAGTGCACAATTTCAGCAGTATCACAAATTGCCTTGGAAAAAAAACAAAACATAACAAAAAGAATGCAGGAAATCTCAACAAAGAAATGTATTTTTCTTTTTTTGCTGTAAAATGAAAGCATTTCATCATGATGTCCTGCCAAGATTTGTCCTCAATAAATTCAAAGTCCTTCTTTTTAGTTTCCAAAATTCTGTAAAATGCATTGCTATTGATTTTGAAACCTATATTTTCTCACATAATTCTTACTCAGAGCCAGTTTGTTTGATGCCTGCTAATTTGCCTATTAGTCATTTTCCTATATCCTTCCTTTTGTGTCATTGCTTTGTTATACAAGTATTCCTCTAAACTAGCTTGACCACTTACACTAGCCGTTAGTTGATTTGTATTACAAGGCTAGTTAATACACAAATTAAGATTCTGTGTGTGTGTGTGTGTGTGTGTGTGTGTGTGCATGTGTGTATGTCGTTTTTTTCTTTTTTTTCTCTTTTCTTTTCCTTTCCTTTTCCTTTTTTCTTTTTTTCCTTTTCCCTTTCCCTTTCCTTTTCCTTTTCCTTTTCCACCTTCCCTTCCTGCCTTTCCACCTTCCCTCCCTTCCATCCTTCCTTCCTTTGCTGTATTTGGCAACCCCAAAAGAAATGCTTGCAGTAAAATTACACTACCAGCTACATAACGTGATGCCATGTTAAACTGTAATCACCC
>NW_024426663.1:16783838-16947510 GCF_017311325.1 Ursus maritimus
GAACCTAACAAAGGCAACATGCTAATTTTTGTGTTAAGATACAGGGCGATGGCACACAATCACATGATGCTGCTTCATCCCCTTTCTTCTCGAGACTTTCATAAAAGTCCTCTTTATTGCTCATGGGTTTCTAATAATGGTGTCCATGTGGCTTTGGAACAACAGCAGAATGTTAATTTATTCCCCAGTGTTACCTAGAGGCCCTGATGTGGGTCCAGGATTGGTGATGCCCTAATTTAAATACTGGGTAGGATCAGGCTGATCAGGTGGCTCAGCGCTAGCACAATAGGCTGTGAAGGGAAGCCCCACTCCCCGATCAGGGCAGATCAGGAGGATTCCAAATGTAATTGGCCTCCGGGGAGTGTGTAAGTCAGTCTGTACACCCCCTTCAGACCTCCTTAATGCCTTGCCAGCTGGAAGGAAAAGTGCCTGCTTGTATTGCCCACAAAGGAAGCAGGGATGGAGGGGAGTAGAACTGGAGAAATTAAAAAGGAGGAAAGAGACAGCGACACAAATGAAGAGGTGGGTAATAATATTGTACATCTAAAAGCCGGGTGAGTGTGTCATAAACAAATGGGCTTGCAATGGTCAGTAGACAATTATATCCTGTTACCTCATTTCAAATGCTGACTAATTATATAGAGCAAGAGGAAATTAGCACAGGAACCTCATTCTTTGCCAAGTCCACATCAAAATGCTGTAAAAGAAAACATGAAATCAATCTTCCGTGGTTTTAAAGAACTCCTAGTTCTTGAAGTTTAAACCTCTGCACAGAGTCCTCCAAAATACTATAAGACTCATTGGATGTTCAGATTTCAGCAATTAGACTTATAAAAAGAAACCTATGGCTTGCAGCTTTTTTGTGATCTGGACAACAAATTTAACTTTTAAAAAAATTCTTGTATTATTGCCTAAATCCCCAACTTTCATCCGACTTGCTTTATGTCAAATAAAGATTTGCTGAAGTGGGAAATTGTCTTCTTGGATAGCGTTGTCTCCTGAAATTCTCTTGGGGGTACGTTTGGCTTGTTTCAGCATTTAACTGAGTTCTTGAGTTCATGTATTCACAGACATGCTGGTCAGTAGTAGAGCTGCATTAATAACTGTTCTGACTCTAAAAACTTTGAAAATTGGAACACTTTCTTCTATTGCTTTACAGCTTATAGATGTATCACCATTAAAATAACAAACAAAAAACCTCAGTTCCCAAAATTGCTTAAAAGACATTTAAATAGGCACCAAACAAAACACTTTAAATAAAGCACCAGACCCTTGTTAAAATACTCCAAAATGGATGGAAGCATGATATCGTGGAGGGAGTCAATAAGCCAAGCCTGTAATGACCTTTGGCAGTGAGAGGCCTCCCTGATTCTAAGTTTTCTGGTCCCTGATGGTGGTCATCAGTGCTTAACAAAAGATGCCTAACTTTGGGATTCTGCTGTGCCATGTAGCTGAGGTCACTGCAGGTCAGGCTCCCGGACTCCATCCTGGTTTCAATCAGAGTAGTATCGTTGCCTATTCGGTATGGGGTTTTGAAGCAAGATTTCTCTTGGGGGAGAGAAAAATATTTCATAATTCTGCTAGTTTAAAAATATTTTAAAAGGACTGGACTAGAGGATATTTTGGGACTCAGTCAGCTCTCACATTCTGTGCTTCTATGTCAAATACTGTCGTGGAAAACCCACCACAAACTACAGTACTGTGTCTGAAATGGAAGTTATTGGTGGGGAAAATAAGGGGTCTTATTATACTTGAACATAAAACTCAGGTTTTCTTCCGTGACAAAAGAAAAAAAAAGTCTTTTTAGGAAACACATTTAGATAATCCTTCTTAATGGAAGTCATGTAGATATCTTTCACCTGCTTTTTCAATGGGCTAGTTTGTTGCTGGCAAGGTAGGGGGAAGATGATCTTTTAACTATCACCTTCCTTCAGGTATGAGACTCTTACTGTCCTCCTGTTTCCTTCCTGTGCCATGCTGGTGAAGGCAACGTTGCCATAGATTCACTTGCTATCATAGTAGTAAAAAATAGAGGAAAAAAGCAAGAAAGCCAGCACCAAATTAAGACAACTAAAAAAGCATAATGAGGTTAATATTTTTGAAAGTATTGCTGATGTCTTTAGCAAGTTGCTTAGTAACTCCTCATCCATTGAACCAATAGCATTTATAGTTTCCATCTGAATCCCTGGGAATAGAGGCCATTGCTCAGTTTAGGGTAGCGACCTCAATTCTTATGTAGAAGGGTGTTCTAAATTCCATAAGCTTCATTCCCCATGCAGAGACATGGAGAACATGCAGACAAAATTCCCATTGGAGGAAGTATTAAGCTTTCTAATGGTGAAGGGGAGCAGTAGAGAAAAGAGACAAGGGGAAAATGCTAGAATTGAGACGTTAGTGTCCTGGCTTACCTTTGGGCTTCAAACCCCTCGTGCCAGTAGGTTGGGTTGTGAAACTGAGGGTCTTACCTTGAGAAGAATGACTCAGCAGAGAGACACTGTGCATATTTGGGATTTACAGTTCTGGGAGGAAACTCATAGAAAATCCTTCTCAGTAGAAAGTGGCTGCATTGGAGGAGCCATGGCTGAATGGCTTGTTGAGGCAGACACAAACCTGAGACATGATCTCAGATGGCTGGGACACAGATAAGGCTGTTGGCTGGCCAAGTACCAAGGCGGTCAATGAGGTGATGGCCATGGTGACCTGTGGCAGAGGCCTGCAGCAGAACAGACTGCCCAAGCTCAGAAGAGAGCCACATCAGAGCTCAGGTAATCTATAGCCTAAAGAGAGGCAAGGGCGTGGCCTTGTCCTTAGCAGAGAAGGCTGAGCTCACCAGACACTGCCTCTGTGTGCTGTCACTGCCAAGAAAAGGGACTACAAATTTCCCCAGCGCCGGTTGGCAGTGGGAGTTAGGGAAGGCAGAGATGGGTCCCCAGAAATGAGCAGGGTTGGACCTTCTTCCACCGACGTGGGCTCTATAAGCTCCCCAAGCACTCAGATGCCAGACTGAGCAAAACAGTTGCCTGGACGGTCCCAGTTTTAGTGCTGTGAGTCTGAAACCTGGGGAATGCCTCAGTACTGAGCAATCTGGTATTGGTCACCTCCCTTCAAGTTCAGAAAGGCAAGAGTCATAGAAAAAGTGCGTTAGCTTATAGCCCAGCAGCAGGAAGTAGAGTTAACCAAATTTTGCAGTGTCCTGAGGGTAATGCCCATCCAGTAACTAAATGCATCAGTCATCATGGGGATTTGCCTACTAAAAAGGTAACATAATTTTTTTTTGAGTGTTCCGCATGAGTTAAATGAGAGGTGTTTTGTCCCAGTATTATAAAAGACCTTTTAAAAAAAATCTGGGTTATTGTCCTTTCTGGTAATTTCTCTCACTTTAAATTAGATTTCACTCTTTCTTTTAATCTAGGTTGAAAGAGCCCATGATTTAGGGTTAAGAGTTTTAAGTTACAAATCCAGTTCTTTGGAACGGAGAAGGTAATACTGTGTCTTTCTCTAATAGCATTTATATATTTCCTGCCACATGCCCTATCCATAGTTCATCTTGGCTGTGTAACATGGTGGTGGAGCAAGGGGGGACAGCCTTCAGACTCCCTGGGTTCAAATCCCACCTCTCCATTTCCACTGGTCATACCTTGCAGACCTTAACTCATGGTGACTTGGTGCTTTCATCTATGGAATGTGATGATGCCAGTAAAGGGAATAATATGTACCTTGCAATGTTTTGTTAGGATTCAATGAGATAATGAGTTTAGAGCTTTTTCTGTGTGTCTGGGCAAATAGGAAGCACTCAATAAATGTTAGTGTATATTTTTAAAAATGAATGTCTGACTCCTCTACTAGGTTGTAAGCAATTTGATCATAGGGATACTTTCCACTTTTGCCTACCTTTATATCCCCAATATCTGGAACAGAATAAGCGTTACATAATTATTAGCTTTTATTAGGATTTTTTGAAAAAAATATCCAAAACTTTCATACTCTTATTCCTGTCTGGATTTCTCTTTCTTACTATTTCTCCATGGACTTAAAAGACAAATGGAAAAAGAAAAACTGAAAACTCACTGGGGGTAAAATACTTGGGGTTTTTATGAAGATATGGGGCATATATGCAATCCCAAATGAATTGTCTCCTGGGATATCTGAGACACCAATCTGGGAATCTGAAAATCTGGCTCCTGGTATTTTTCTCTGCTAGAAAACTTTTCCATGGTGTTCTCTTTAAAATTGTCAAAATTAGAGGGTTGGACTACATAAGGGCCAAGTTCATGTCCAGCTCTAGACTTCAGCAATTCTAGTAGAGAACAAAACAAGACAGTATACAATTAAGTGCTAAGTTGTGAGCTGAACAACAGGGCAATGCTTTTTAAAAACTTTACTCTTTTCTCTAAAAAAAAAATATCTTTCAAGTGTTAATGTTCCCCTTTTCCTTTTGAAAATCTGCTTTCCTTGTGTGGGCCTATTCTGGTTTGGATGAAAAAAGAGAACACGCCTGTGTAGCCCGTGTAGAAGATTCCCAAGCAGCTGAGAACACCTGACAGCCGAGACACAGCCAACATTATAGCGCACCATGCGCCAATGAGAGAATAAGCATAGCTCCTACCTAGAAGGTTCATGAGCTGAAGGAAGCTGGCAAATTACTCTGTAATTACAGCCATCCTTGCAGCAGGGCGGAAACGACAGGCAGCATTGTCTGTGTATCTTGAGGTAGCTGAACATAGCACCACCTTTCAATTGGCCTCTTTCCTCTTGTCTTTCTGTCTACTTTTTTCCCCACGTAAGAAAAATTGCTCTAGTCCTCTTGCTGAGAAAGGAGGACGTGAGTTGCACAGCTCCAAGTCTGATGGCCTAGTACCCTCTCCAACCCTCCTTTGCTAAATGTAGGCAGGAGATCATTTCATTTCTTCTGAGCTCCTCTCTAAAGAGGAGTCTCACGAAAATCTTTCATAGGCTCTAAGTTCTAACTTAGGATGTACTGTTCTTCCCCCGATGCCACTGACTTTCCCAAGTATCACTGCTAAGATCAGGCCAGTTTAAGAAGGAAGACAGATACTCTAGTCCTGAAATCTCACTCTATTTGGAGAGGCAAGGTCACTAACTGTTTGTTCTGGCACTACCTTCTCTTACATAAACCACAGTCTTTTTGGAGTAAGGATACATGCATGAAGGTAGAAAATTTGGTTCTAGTAGAACTTCCCCTTGGTACTTGAATTTTTGAGGGATTTCTTTGGTGAGTGTTGTGTAGGCACAGTTGTTTCTTTTACCTAAGGCGCACTAATACTTTTCTGCAGAGCTATGGGCCGTGTGGGCTCTATATGGGCTCTAGGGTATATTGGTGGCACCTTGTCATTCTATCAAGCACCTTTCTTACTAGAAGTAGGAAGGGGTAGAAACAAAGCCTGCATCGGACAGGAGATTGTGCACAATTTTATTTGTCTGAACACTGATGACAAATAGAACTTGATTTTGACCAAACGGCAAATCTCCCATATTTCTTTTCAGTGGCATCCTCATGACTCTCAATCTTACTCCTTTCCTCTGAGGAGCAGTTGGGTAGAAAGTGACGCACAGTGGAACTACTGGCTTCTTAGAGTGGCAGGCTAGTCAGAGGTCAGAGGGGCCTTGCCTCAGGATGTGGCCTCTCAGAAGACTAGCCCCCACTTGTCCCCTTGTCTTCCTTTGGCCTCATCCAAAGTCCTTGTCACAAGCACCTCTGTCCTTTTCCTCAAGACCATGTAACCCAGTCCTTTCTCTCTCATGCTGCTTCTGATCCCGTGTGTTAATTATGATGTTGCCTTCTCTCCCGTAGGTGGGCAGGTGGGCATGTATGGTTTAAGAATCTCTCAGGGTTTTTGGAGGGAAGCCAGAGGTAATTTTGTAGACTGGTAAGTGGGAAAGGGAAGTCTGCAGTTATGGAGTGAAATCTAGAAATAAATTCTTCCTTATTCTTTAGAGCACTTTGTATTTTGTGGTTGTTAATTTGTTCATTAGCTTCCAGTCTCTGCAATGGCTTGTGCTTTGTGACAACAGAGACTGTAAATAATACACTGAGTATCTAGCCTCTAACTCAGTGTCTAGCTCAATAAATACCTACTGAATGGAAAAAAGGAATGAAAGGAAAAATGCTTTTAACTTCTGTGTCAGAGTGTATGTGTGTGTGTGTCTATGCGAGAGAGAGAGAGAGAGAGAGAAAGATAAAGGGAGGAAGAAAGCGGGGATGGGGAGAAATATATCTGGGAAAAGTTTACATCTCAAGTTTTCAAACTTTTTTGGTAGACAGTGTTCTTAGTGTCTCAACATTTTTTCTCACCGCATTCCTAGGCCAAAAGAAAGACATAACAGTTCCATTAAGTGGCTAGGTACAAATAATTTAATAAGCATTTGTGTCCTAACAACTTAGTGGCCATTAAAAAAAACATATGTTTCATTCTATTCTTGTCCAATATTACATACAAATGGCATATACATGCCTATTTGGCACTGCACAACTCCTCAAACTTTGGAATCAGGTTAGACATTGTTAACCTCTGTTCCTGTTCTGCATTCCGCAATGATTTTCATGTGGTATTTGCTCACAGCAACTGCCAAAAACCCAGTTTCACAAAGACATGATGTCATCAAAAGGAATCTAGCACAATATCATACTGAAACTGGGAACAACCTCAAGCAGGTAGTTTGTGGAATATGTGACAGATATAGAATATCTCTGTGTTTCCCTCTAAAATAAAAAAAAAATATATCCCATGATGAATATGCTGTGGCATCTTGGGGTGCATTGGCACAAAGATTGGGAACTGTGTGGTTACATTCATGTTGATTTCAAATACCGGAGGAATCGTAGTGAAAGCTATGTTTTGATGATGTAAAGGTAATGAAAGTTTTAATCACACTGTGAACTACTTACCCAATATGGCTAATTTTCTTACCCTAACAGTCATCATTATATACGTCTTGGGTTAACTTTGTAAAGTTGAGTTGATTATGAACAAAGGCCGTGGCACTAGAGCAGTGAGACCAATTTCTCACATTACTCACATGAATTGGTCTCCTTACTTTACATGCCTCAGGTTTAACCCTCACACTTTGTGGCCCATGGAGCATGTTGTCTGCTTGTGACTTAAAAAGGGTGTGGGGGTCACACTGCTGGTCTTGCTCACAGTTGAGCGTTAGAGGGCTTACGGCATCTGCAACACATCACAGCATTGTGTCAACCTACAAATTATGTGTTGGAACTGGAGGAATTTACTTAAAAGGCTTCCAGTGAAATACTATGACAAATAGGTACAATCTAACATCAGCCTTCGCACTAAATGCTTTATTCTTGGCATTTATAAATGTTCATTACCGTTGTGCATTCTTGAGTAAATTTAGGTCTTAGAAGATAATTTGTAATCCTTATCACTCCTTCTTTAGAATCCAGCTAACCACTGCTCTTTCTTAGCTGAAATGTGAGACCTCAGAGGGTTAAGTGAGTTTCACCCACACACAAAGTCAACATCAAGTATTTCTTTAAATGTGGACTCCTTGACAAACACATCTCTCCATTTGCAAGGCCCACGAATTTAAAGCATCCGGTAATAACAGGCCTGTTCTCCTCGTCGGAGCTGGAAGCTCCTTGTGAAATGGTATCCTGCCAAAGTGCCATTGCAGTAAAGCTCTGCGTCCTAACATTGGTGTCAAAGTGCCAGCGAACCAAGACTGGCAGCCGGCTAATTTGGGAGAGCTGTCTGCCTCAGCACCCCTCCTCCCCCCACTCCTACTGATCAACTCAGCCACACGAGCTATTCAGCTTGTCAACCATTCATGGGTAGGGGGAGAGGGAGTGAAAGAAATTAGGATGTGCCTTCCTCTCTTATTCAATACCCAGATTCCTCTGGGTCACTGATCCAGCCTCTGAGAACACTGGGAACTCTGTTCCTCCCAGTAGATTAATGGCTCCATAAGCCGACCCTTGAAGTAAGAGATATACCCTTTGCTAAAGGTGGTATTACTCATGACATGCAATGTTTTGACAATATCTAACACTTTCACAGACATCCTTCAATAAATTGAATACTTAGATATATGAGCATCTGTACTAATAAATATCTTGCCTGATTATTTCATTATCTTTTCTTTTTATTAAAAATGATCAATAAAATTGAAGGAAGTAAGCAGTTGCATCGCTAGGGATGGTTGGGGGAGTGAGAACCTTTCTGCAGTGTCTGAGGTTTGGGGCAAGGGAGCTGTAAAAAAGCAGTCTGTGAACTGCACGTGCTTCCTTTGTGGTGGTAGACTAAGCCTTGGCTCTCCATGGCCACGCTTAAAGTCACAAGTACACAAATTTTATTTCCTTCTCTCAGTCCATCACAAATCTATAAAACTGGGACAAAAGTAATCCTGGCTTTGTTGGTGTGAGGCTCCAGTGAGCTAAGGCCCTTAAAGATCTTAGCATCTAGCAAGCAAGAAGTAAATGATTTCTCCCCCTCCTTTTTCCTGATTTCAACAACGCTGTGAAGTAGGTGTACCATAATATACATTGGCAAACTGGCCGCAAATGTTTGCTCTTAGTTGAATACAGCATGAGGAGAAAAATAATTAAATAAAGACATCCTAACTATCGGAACGAAATTATGGCAAAATGAATATGGCCCTCAGAGGCTCTTGTAGTAAGAAGGACTCGTGTAAGAACGACTTCCCTCAAGGCAGTGATACCATGCAGCTTGTGAACTGTTCACAACCCTTAACAAGTGGTTGGGGGCTCACGATAGCCTAATTTACTATATGTACTCTGTGTGAGTGCTCCTGTCCCTCTCAAAAAGTGCTTCAAAGAAAATGTGTAGGTTCCACTCTTTTGGCACGTGGGTGTTCTCACCGTGAACAGAGAGTACCTGGTACGTCAGGTGATGCCTTAATTCTCCCTAGCAGTCACGAAGAGCAGATGTATACCATCCTGGTCAGTAGTTCAGTGAGTTACAAACGTAAACATTTTCCTCCGGCAGTAACAGGAGAGGGAGCAGGGCTTTACAACGAATGCGGTGGTGATGGTGCTGGTGGGGAATCCGCACACTCCTGTTGTCGGAAGGGTCCCACCACAGAGAAGAGAAAGCTTGAGATACGTGTACTTAATTCAAGAGCTTCAGAGATGGAGGGAGCAAGGTAGCAACGGTGTGTGCCTCAGAGAGAGAGGCGTGAGAAGGAGGGAAGGAGGGAGGGTGGGAGGGAGTTTTTACTGGTTTTAAAGAGTGCTCTCTCTCTCTCTTAATACACAGGGTGTTCTGCTCTGGACTCCTTTCTGAAGGCTCTCTCTTATGCAATATGCATGTAGTAGTTAGATTTTCCCTCCTTTTAATGCAGTTTCTTGTAGAGAGTGGCGAAAGAGTTTTTGAATCTCCTAGAGGCCAGCTTTTTCTGCTATATTTTTTAACCTTATTTTGTTGGTTCACACTGTCAGGCTTCTAGACCATCTTCTTCAAAAGACAGCTCATTTTCATTTTCAATCAATTTCTCTCCACGATTTTTCACATAGCTTCCTTCACACTACTAATTTCGCTTTAGAGCGGGCATCCTATCCCACATCCCTGGGCTTGCTGTGCTAACATGTTTAAACATGATTAGTCTTTATTAATGTAAGAGAGACAAAGCTCCAAGAATCACACACCTCTTAATTTGCTAGAGTTCCAAAGGGGGTCTTCAGCCCTGGAAACTGAAAATGAATGAGTTCCTTGAGAGGCAGACATACTGGGCATTCTGCTAAGTTCAAAGTTTTGGTTTTTGGTTGCAGGCAGGATCTTCTTTAAGGTGCATTCCAGTCCAAATCTTTGATATATCAAATGCCATGAAATATCCACATAATCAAAAACCATTTCCTGGTCACAGATAATGCTTGATTTACTTTCAGCAGTGTTTGTCAGACATTTAGTTCAGAAAACGAGCTATAAAATATACTAAATACAAAATGTATATTAGGGTTGCATTTTACCTCCACTGCAATCTTGAGAATAATATTCCCTCAAAGTGATATTCATTTATTCTATTATTTGGCAAATAGGGGCCAAGAACTGGGGTAGACACTTAAGAAAAGGCAGAGTTGTAGGAGACTGTCCACAAAGGAATTCTATAGTTCAGGTGAATACTTCATTTCTTTAGTACTGTTGTGAAAATCCTAAGATTCAAAATATTTAGTATTATGTATATGTACAGATATCTGATACTTGATGTTGCTTATTTTAGAAACATTTGATGTGGGTTGCACATATACATTAAGACATTAGAATGTGGCTAAATTACTAAGGGCCATATAAAGGAGTGGGGGAGATTACTGGATCTGAAATCTAAGCTAAGGATAATTTCTACAACTGCACATTACATTTAGTTCCTGTTCAGGTCACAAAGGCCAATAAAGAAATTCCATGAGTCATGTAGTATTCATTTTCTAATAAAAGGATATATACTAGTAGGCAAGAAGAAAATGTTCCCGGAAATAAACTGTAACAGGAATCTAACCCTGGATTACTATAATAAAAGAAAATATCTTTAATAGCGGCCTTTGGAGAAGATGAAGAAAATGTATTCATATGGTCATTTCTTACACTGACCCTGGTACAAATCAGGAGAAAAATACTATATAGCAATTATATGAATGTGCTTCTACAGGGAACAAAATGACATAGTCATCAGGCAGCTGGGGCCTCATGTTTTGTTGCAGCTGGAGGAAGCTGGGTGTGCAGCCCATGCTTTTGGCTGGATATGGGTCTGAAAACTGGCATTTTTTGGATGACTCAGTCTCAAGAGCCCAAGCCCAGACCCCTCCTGACAGCGCTGACACCAGTGTCACCCTGTGAGGCCCATCAACCGGGGCCGTTCCTGAGCAGTGGGCAGGCCCTCCACCTTTTCCCCCTGCTGCCTCGGCAGCCGCGCGTCCACGCAGCAGCTAGCTGGGTGCCCTTTCTCTTGACCAGCAATGTGCCTAGACACTTGTATCTGCTGCTGGGGCTCACGGTGGGACATCATAGGTGACTTATAGCCTAAATAAATGGAGAATTTGGAAGTATTTCAAAATGTTAACAACCAGGATGGTTATCCCAGTATATGTCGCATGGTTTTCCATGAGAAAGGTATCTCTCCTCTCACTGAACTCACTTAGTAATGCAATTTCCTTTCTCATGGACATTTATCATATACATTTGTTATCTTCTCTGCTAGACTGTGAAGTCTATGAGGGCAGTATCCATCTCTGGTTTATTTCTACACCCCACACCCCTTAGCACAATCCCTGCTCACTAAATACCTATTGAATGAATTCAATGAGTGGGAGGCATTTAACCCAATCCTTTGGGTCTGCGAACATGGATGGAGAGAAGGGAGGTGTCTGGTAATATTTTCAGTCTCTGTTGATTTTAGCTAGATTAAACAGTTGGAGTAGAGTACTCCATCCCCTATTGTATGAAATGATTTTTGCATTTAATTATAAAGATCTGATTCTTGAAAGTGAAAACCTTGGAAAAACTAGAGCTATCACCCGACCCCAATCCTTGAAATATTTCCTTTTTGAGACTGAGTGCCAGCAGAAGCCTCATATGAACTCAGGTTACTTTAAGAAGCTCGAAGGGTTCTCTTTACTTATTGACAATAGATAGGATCACCATATAACTTATTGTCTAAATTGGGACATTTTTGAGAATGAACAAGGGCATGTTTAATAATTATATCAGGACCACAGGCATTAGCTGAGGCTGTTTTGGGCAAATGAGAATGTACGTTCACTTAGTTATACATTTATTTTTATTTTATGAACCATTGGTTGCCAATGTGATGATCTGCCTTCCATCTCCTTCCATGTCCACGAAAGAGGCAAAAAATTTTACATCTCCCCACTTCCCTTTTTTTAATGTATGCAACAGATTGGGATCTTTCTGATACTCTCTATCCTACCGCAAAGCACATTTACCATTCTTAGGTGTAAAATAGAATAAAAGAAAAATAGCATCTTTTTCACCCTTGGATACAGAAGGTAAAAACCGACACAAAGTACCATCAAGCCAAGTCATCAGGAAAATTCTCAGAGAAAAAAGTTGCTTCCCAGCAGATGACACTTTTAACTGTAAGCTTCAAAATTTGGTAAGATTCTCGTGGAGAGGGGGGATTCAAGTTCAGGGAACACTCATCAACACTTTTGTCTTCATTGAGAGGGATATTTAATCTTGGCTTAGAGGAACATAGGAGGAGGCAGAATGGCTGATATGAGATAAAATGGAAGCCTAAATACATGGGGGTGCAATTGCAGCTATCCAATCGATCAGTCATTTGCTTGCAGTATGAAGTGTCTGGATTTATCACAGTAATATTCTTGTTGGTATTTCATAGACCATGCAGGTCTCATTATATCTATGCTGATGGCCTTGTCATCACTGCTGAGGATCAGACCTCTCTTCGTTGGCCTTATGTGACTCAGCAGCCTTCAGTAATTGAGGCTGGAACATGGCATTAAGTGCTGAGGGTAAAGCAAGTGTCTATAGTGAGATCTTCCTCCCCTAATAAGGGACCAAAAGTTTGTCAGAAACGATCAGCAGGTTTTCTTGGAACATTAAATGGAATGGAAGTAAAGGGGCCCTCCCTGTCTTCATAAATTACATGAGAGTATCCAGTCTGCTCATCTTCACCCTGTAATTTGGAATGGAAAAATCTCCTGTGCATAAATTGCCTTTTTCCTGAATCTAACACAATTAATCCAGAAGAGAAGTGGGAATGGGTAGCAGGGTTTTTTTTTTTTTTTCCCTTCAAATTTTGTTGTTAATTAAAAAAACAATTATCAGGGATTTCTAATTACTTTATAAGTGCTGTATGGCCTGTACCTGCTTCTCAGCAAATTAGTAAGATAATGCTGGAAACATCTTATTAAACAGAATTACTCTTTCTCCGCCTTCATATTCACACATTTACTTAATAGGCCTCTTCTCACGCAACACCTTTGTGAAACATTTATATCCATTAAGTTATCTCACAGTTATTAGCATTGTGCATTGGTTTCTCCATGGTTGGTTTTTTTTTTTTGTTTGTTTTTTGTTTTTTTTTACCCGGGACCTAATAAATTGATAGGCTATTATAAGGGTGAGTATCTTTAAAGATACTTCCTTAGAGCAAGCAAGTATTTTGGAAATAATAAAATATTTCTGGTGGACAAAGACAGTACTTAAAAGAAAAGTACTTAAAAGAAAAAACAGTACTTAAAGGGAAATAGAGCCCAGAGGTCCACAGAGTGTCCCTGGAACAAAATGGGAGTATCTGTAGCCAGGGGCTGGCAAGTGTAGGATTAGAGCAAAAATGTAAGTCATTGCAGAGTGCTGACAGGGAGCGTGTGAGTGGGAGAAGCGCCTGTGCATTAGTCAGCAGATCTGTGAGAAATACGCTGTTCAAGGACGGTGCTAGAAGGGGATTCACTTACTTGAGCGTTTCACAGAATACGTTAAGGTTTATAGCACATCTTTTTGAATGCGAGTGAAACCAAGTCGAGAATGAGGAAGCATGCGGCTGAAATATAGGAAATCGTGATGTCATAGTGTTTTTTAATTGAATAAACGTGATGTGTAATATTGTGTACATTTAAGGCGCACATTTAACATACATTAAGGGGATACATGTATATATTGTAATATTGCTGATGTAGTGATATCACATTGCATAATTATAGTACAATATTATTGTTTATACTCCTTATACTGTGTGCTAGACCTCTAGGGCTTATTTACTACTTGTACAAGTTTGTGCCCTTCAACACTCTTAGCCCCCACCCCATCCCCTAGCAACCACCATTTTACTCTCTGTATTTTACAGGTTTAACTTTTTTAGATTTCACGATTTCACATATAAGTGATATACAACACTTGCCTATCTGAATCTGACTTCCCTTGTTTACCATGATGCTCACAAGGTTGAACCGTGTTGTCACAAATGGGAGAATGATTTCCTATGGCTGCATAATATTCCAGTGTGCCACGTCTTTTAAATCCGTGAATCTCCTGATGGGCATTTGGGTTGTTTCCATATCTCGGCTGTTCTGAATGATGCTGTGATTAACATGGGAGTACGGAGATCTCATTGAAATTCTGTTTTCATTTCCTTTGGTTATGTACTCAGAAGTGGAATCGCTGGGTTGTATGGTAGATCTTTTTAAAATTTTTTGAGAAAGCTCCATATTGTTTTCCGTAGTGTTTGGACCACTTCGCATTCCCAGCAACAACGTATATGGGTTTCCTTTTCACCAAGCTTTGCCTGTTGTCTCTAGTTTCCTTGATGACAACCATCCTAGAGCGGTGAGGTGATATCTCACCGTGGTTTTAATTTGTATTTCCCTGGTGATGAGTGATATTGAGAATCTTTTCATGTGTGTGTTGCCTTTTTTGATGTCCTCTTTGGAGAAATGTCTTTTTAGTTCTTTTGCCCATTTTTAGATTGGATTGTTTGTAGTTTTGTTATTGAGTTGGCTGAATTCTTTATATATTTTGGTTATTAACTCCTTATCAAAAAATGGTTTGCAAAAAATTTTCTCCCATTCTCTAGGTTGTCGTTTCATTTTGTTAATTGTTTCTTTTGCTGTGCAGAAGCTTTTGAGTTTGATGTAGTGCTATTTGTTGATTTTTTTCTTTTGTTGTTTGTGCTTTTGGTGTCATGACCAAAAAATTATTGCCAAGACTAATATTGATGAGATTTCCCCTACTTTTTCTTCTACAAGTTCTATGGTATCAGGCATTATGTTTAAGTCTTTGATCCATTTTGAGTTAGTTTTTGTGAGTGATGTGAGACAGGGGTCCAAATCATTGTTCTGTATATATTTCTCCACTTTTCCCAGCATGATTTGTTGAAGAGACTCTGTCTTCCCCATTGTGTATTTTTAGCTCCTTTGCTGAATATTAGGTGACCATATGTCACAGTTTAATTCTGGGCTCTCTATTCTCTTGGATTGGTCAGTGTGTCTATTTTGGTGTCAGTACCATACTGTTTTTATTACTATGGCTTTATAGTACAGTTTTCAGCCTGGAGGCATGATACTTCTGGCTTTGTTCTCTGTTCTCAGAATTGCTTTGGCTGCTTGGGGTCTTTGTAGTTCCACACAAATTTTAGGATTGTTTCTTCATTTTTGTGAAGAAGGCCTTTGGTATTTTGATGGAATTGTGTTGAAATCTGTAGATGGCTTTGTGTAGAATGGCCATTTTAACAGTATTAATTTTCTTATCTGTGAACAATATATGTCTTTTCATTTGTTTGTATCTTCTTTGCTTTCTTTCAGCAAAGCTTTGTACTTTTCATTGTACAGATCTTTGAGTTCCTTAGTTAAATTTATTCCTAAGTATTTTACTGTATTTGACATTATTGTGAATGGGATGGCTTTTCTTATCTCTTTTTCAATGCTTTCTCATTAGTCTAAAGGAATGCAATTCATTTCTGTATGTTGATTTTGTATCCTGCCACTTTGCTGATACTGTTGATTAACTCCCACAGTTTTTTGACTGAATTTTTGGGGGATTTTTTTAATGTACAGGATCATATCACCAAATAATGACAGTTGTACTTCTTCCTTTCTGCTACAAGTGACTTTTATTTCTGTGTGTTGCCTAATTGATCTAGCTAGGCCTTCCAGGACCATAGTGAATAGGAATGGTGAGAATGAGCATTCTTACCTTGTGGCTCATCTTAGGGGAAAACTCTTTTCAGTTTTTCTCCATTGAGTTTAACGTTAGCTGTGAGTTTGCTGTATCTGTCCCAAATTATGTTGAGATATGTTATTTGTATACCTAGTCTATCAAGGGTTTTTATAAAAGGATGTTGTATTTTGTCAAATTTTTTTCTACATCTATGAGATGATCATGTGATTTTTATTTTTCATTTTATTGTTGTGACGTACTATATTTATTCTTCTGTATTCATCAGGAGCATTGGTCTATAGTTTTCTTTTCTTGTGGTATCTTTATCTGGTTTTGGTATTAAAGTAATGCTGACCTCTCAGAATGAATTTGGAAGCATTCCCTCCTCCTCAATTTTTTGAGAAGTTTGAGGAGCATTGGCATTAATTCTTCTTTAAATGCTTGGTAGAATTCTCCAGTGAAGCTCTCTGGTCCTGGAGTTTTCTGTATTGGGAGTTTTTTGATTTCTGATTCAAATCTCTTGTTATTGGTCTGTTTAGATTTTCTATTTCTTCCTGTTTCAGTCTTGGTTGGTTGTATATTTCTATAAATGTATCCATTTATTCTATATTATGTAATTTGCTGATATATAATTGTTCATAGTAGTCTCTTATGATTCTCTTATTTCTGTAGCATCAGTTGTAATGTCTCTTCTTTTGTTTTTAATTTTACTTATTTGAGTTGTCTCTCTTTCTTATAGTCAGTTTAGCCAAAAATTTGTCAATTTTGTTTACCTTTTCAGAGAACCAGTTCTTAGTTTTGTAGATCCTTTCTATTGTTTTTCTGGTCTCTATTTCATTTATTTCCCCTCTCATCGTTATTTCCCTCCTTCTGCTAACTTTGAGCTTAAATTGTTTTGTTTTTTTCCCCCCTAGTTCCTTGAGGTATAAAGTTAGGTTGTTTATTTGAGATCTTTCTAATAAACTTTCCTCTCAGAACTACTTTTGCTGCATCCCACAATATTTGGTATGTTTTGTTTTTATTTACATTTGTTTCTAGACAATTTTTTTATTTCCCTTTTGATTTCTTTTTTGACTCAGTGGTTGCTTAGAAATGTGTTGTTTAGTTTCTACATATTTGTAGATCTTCTCACTTTCTTTTTGTTGATTTCTAGTTTCTTACCATTGTGGTTAGAGAAGATAGTTGGTATGCTTTCAGTCTTGCATTTGAGAAGAATGAGTATTCTGATGCTATTGGATGGAATGTTCTGTATATATCTATTAAGTCCATTTGTTCTAAACTGTGGTTTAATTCTAATGTTTTTTTTGTTGATTTTCTGTCTGGATGATCTATCCATTGCTGATAGTGGGGTATTGAAGTTCCCTACAATTACTGTATTATTGTCTATTTCTCTCTTAAGATTTGTTATTTATTACTTAACGTATTTCAGTGCTTGGTGTTGGGAGCATATATAGTTATGATTATTATATCTTCTTGATGTATTGACCCCTTTATTTTTTTTTTAAGTATAACTTATTTTATTTTTAAAATTTAATTTAATTTTATACAAATTCAGTTAATTAACATATAGTGTATTATTAGTTTCAGAGGTAGAGTTCAGTGATTCATCAGTTGTATATAACACCCAGTGCTCATTACATCATGTGCCTTCCTTAATGTCCCTCACCCAGTTACCCCATTCCCCACCCCTCTTCCCTCCAGCAACCCTCGGTTTGTTTCCTATGATTAAGAGTCTCTTATGGTTTGTCACCCTCTCTGATTTCATCTTGTTTTATTTTTCCCTCCCCCTATGCTCCTCTGTTTTGTTTCTTAAATTCCACATATGAATGAAATCATACAATAATTGTCTTTCTCTGATTGACTTATTTTGCTTAGCATACCTAATACCCTCTAGTTCCATCCATGTCATTGCAAATGCAAGTAATATTCCATTGTGCGTGTGTGTGTGTATATATATGTGTGTGTGTGTGTGTGTGTGTGTGTATATATCACATCTTCTTTATTCATTCATCTGTTAATGGACATCTGGGATCTTTCCGTAGTTTGGCTATTGTGGTCATTGCTGCTTTAAAGACCCCTTTATTGTTATGTAGTGACCTTCTTGGTATCTTGTTACCCATTTTAGCTTGAAGTCTGTTTTGTCTGGTGATAAGTATGGCAATGCCTACCTACTTTTCATTTCCATTTGCTTGGAATATTATCTTCCATCCTTTCATTTTGAGCCTATGTCTGTCTTTAGACCTGAAATGGGTCTCCTGTAGGAAGCATATAATTGGATCTTGTTTTTTTTTTCCCTTCCATCTAGACACTCTGCATTTTTTTTTTTTTAAAGTAGGCTTCACACCCAGCATGGAACCCAGTGTGGGGCTTGAACTCATGACCCTGAGATCAAGACCTGCGCTGAGATCAAGAGTCAGATGTCTAATGAACTGAGTCACTCAGGGGCCCCACACTCTGTGCCTTTTGATTGATGAATTCAATCCATTTATATTTAGTGCTATTATTGACATGTAAGGATTCATGACTGCCATTTTACCTTTTGCCTTCTGGTAATTTTGTCTCTATCATTTCTTTTTCCTTTTGTTTCTGTCAACCTTTGTATGTTGGTGGTTTTCCACGGTGATTTGCTCAGTGTCCCCCATTTTTAATGTTTTGTGTCTCTGCTCTATGTTTTTGCTTTGTGGTTAGCATGAGGTTTACATAAAACATCTCACAGATAAAATAGTTCTTTTTCTGCCAAGAACAATTTATCTTCATTCACCTTTACTTTAAATTTCCATCCTTTTTTGCTTCCCCTTTTATATTTTTGATGTACAAATGATGTCTTTTAATGCTGTGATTTCATTACTAAGTTGTAGTGGCTACAGTTATTTTTAATGCTCTTTTCCTTTAAGCATTATGCTACAGTTAAGAGTTTAATATACTATTCTAAAAATGAGTTACAGTATTCTAATTCTGACTGACTAACTTTAATCAGAGTTTGTGTGCTTTTTGTCTTTTCATTTCAAACTTGGAGAGCTCCTTTCAACATTTCTTGTAAAGCAGGTCTAATGGTGGTGAACTCACTCAGCGTTTGTCTGGGAAAGCTTTTGTTTCTACTTCATATCTGAAGGATAATTTTGCTGGATAAAGAATTCTTGGCTGGCAGGGTTTTTTTTTTTTCAGTTAAAAAATTTTTTTTTATTTGAAGTAGAATGGCTGCAGTTTTTATCTTTTAATATTTTGAATATGTCATTCTACTCTCTCCTGGCCTGTAGAGTTTCTGCTGAGAAATCTGAGAAAGCTGCTTATACCCTAAGAGGGGTACCTTTGTAGGTTACTGTCTTTTTTTTTCCCTAACTGCCCTACAATTCTTTCTTTATCATTAACTTTTTACAGTTTTAATAAGATGTGTTTTGGAGAAAGGCTTTTTGTGTTGAAATAATAAGGTGTTCTATTAGCTTTGTGAGCTTATATATTTGATTCTTTCCCCAGATTTGGGAATTTTCAGCTATTATTTCTCTTCTTTCTGTTCAAGTATAACTAACATACAGTCTTATATTAGTTTCAGGCGTAAAATATAATGATTCACAATTCTCTACATTTGTCAATGTTCATCAAGTTAAGCATGCTCTTAATCCCCTCTATCCCCCCACTCACCTCCTTCTGGAAACTGCCAGTTCTCTACAGTTAAGGGTCTGTTTTCTGTTTGTCTCGTCTTGTCTTGTCTTGTCTTGTCTTGTCTTGTCTTTTCTTTTCTTTTCTTTCTTTCTTTCTTTCTTTCTTTCTTTCTTTCTTTCTTCATTTTGTTTCTTAAATTCCATGTATTATTAAAATCATATGGCATTTGTCTTTCTCTGACTTATTTCCCTTCGCATTATATCCTCTATGTCCATCCATATTGTTGTAAATGGTAAGATTTCATTTTTTTAAATGGTTGAGTAATATTCCATTGTGTGTGTGTTTGTATCATATATATATATATATACACACATATATATAAACACACACGTATATATATGTGTGTGTATATATACATATATACACACACATATATATACACATACACTGTATCTTCTTTATTCATCTATCAATGGACACTTGGGTTGTTTCCATCTTGGCTATTGTAAATAATACTGCAGTAACATTGGGGTGTATATACCTTTTGGAATTAATATTTTCATTTCCTGTGGAAATACTGGATCATACAGTAATTCTGTTTTACATTTTTTAAGGAAACTCCATACTGTTTTCCACGGTGGCTGCACCAATTTGCATTCCTACTAACAGTGCATAACTGTTCCTTTTTCTCCACATCCTCGCCAACACTTGTTATTTCTTATGGTTTTTATTTTAGCCATCTGACAGCGTAAATTAATATCACATTGGTTTTAATTTTCATTTCCCTGATGATTAGTGATGTTGAGCATCTTTTCATGTATCTGTTGGCCATCTGTATACCTTCTCTGGAAAAATGTTTGTTAAGGTCTCCGCCCATTTTTAATCAGATTATTTGTTTTTTCAGTGTTGAGTTGTATAAGTTCTTTATATATTTTGGATACTAACCCTTTATCAAATATATCATTTGCAAATATCTTCTTCCATTTAGTAGGTTGCATTTTTGTTTGTTGATAGTTTCCTTTGTTGTACAAAAGCTTTTTATTTTGGTGTAGTCCCAGATTAATTTTGCTTTTGTTTCCCTTGCCAGACATATCTAGAACAATATTTCTACAGCTGATTTCAAAGAAATTACTGCCTATGTTTTCTTCCAGGAATTTTATGGTTTCAGGTCACATTTAGGTCTTTAATACTAATCTATTATATCTTCAAATACATTCTCTTCTCTCTTTCCTCTTCTTTTTCTAGGATACCCATTATTCTTATGTTGGCTTTTCTAATTGAGTCAGATAGTTCTCATAGGGTTTTTTCACTTTTTAAAGATCTTAGTTCTTGATCCTCTTCCACCTGATCATTTCTATATTTTCATACTCAAGCTTGCTAATTCTCTCTTCCATATGATCTGGTCTATTTCCACTGCATTCTAATGCATTCTTCATCTCATTTATTGAGTTCTTCAGCTTCAGAATTTCCATTTGGTTTTTTAGAATTTAAATCACTTTAGTTAAGTGCTACTTCTTTTCACTAATTTTACTGTTGAAGATCATTCTATTGCTTTCCTGAGTTTACTTGTAGCTTGTTGAATTTCTTCATTACACCTATTTTAAATGATCGGATTACAGTTGTCCATGTTTTTGAGTTTAGTTGTTGGAAAATTGTCATTTCTTCTTGTTATACCATATTACCATGATTTTTCATGATGTTTGATGAGAAGTGCCTCTGCGGCAGCATTTGGAGTAGTGAACACTTCTCTTAATTAGGCAAAGTTTTGTTTACATTGATTCTAACAATTCAACAGGTTGGTAGTTAGAAGCCTTCCTTTTGTCTTCCAGAAGGTGGCGCTATAGCACAAATTTTTGGTTTCCCTTATGGCAGCTAATTTGGGCTAAGGTTGAGTGAGGGCGTAAAAAAACCAAAAAGAAGCAAAGAGTGGCAGCAGGGGTGGGTAGTGAGGTATATACTTAGCACCTGGGACTTTGGATGTACCCACTGCCTGGTAAGGGGTCTCCAAGTGAAGAAGTCCCAGAGGTCCATGGGACATCCTGTGGCCTCGTGGGTCTGACAGCAACAGCCGTTTTCCTTCATTTCTGTTTGCCTACTTGTCTTTCCTTTTCCTCTCCCCAAACACTGCATCTTTCTTTAGAGAGAGCAAGTGGTCTCTCCAACTACAGCACATGTGGTTGGGCAGGGCCCCACTTACCGCCTTCACCCTGTGCCTCCTTTGCCAGAAAGCTTGTGCTGGTTTGCGGCCAGTCCAGCGCTGCCTTCTTTGCCATTACCGCCTCCACTATCGCCAGCTCTGCCGTCACTTCCTTCCCTCCGGCCACTTCCATGCTCCCAGAATCTCCTGAAGTCCACTCTACCCACTTTCAGGTGCATAGATGGATGGATCTCTTGGGTGTCTTGGTATGCTGTGCAGAAGTGCTTTTTTTTTTTTTTTTTTTTTTTTTTTTTTTTTTTGGTTATGGGTATCTAATGAGTTGTAAATCACGGGGGGGAGAAAGGAAGAAGGGCTCATGTCGCCATGAGACTCAAAGAACTCCCATGAACTCACAGTTTTAAATAATTTTTAAGACCCTTTGCATGGTACGGTCCATTCTATAATTGCATAATACTGGAGATTTAGTATGAAGTTAAGATATATTCAAAGGTTTTGTTTGTTTGTTTGTTTTTTGATTTCCTAAATTTGAAGTGACTTTCATTTAATCTAAATATATTTTTATTCTTTTATATAGCAGTTCACATAAGGTTCATGGTGAGGGTACTCCTTGCAATTTTTTTCCTTTTTTTTTTTTTTTTTTTTTTTAGTTCAGTACTCTGTAGTCCTAGGAGCTGTGTCAAGATCACAATATTGTTATACTAAATTGTTATGTGGGGTTTGCTAGCTTATCCAAGCAGCACAATATATGCAGGGGATCTGGGATTAAGCCTAAAATTTCCTCCCTTCTTGTCTGCATCTGTGGTAATCAGTCCATCGTGCCCTGGGTATCTAACAGATATTATCATGTCTGTAATGCTTTGATGTCACATATGCCAAGCTGCTATTTACCAGAGCGAGAGTCTCATTTTGGCATGTATTGCTCATGAAATATTTGTGGAGTGTTGGGGAAGCTATGGAAATCCTTTTATTTGTAGGAATTTTAAAGAACAACAACAACAATTTGTCATGAATAAATGGTACTGTTAGAGATTTTAAGAGAACACTGGGACACAGTTTGAATTTCAGGTTCAACTCAGAGAAATTTCACAGAGATAGAGGGAAAAAACACGAATATACTTTAACAACCATGAAACAAGCATGATGACTTAAAGATTTGGGATCACCAGATAGGAAGTGAGAGTTGAAAAGTAGTTTATAGACTTCCGGGGAAGATGGTGGATTAAAAAAGGTAGGGTCTCTAATAGCTTAATAACCATACACACCATTGGAAAGGTATTAAAAGTAGCAATTTAAAAAGGAAAAGAGTAGGGTACCTGGGTGGCTAAGTCAGTTAAGTGTCCACTTCAGCTCAGGTCGTGATCTCAGGGTCCTGGAATTGAGCCCAGCATGGAGTTCCGCCTGGAGCCCAGCCCAGAGCCTCGAGCTCAGCAGGGGGGGTCTGCTTGACTCTCCCTCTCTCTCTACACCTACCCCTGCTCACAGGAGGAGTGCTCTCTCTCTCTCAAATAAATAAATAAATAAATCTTAAAAATAAAAAAGGAAAAGAGCACAACAACGTGAATTTACTTTAGTGAACTGTACCCTTAAAGATGGTTATGATGGTAAATTTTGTTATGTATTTTTTGCCATAATTTAAACATTTTTAAAGGAAAAAAAAGTAGTTTACAAATGACTTTCATTAAGACAATGGATGAGTAAATGCTGGGAGGTCCTGACAAGCCTCATTGCAAGCTTCTTTGTGACTATTTAATTTCAGCAGTCATTGGATGGGTTTGGGTGACCTAGGATGGGTTTCTTTGTGCCTGAGCACATTTGGGAGAAGGGTTTCTGGTATTTTCATGAGGTATACAGCTGGGAGCAGCAAGAGCATCGGCAGAGCGGGGCAGGGAGCAGGGTGGCAGCAAGTGCACCAAGACTGGGAGGGGGAGCTGTGGGTACTGGGTGGGCCGAGAGGACCAGCAGTGAAAACTCTTCTGGGGCATCCCAGAAATGTTCCCCCTGGACTCTGCAGGGTCCTGGTGAGGCAGGACACTCATATCACAGTAATTTGGTACCATTGGCATGTTCCTAAGTCTCCTGGGGGCAGAAGACAAAGGCAGTCTTCTCGGCCACTGTGAAATAAGTGCTCCTTTCATCATCGTGCTCCACCCACGGACCTTGGGCAGCATGGAGTTAGTTATGATGAAGGCTACCTGAAATAGAGTGAAGAGGGCGCCGACATATTGAATTTCCTTACATAGTTTATGAAGGCCAAGCAACTCATCTAGATTATTTGGAATGTACTTTGTCTCCATCCTCCAGTTATAATTCCTTTAAGACTTTCCCTAGAAAGCCTCCACTCTAAAGTTTAATCCCCCTAGCATACATACATCTCCTTATCTTTGCATACTCATGTGTACTAGGCCATCCTTCCCTATGGGGTGGGGCCTCCATCTTTTATTTTTTGGGGACCTAATTTTTTACTCTACATTTGATTTATAAAATTTATTTATAAAATTTTAATGTTACTCTAAATACTTTGGACAAGATAGAATCTCAATAAGTACTTATTTAATAGATGAATGAGATGCAATTCCCCCCCTTAACATCTTTTATCTAACAAAGAATGGTTATGTGATTATAAGTGTAATGCTCATATTTAAAATTTTTGAGATTTTAAAATTGTCTTCATCATGCAAGCCTCATTTGTTATTGTTTCTTTTTTAAATCAAATCATAAAAAATATGCATATTTCCCTCTTGGCTAAGGAGTGTATTGTATTAAAATAAATTAAAAAATAAATAAATAAAATAAACAAAAAATAAGGTATTTCCCTCTTGGCTAAGGAGTGTATTGTATTAAAATAAAAATACACTATAAAAATTAGTGATTTGTCTACAATGCAAAGATACTTCATGGAATTCTTGTTCTTTTGAGAACCTGTGAGTGTCAGCTGCACTAATGTAGGGTGGAGTGAGTTCAAAGTTTTTTTTGTTCCAGTAAAAGTCTTTTCTTCAAAATGTACTTATTTCTGAGTTACAGTTTTCTTATTTTTATGGGCTAGGGATAATAACATCTCTTCCATTGATCTCTTGTTTATTTTGGTTCTCAAATAATGGCTTAAATTCCTTTGTAAAGTGTCAAGCCCCATACAAGGATTCTTCGTTTACTCATTTATTAAATTCAAGGCATTTCGAGCCCTTACGTGGATGAATGCCAGGGCAAGTGCTGTAGAGGCCTCAGAGAGACATGAGAACTGCATTTACCCTCCACTTAAAACAAATGCCCCTTAACTTCATAACATCCAGAATTGTTAGTTCAGTTAGACAGTCTTAGAGTTTAACCAGCCACCCAAAGAAGAGAGGGCACATTTCAAAACTTCAGAGAAAAGATAAGTCTGAGTTCATGACGTATGTCTCTGGAATGAGGAAGACTTCAGGAGCTTTGGAAAGCTTTCAGTAATAGTATTGCAGCTATAAAGCTGCGGATGAAGCCTACAAGGACGAAAAGGTGGTGGTATTCAAAGAAAACTATCTTCCAATGTTTGAAGGCCCATACCCTGCAAGACACTTTAGTTCATTCGTGTGGTTGGCTCCAAGGGGCAGAATAAGACCAACGAGGGAAAATCACAAGGATGTGGATCTCAGAATATTATAAGAGAGAAATTTCTAATGTGCTAAGTTATACAAAACTAGAAAGGGATATCTGAGGGGTAATGAGTTTCTTGTCACTGGAAGAATTCAAACATAAAATGCACTACCTCTAGCTTGAGCAGGAGAACTTCAAGGTATATTCCAATGCTGATATTCTGACTCAATGGTTCTACTCTCAGAGTTGGTTTCATTAAGCTGTGAGAATCTCTTCTCCCTGCCCTTTTTGGACCCCGTCTCCTAGCTCCCTCCTCCTCAGAAAGCATTGGAGTAACAGGAAGAATAAGGCTCCTTTAATATTAATTCTGCTATTAAGCATGGAGAAATTCTCCCTTAAGATGAGGTTTCTATTTAAGGGTAAACCCAGGGTCACAGATTTATGTTTTTACTTATCTTTCTTTTCATTTTAAATGGAACCATAAGTGTTTAATATGGTGCTCATATCATTTCATTTCATTTTCCAAATGTAAGTATGTAGGGATGGAGTGAGTCTGTTTTGCCTTGATACAGCAATTGGTTTTCCTCCTCTGTTTTCAATCAGACAGTTTTAAATTTTGGTTAGGCGCATAAACACACTGTGATGGACGACATTAATAAATAAGTATTACATCGGCTCTGCTTGAGCATTCCCTCTTCATCTTTATCTTTTTTGTTTAAATCCTGTGGGGTCTCAGAATGCTCTTTATGGAGATCAAGAAGATTAAGCAAAATTAGCTCTCAACTACATAATGGGCTTTCCTCTCCTGGCATGTGTCTCCCCTCTCTGCATATGGTGACTTCCTCTGATAGCAACAGGAGATTCATAGATGGGGGGGGGGGAGGGAATTATGTTCTAGGAGGGCACACCATGAGATTTCAGAGTTCTTGCTCATTTCTGGCAGTGTGTATGCTTGAATTGGAATAAAAATGAAAATGATAAGTAAATCAGCTGGTTACTCAAAGACACCTCCAAATTCATCTATCTCCTAGGGCAGACTGACCTTTTCAATCTTGGAATGAAGGGTAGCTTTTCTAGTCTTGAGAACATCTAAGCTATAGCTTCATAAATGGATGATACCTTAAAAGAGGTTATTTTCAGAGAGAACTATACTTCACCCATGTCAAACAGTGAAATTCATGCTGTTTATAAAGTTCTCCAGAGAGAGGCTGGCTTACTCATGGGCAGAGTTGGCAGCTGCCTACATGGAATAATTTGAGGATCAATGAGAGGCCCCCATGCTTTAAAATCTATCTCCCTCATCAGTCTGCAGTGGTGCCTGAAATTTCCGCCATTACTGTCATTTCTTAAAAGCCTTTAAGAGGACATATGCCCTATTATCTTGAGGGAGGTAACATTAATTAACTATATAGCATATTAGAATGGATGAGTTTTCTTGTTAATAACCCATTACAACCATTGACACCCAGTAAAGATCAGGGATATGAAGAAATAAAAGCAAGGGCAGGTAAGTTTTAATGGAGAAGTAGGAGATGGTGATTCATAGTGTGAGTGTAGGGGGTAGTTCAGGTCCTATAGACGGAGGAAGGGGGGGGTTGTAATATGGGGATAACCAATGGGGAGAAAGAAGGAACTGGGTATTTTGTTCCAGGTAGTAGGGTGTGGATGGCTCCAAAATGTGACAAATGGAAAACCAAAGGGAAGGTACAGAGGACAAAATTTACTTGCCTTATCATATTGTTAACCTGGGCCCTACCCCTCCCAAAGAAGTTCATAGTCTTAATAATCCCTGGTAGAGTGATTTCAAACTAAATTAAATGCTCTTATTTGAGGGTGAAGGATGTGTCTTTAATCCTATCTCAATAAAAATGGAGAACAGGTTTTCATAATTTGTGTGGCAATACTTCACTAGGATTTGTACTGACCCTTTAGCTATAGTATCCATTGGCTAAATAAATTTTTATTTAGTGGTTCCTTCAGAGGAATTACTTAAAATTTTTTTTGTCCCACCTGCAATATAAGGTATCTATACTGTTTAAGTGGAATCAGAGAAGTTTAAGAGCTGGAATGAATGATTTGAGATCTCTCAGTTCAATCTGTTACTTTAGAGATGAGAAATTAAGACACATGTCATGAAGTGTCTTTATTCCTTCATATATTGAGTATTGACTATGTGCTAGGCACAGGGATACAGTGGAAAGTACATATAGTGTTTTCCTCATGGAGCTTATACTTTAGTGGGAGAAATTACTAACTAAATAACTTAATTAAAAATAACAAAAATACATTTAAATAAAAGCTATGGTGAGTGTTATTAAATGCTATGAGAGTATTGAGAGTGTATTATGGGGGAACTTGACCCTGGTGGGGTAGTGTTAGAAAGACTTGTTTGCAGAAGTAATGCTTGAATTAATATCTGAAGGTGAGTGGAAGTTCACTAAGCGAATAGAAGAAAGGAGAAAAAGAGTTCTAGGGAGTGGATAGAGACTGTGCAAAGGTGCTGTTACAGAGTCATGGCAGTGTTTAAGAAATTAACAAAAGGCCTGGCTATTTGGAGCTCAGAGAATTATAGGGGGAGAGTTTCTAGAAGAGGCTAGAGAAGTAAACCAAGACTGATCAAGGAGGGCTTTGTTTAGGATTTTGGACCTTATTCTAGGAGCAGCGCATAGAAGGAGCTGGAGTGGGATACATGTGGGTAAGGAGGCTAAAGCAGTGATCCAGAAGTAAACTGTGGGTGACTTGACCAAGGCGAGAGAGCTTTTGTAGAATTAACATTACTTCTAGGTTCCTTGATTAACATTTTTTTTTATTTTTTATTTTTTATTTTTTATTTTTTGTTTTTTGTTTTTAAAGATTTTATTTATTTATTTGACAGAGAGAGAGAGACAGCTAGAGAGAGAGGGAACACAAGCAGGGGGAGTGGGAGAGGAAGAAGCAGACTCATAGCGGAGGAGCCTGATGTGGGGCTCGATCCCATAACGCCAGGATCACGCCCTGAGCCGAAGGCAGACGCTTAACCGCTGTGCCACCCAGGCGCCCCAACATTTTTTTTAAACGCATAGTATGTATTTGCTGTGTTTTAAACTCCCCATCATCCATATATCCCACTACCATTTTAGTAGGGGTATTTTATTCCTTCCTACAACGAAGTCCTGTAATTTTATTGGAGCTGACTTGAGCCTCAGCTCCAGGAATAGCATGTGACTCAGACTTGACCAATGAGACCCTCAAATTCTCTTGGAACCATAGCATTTGGTTCAGGAGTGGGGATGTGAGCCATTGATAGCAAATGAAATGCCACAGAACTGTCACTAGGACTTTGAAGACAGAGAAAAGTAGTAAAGTGGGGCCTGATGAAGTCATTTAAACAATAGGTAGAGAAGAAACTGAAGCTAACACAGCAGAAGCCTGATGTGAGAGGTGGGAAAAAAATGCACCCAGGTGACATTGCTTGAGCCCTAAGGCCAGTCAAAGCAGAAGCCAGCTGCGCCTTGAATTTTTCAGTTATGGAATCAGTGAAGTCTCATTTTGTTAGAACTGGTCTTTTTTGGTTTTTCTACCATGGGAAACCAAGAGTCCTAACTAATAGAGGACTAAAGTCTTTGCTCCTTTCTTAACTGACTTTTAGGACACCACCTAAAAAAGAAAAGCTATGAATTTCAATACAACCTTTAAATTTATATATGTATATATATATATATATGTGTATATATATGTATGCATATATATAAATTTATATATGTATATATGTGTATATATATTTATATACATATATATCTTTATATAGAGAGAATACTTTCACTATAAAATCAGCTACTCTGGATTCATTTTGATCTAGGACTAGGAACTTTAGTCTTAAGTCACTTTGAAGCTTTTGAAAAAGGCTAAATTTTCACATGATATTTATTCTATACAGAGGTGTTTTCCCACAAAATAATTATATACTGGAAATGTTTTTATCATATGTAATATCTAGATAAGTAGTATTTATTAAATTTAATGTCATTAAGGGAAAACAGCCAATTGACAAATATTTCTCAAATAATATAATGTCATATGATATGCAAGTAATTTCAGTGTCCCTCTAAAACACCTGTTCATTCACACTCATTGGTAAATCATTATAATATATCTATTACAATATTTTACCTATTATTTTTGATGTTTCCTCATATGTAATACATAGTCTCTGCTTTTGTTCTCTCACTGATTTTAGTTAATCTATGTAAGTGATACATAGTTTCCTTAAGTCTTTTGGGGAATACTTAAAGACTTTTTATGTTGTTTATATGAATGGTTAAATAGCTTAACCGTTTAAAAATGATAAAATTTGTTTAAAAATAATATTATAAAATTAAATTAAAAATGTAAGATAAGGATTTTGTGGGGAATTTTAGAACTGAGGAAGACTCTTCAATTAAGTGCTTCTTAAAAATTTTTAAAAAAATTCTGCTTTACCTTCTAAATCATACAATTCCATCCAGAACAAAAGCATCCATTCATAAGCTTTAGAATTTGATGGGTTTCAAGAAATGTTGCTACTGACAGTATTTGCTCTGATGTGTTTTGTATCCAAACAGGGATATAATAGGTAGTAGTCACAGCTCACTGTTAGTTCTTCTTTAAGCTCTGACTCACCAGTTTCAGAAGTGAGCAGAACAAATATTTTTATCAATCTGAAAGGCTGAAGATTAGTATTAGTCTAACAAACATTGATTTTTCTTTTTTGCATTGATTTTTCTGCTGGAAATCTGAGATCTCTGGCATCTGTGGGTGAAATGGGTGCTTATGTCTGATAACCTACAAAACTGAGCAGTGTTGATAACCAGTACAGGGGTAACGTAACAGCATTTGTCTAGTAAGCCCTGGAGGATTCTAAGCCCTCAGAAGGTCCTCCAAATAGGGAACAACCCCACAGATCTGGAATACTAAACTTTGGCTTGTAATCTTGCTGTTGGTCTAGAAGGGATGATCCTCCAGGGCTGGCAAAGGGAGCTGAGAATGAAGTGGCAGATTTTCCTTATCTTATGAAAGTAGAATAATTAGCCTGGGTAGGACATAAGGGAATGTACAGTCCTTGAATATGTACACAGTTGAATAAATGGTGTAATAGTTATGCTAATATTTAGTGAAACCAAGGAGAAAATAGAATTGTGAAAATGCTCAAGGACCAGTTTTCCATACATTCATTCATAATGATCAATATTTGCTGATTATCTATTATATGCAAGGCATATTGATAGTTTACCATGTGAGGAAATGAAAATGAATTAACCAGAGATTTTGCCATTGATGTACACATGATCTAACAGGTACATAAGTTATGAGAATAAATAACTGCAAAATTTATTTAAAAATGTATAGAAAAGGTTTTATGTTCAGAGAACTTCTAGCTAGTATGGACTGAGGGAAGCTATGTGGAAGAAGTGATATTTTGGGTGTGACTTCATGATTGTGAAGGATTTATATGGGCGATCCAGTGGAAGGAAACAGCATGAGTAAAGTTATGTAGGACAAAAAGTGAGAGTTTAAAATAGTGAACAGCAAATCGTTTATAAACAAAAGGACATAAAGATTGGAAAAACAAGTTGAGTGAAGGCAAATCATGGAGGTACTTGAAATCTATTTAAAGAGTTTTGTAGTTTATCTTTGAGGTCATAGGGAGCCATAGATTCCTTCAGCGTGTGAAGAAAAGACTTAAGGAAGATTGAGATGGCTTAGGGAATGAATGGCTTAGGGGGTCTACTGCAATAATCTAAGTGGGAGGCAATAAAGTCTATTTTAGGGAAAGCAGAAAGAAGGGATAGTTGGGAGAGGTAGTAGAATAATGAAAGTTAACTAAATGAATCTGGGAAAAGGACGAGAAAGAAGTAAAAGATGACCCTGAGGACACAAGCCAATGTGGCTATTAAAAAAGCAGATGTAGTAACAGAAAGAGCCAAAAGAAAGTGATTCTCTAAAGAATTGCAGTCAACTCTTTATGGAAATAGTAGCTCTGGACAAAGCTACTACACTAATTTTTAATTTTATGTATATCCTGCTTAGGAGTGTTGTACTTAGCACCGTCCTGCTATAGCATCATTATAATTATATACTCATATTTATAAAGTTTTAATCGAAATAAATTGATTTTTTTTACTCTGCTTGTGACAGCTGCCTGCGCCAAGTGAAGAAATGACCTCTTTCTTTCAAAACTACTTATTATACAGATGTAAGACCTATTTATTTCATTTCTGTATGTGCTCTGTCAATCCGTGAAACATTTCAGCAATAGGATTTCTTTTAGTAGAGATAAAAGTCAATAATGTATGAAATAGACATTACTACCAACATGACATTAAAAAATATGAGGCAAAGAGTATATTCAACTTTAAAGAAGCTATGTATGTGTATATACTCTATATGTATATATATAATTACATATATTATTTTCTTTAAAAAATGTAGTTATTTTCTCTATTGTTAATGTTTCTGAACCCTCACCAGGCATGTGGCCAGCCACCCAAAGGAGAGTTTTAAGCTATGGAATCAAAATCATCTAGTAAGGCCAGTGAGTGTCAAACAGGAGAGGTGGTTTTATATATTTTTATAAGGCCCTCAAGAGTCAAGGGGCTCTAAATCTCTCTTAAAAGTCTCCAGTAGACACAAATAAAGGGAAAGGTATTCTGTACATACGGATTGGAAGAATCAATATTGTTAGAGTGTCCATATTAGTCAAAACATTATACAGATCCAGTGCATGGCCTATCTAAATTCCAATAGCATTTTTCACAGAAATAAAACAAAGAGTTCTAAAATTTATATGTAACCACAAAAGACCCCAAAAAGCAAAAGCAATCTTGAGAACAAAGAACATAGCTAGAGGCATCATGCTCCCTGATTTCAAACTACATTACAAAGCTATAGTAAACAAAACAATGTGATATTGACATAGATCAATGGAACAGAATAGAAAGCCCAGAGATAAATCCACACATATAAGGTCAATTAGTTTATGACAAAGTAGCCAAGAATATAAATGGGGTAAGGACCATGTCTTCAGTAAGTAGAGTTGGGGAAAATTGGACAGCCACACACAAAAGAATGAAACTGGACCACTGTCTTTCATCATACACAAAAACTAACTTAAAATGAATTAAAGATTTAAGGACAAAACCTGAAACCATAAAACTCCTAGAAGATATAGATGTTAAGCTCTTTGGCAAAGGTCTTGTTAATGGTTTTTTTAATCTGACGCCAAAAGCAAAAGCAACAAAAGCAAAAATAAAAATAAATAAGTGGGATAACAAACTAAAAAGCTTCAGCACAGCATAAGAAACCATCAACAGAATGAAGAGCGCCCCGCTGAATGGGAGAGAATATTTGTAAATCTTATATCTGATAAAAGGTTAATATTAAAATATATAAAGAACTCAACCAGCTTGACACCAAAAAATCTGAACTGATTTAAAAATGGGCAGAAGATCTGAATAGACATTTCTCCAAAGAAGACTTACAGGTGGCCAACAGACACGTGAAGATGCTCAACATCACTAGTCATTAGGGAAATGCAAATCAAAACTAAAATGAGATTTCACCTCAGACCTGTCAGAAAGTCCTGTTATTAAAAAGATGAGAAATACCAAGTGGTGGTGAGAATGGAGTGGAAAGGGGATGCGTATACATTGTTGGTGGGAGTGTAAGTTGGTCCAACTACTGTGAAAAACAATACGGAGGTTCTTCAAAAAATTAAATATAAATTCATCATATGAATCACCATATGATTCACTGTATAGATTCATATGCTCCAATTCCACTTCTGGGTATTTACCCAAAGAAAATGAAAATGCTAATTCAAAAAGATACCTGCACACCCATGTTCATTGCAGCATTATTCACAATAGCCAAGACATAAAAGCTACCCAAATATCCTCAATGTTTAAATGATAAAAGAAATTGTGTATATATGTATATATATACACACACACATACACACATATGTGTATATAATATGTATAATATACATATAATGTCATATAATTATGTGTCATATATATAATATGTGTAATTAATGTACAAATATAATATATATAATATACATATATATTATGCATATATATGTATAATAATATATGTATATATGTATACACACATACACACACATAAAATGGAATATTATTCAGCTATAAAAAAGAATGAAATCTTGCCATTTGTGATGCTATGGATCGACCTCAAGGGCATTATGTGAAGTGAAATAAATCAGAGAAGGACAAATACTATGTGATCTCTCTTATATGTGGAATCCAAAAATACACATTTATATTATTGATGATTGCCAAAGGTGGGTGTGAGAGATGGGAGAGATGGATGAATTTTTTTTGTTTTTGTTTTAGTTTAAATAAATCGAGTTAAAGAAAGTCTCCTGTGTTTTATCATTCCCCTAATTAAGAAGTTCCTGCTTACATCCTGTTGAAATTTTTTCTGCTCCATTTTCCATTAGTTCTCCAAGCAGCAATTACATTTCCCTCCCTGATTTTGGTGAGGCCTCAGGTGTTGGTCCTCCCAAAATATTTTGTGGTTGTGAGCTGACTTGGGAAGCACATTCTTTTCCTCATTATTCAGTATTGTTTGATGAAGCACCAGGGAATATTCTGGAACTTGCAGCATGAATCAGGCATGGCGTAATCACAGCAGGAGAGAGCAATGTATAGGGCCTGAGGAGTGAATTGGGCAATCCCTCAAAATCATGGAGTGTCCTTGTTAGCCTCTGTTGCTACAGATCCTCACATCCAAACCAGGACATTGTAGTATCTGGGAAAGTATTGTGCAGTATGAAATCCTGTGAGCCTGTAGCCAGAAACATTTCCTCTTAGAAGACTCAAACCTCTGTAAAAGAGGTGGACAAGGGTGAGACAAAGAAGCGTGTGCAGCACTACATTTTAAGAGATAGTCTCAGCAGCTAAGCCTGTACTTGTGTGACCATGAAAGCAAGTGCCTTCTTACACTGTGTGCTCTAGATGCCTGCTTGCTTTATTCTAGTCACAGACCCTGGATGAAAACAAGTCTTTTGAGGAGAGCACCATGCTTCTCAAGATGTGAATGCATTTCTATTATGCTTTTGCCCACAAAGCATAATAGCAAGTGCTTGGGATGGGAAGAGAGGATTCTGCTGTCCGGGAGCAAGGGTTGTGTGTTAATCAGGACCCTATGGTTGTAAGCAACAGAACTGACCTTTTCCAACAAAAACAAAAGGAACATTTCTGGAGAAAATATTGCGGTAGCTCTTAGGGTGGAAAAGAAATCTGCAGAACCAGGTTTAGGGAAGATAGGGAACCTTTGGTTGGTAAAGATGTGGAAACATTGGAGCCCTTGTGCACTGTTGATGAGAATGTAAAACAGTGCAGCCGCGATAGAAAGTGGTATGGAGTTTCCTCAAAACAATAAAAATAGAACTACCATATGTTTCGGCCACTCCACTTTTGAGATTATTCAAAAGAATTGAAATCAGGATCTCGAAGAGATAGTAGCGCTGGCATATTGATTGCAGCACTGTTCATAATAGCTAAGATGTGGAATAAGCGAAATGTCCATTAAAAGATGAATGGATAAAGGAAGTGTGGTATATACATGCAATGGAGTATTAGCTTTGAAGAAGAAGAAAATTCTGCAATATGCCACAACATGGATGAACCTTGACGACATTATGCCAAGTAAAATAAGCCGGTACAGAAAGATAGATACTGCACAATTCCACTTTTATGAGGTATCTAAAATAGTCACATTCACGGAATCAAAGGGTGGAATGGTATTGCCAGGGGCTGAAGGGAGGGCAAAATGAGGAGTTACTAATTAATAAGCCTAAAATTTCAGTTCANCAGGGGGAACAAGTGTTAGAGATCTTCACTACAACATTGAACCTATAGTCAATGATACTGTATTGTACACTTAAAAATGTGTTAAGAGGGTAGCTCTTATGTTAAGTGTCCTTTACACAATAACATGAAATTTAAAAAAATCATGGGGTGCCTGGGTGGCTCAGTCACTTAAGTGTCTGACTCTTGATTTCAGCTCAGGTCATGATCTCAGGGTGGTGAGATCAAGCTCTGTGTTGGGCGTGGAGCCTGCTTAAGATTCTCTCTCCCTCTCCCTCTGACTCTCCCCCACCCCTTTGTCTCCCTCAAAAAAAAAAAATTATGTCTTCTTCAAATTAAAAACAGAAGAAAATGGCTTTGTGATTGGAGTGCTACCCGTTTCATCACCTCATAGGGTATATGATTAAATGAGACATCATCTACAAATCATTGAGGACCATGTCAGCACAAAGAAAAGGAAAATAAGTGTTAGCTATCATAACAATGTTTAAATACCAACTTGAATCATTTGGGAAAGCAATTTGAGCCAAGCTTCTCAATCATTTTTTTACTCATTTCACAAATATGAGCACTTACTATATAATTGATTGCTACATATTATGTTAAGCAGTGGGCATTGACGAATTAAAGATATTGTTTCTGCCTTCTTGGCACTTACTGTCAAATGGGAGTGGAAGTTGGGGGGCAAGTGTGTAAATAATGACTAGCCAATGTGGTGTTACAGATACTCTCAGGGTGGTTGAGACTGATAGGGAGATTTTGGGGAGAAGAGGGTGGAGGGCAGCAGAAGGGTAGGTCATTCTGGGTAATTTCTAGGACTAGAGCTTCATAGAAATGTATTATAATAATAAGAGTTCATCAATGCAACACCTCCACAAAGCAATAAAAATCTCTTTCAACCAAGCTTATCAATCCTCCATGTGAAAATGCTTCATGAATCACAATCACAGGAATCAAAACTTTTATTCAAATTATTACTTGCATTCCCACATTGAGCAAGGCAGTATTTTCTTTAAAGCGATTTTTAGAAGATCAAATATGTGCCTAATGCCTTTTCATTTTTTCCCCACACTTTCAAATTTATTCTTATTTAGTTCTCACGAGAATTTTTAAAGCAAGTAATATTTTTCTATTCAAACTGAGGCTCCCTTACCTAATCCAGGCTGTAAGGAAGCCTACTGATCACTTAGGCTGAATTTCTTTCTTTCCTTTCCTTTCCTTTCCTTTCCTTTCCTTTCCTTTCCTTTCCTTTCCTTTCCTTTCCTTTTCTTTCCTTTTCTTTTTTCTTTTCTTTTTTCTTTCCTTCCTTCCTTCCTTCCTTCCTTCCTTCTTTCCTTTAATAGATAAAAAATAAAATGAGCCCCAGTTAGGTTAAGCGTCTTGTCCTGTGTCATGTACATTTGACATACGAATAAGACAAAGGCCTAAGAGCATAAATAATATAAGGCAGGTAATGTCCAGGTGTTGAGCAAGCTGAACTGGGCATTGCTGGATAGCTGAAGCCCAGGCTCAGGCTCCTTTCTTGCAAAGCAAGCAACAAGAGTGGTTAGGGATAAAACCCTTTCCCCCTACAAAATGTGTATATTTTGAATGACAATCATTTCTCTTTTTTATCCAATTATTGTGTTGGAGAGGCAGTCTATCCTATCCTAGCAGTGGAGAGATCAGGCTCTGAAAGGGCCAGACCTGCGCTTGCATCCTGTTTTTATCACTTACTAGCTATTTGGTCTTGGACTGTTTGACCAACCTCAGTAAGCCTCAGTCTCTGTCAAATGAAGATAGTAGTATCCTGTATGCACCTGTAATGCACGTAGCATAGTACTTGGTATATAGTAAATATTAGATGTAGCTTATATTAATTAGCAGAAAAAAATGGGATAGAACCAGAATATTGATTTAGGGTTCTCCAGAGAAACGGAACCAATAGGTTTGACAGATTGACTAATTGATTGGTTTTAAAAAATTGGCTTACATAATAATGAAGGCTGGGAAGTCCCAAATCTGAAGTTTGGGCAATAGGCTGGAGACTTAGGGAAGAGTCCAAGTTGCAGATCAAGTCCAAAGGTCATTTACTGGCAGAATTACCCCTTGTTCAGGGAAAGTCAGTCTCTTGTTCTATTAAGGCCTTCAGCTGACTGGATGAGGCCCGGTCACATTACAGAGGGTAATCTGGTTTGCCCAAAGTCCACCAATTTAAATATTAATCTCATTCAAAAACACCCTCACAGAAACATCCAGAATTATGTTTGACTGCATATCCCAGTACTGTGGCCCAGCCAAGAACACATGTAAAATTAACCATCACAGTTCCAAAGCACTTTAACCATGTTTCAAAGTTTTTGTCGTCTGGTCTGGCATTAGTGAAGCTACCTACCATTTCAGTTCTAGAACTCAAGCCAGCTGCTTTTTTGACAGATTTGGATGCAGATCGCCATCTCTTCTTGATCATAATGAAGCAGTCGTAATTTCTGATGGGCTCCCTTTGTCAGTTTTTCGTCACAAACTGGTTACAGTTATGGGCATTCGCTGGCTGTCGCATGCTACCTTCTTCCAAAAGTAATGTCTGCTTGTATTGTTCCCAAACTAATTATAGAGGCACCCATTCCACCATTGATAGTCACAGCCAAGTCCCTCGCATTTCTCCAGAGGAATGACATTCCTGTCAGTAGCAATAGCTGGCCATTAGTGGTTGTTAATGTTATTCAGATCCTGGCCAGGAAACCTACCCTTGTTCTGGAATGAGTCCTGTGGGAAGCAATCAGCTGCTGTGGCGCTATTTCCGTCGGGGCTTTGGTGGTTAGGACAGGTCTGAGAAAGCTGTGCGTATCTTCAGGCCAGCCCTTTTCTGTCAGAAGCAGTGGAGAAGGCTGAGGAGCGTGATCCGTCTCCTGTTTGTCAGGCTGTAGCAGGGCGGATGCTCTAGCCAGAATGGCCTCGCTGATGCAAGTGGCATTATTTGCCTTGTGCTAGGGTACATGTTATTAACGCTGCCATTTCATGTTCTTTCCCGAGGAGATTGTCTCTGGTATTTTTATTGTCCGGGGAAATGTGGTACCAGAAATGATCATGTTCCTAGCAATTTTCTTTGAAACTGGTAAACTTTTGCAGAGTTTACTCTCTCTTCTATTAGGGTTGATAATGAGAAATTGTGAGGATTATTAAACACTCCTAGCTTTCAGGAGGAACTTATTTAGCACAGATGTTTCTATAATTGCAGTACACTGGGAAAATTCACAGTGTTCAATGGCCCAAAACTCATTATTACTTATTACTTCTACCTGTGTATTGTGGCGCTCGTAAGCTGGGCTGAAATGTTTAATTTAGCAGGGGCTATAGCTGTGTATCTCAGCTGTTTTAGAGAAACTACTGAGAAGAAATTATAGGATGTTCTGCCCAAACCCTTACTACTTATTAATTTTTGAACCGTTACCTGGTACTTCACTATGTACTTTATTATAGGCTTAGGCTACATCACTGTTAAGATTCCTTCCGACAATTCTCCAGCTTATGGCCATGAGGAAAAAATAGGAATATTAGGAGACTTTTAGAACAAACAATGTAGCTAACTATTGTGTTTTATTGGGATAAAAAACTTGGAATGCGTACAATTGTATTCAGCTTTCTACCACTCTCTTGTTTCAGCAGTCTTGCTTATCCTCGTAATGAAACCTTGGCAGTGTTTAAGAACAAAGCTTCAGAAGATGCGAAGACAACACTTAGAAAAGGCCACTCAAGAGAATACAAAATCTCCTCATATTCCCTCATTCTCTATATTCTTATGACCAACGCCATAAAAAATTCCCTGTCACATCTTTTATTTCCCTAAGGCGAGGAGAAGCTCTTTTTTGCTTGGCTACAAGTCTGCTGGGGGTCATTTGATAAGCACACCTATGGCAGTTTAGCTGTGTTCTCTCCTTGGGTGACCAACTTGTCCCAGTTTACTGGGGACTTCCCTGGTTTTATCATTATGCACTCAAAGTCCTATATCCCAGGAACCTGTCTTAGTTTTGGGCAGATTGAGACTGTTAGTCACTCTGTGTCGTGCCTGTGGTCTGCTAAGGTTGGAGCTACTGTCCAGGAGTTGAAGGTTTCCTGGGCATGTCAAAGACTGCAGGTTTTTTCTTTGTACCTGGAAAAGCCCAGGATTCACACAATTAATGTAAAATAAAGAAGAATATAAACATGAATTCAATTGCCATTTTCACTCCTGAGAGCCAACCATAGAAGCTAGCAGAGAATAAAGAATGCATCCTGTTAAATTGGAATTAGATCTCAGATATATAACATCTGAGCTTTAAAGCAAGGCCAAAAAGTTTTGCTTTTTACATACATTTGCCAAAACAAAATTAATCCAGGTCACATTTATTTGATAGTGGCAAAACAAAGGTTATAAAATGACCTAGTGAATTTGGATAACCTAGACTTATATATCTACCTTTATCTGAATAATCTTATACTTTAAATTTGAAGATAAGTTTATTTTTTTATCTTTTATTCTTTGCCTCAATTATGTTGATTGCCTGCTTGGATCAGCCCCCCCCCCTTTCCTCCACTGCCCTACACACCATCAGAAGGTAACAGTAATGGCCCCATTTCTGTTTTTTTTTCTTCTTCTCCCTTCTGCCTATAAAATGCAAATAATTTCTGAAAACACTATGAAGTTTTAGTAGGTATTTAAAACTCTGATCAGTAAATTAAGTATAATAAGGGATAACATATATCATATTTTCCTTAGAAAGTATATGGCAGTGCTTCCAGAAACGAGCACGTTCTGCCTTGTGTTGAGTTATTCTGGGGAATAGCAAAATTGTGTCCATTTTGTTGACGCTCCTATTCCACACTTGTGAGTTGTGCATGGTGATAAAGTACGTGGACAAGACTGGACTTCTTGTCTTTAGCAGCAGCGGGAGGAGAATTGAGCCATTTGCGTTTGGTAGCCGAGTTACAAAGGAATATTTCAAACCTTAGGAATGGGGTTAAGTCACATTTTTTTTGCACGCCAGAAGACTAATATAACTATGGCATGGCTTTTAGGAAACCCACAGACTTGGAGCAGTAGTTCAAAATACTTCACAGCACTTGAATATCTTATACATTAGTAACCAAAGAGATGTTCTATTAATTAAAGTGCTGGACGAACTTCTGCATGTTTATTTATTTTTAATTATGACAAGGCATTTCAAGGTTAAGGTATTTATGAAAATCTTCTCATTAGTATTCAAACTTTTTAGGTCTCAGAGCTTTCTAGTGAGATCTAAAATGTTTAATCCACTTGATCATGAAAACAAACTATTAGGAATCAAGAAACAGTCTCTGTATTATTTGTAGTTTCCAGCTTCAGATGGTACTTAGGAGTGCAGAGGTCTGAAAAGTGTAAAAACTAATTAAAAGTTTTTACCCAAGTTATTTGAATATCAACTTAACATCAATCTGACTCTATGCTGAGGGGTCAGATTTTTAAAATAGGAGGGCAGAAAGGAACTTGACCTCCTACTTAAAAAATTTTTGAATATGTTCACCTCTCATTCATTTGGACTTGATTTTTTGAAGCTTGGAATCAAGTTCTTTTTTGAGATGGAAAATAAGTGACAGAGATAAATCCAAAGCTAGTGACACTTGCACACAATATGCCAGCCTCAGATGGAGTTATCAGCATTTCAGCCACGCTGCATTGTGCTGAAATTCTTCTCACCCATTCCTTCCCTGGGATACTCCTGTTGAAGAGCCGCACTAATAACCACTCTGCCAATTACGGTGTTCTACCTGGGGCCAGCCAGAGCTTAGTTTGGGGACAAGGTCACTTGCTGGGATGGAGTTGTAGTTCCCCAATTACTAGTAGTTCCACTACCTCTTCTAACTTGTCAAATAATGAGGAGACTTTGAAGGCTAAATCCAGCAGTAGCTCCTAGCGGGGTTAATGCAGAGTGAATGACAATGATACTTCAGGAGTGAGAGTCTGACAATGTCTGTCAAGCTCTGTTCACAAGGATGACGAAGTTCATTGCTACTCAACACTACTTGGGAAAGAGATTGGTCTTGATCTTATCGGTGAGAAAGGACCACATTGCTCATTTTGGCAGAAGTTCATTAACTCTTCCACATCACCTGTATAATCTGGGCATGGACCTCATATCCTAATGACAGAAGGTGACCGTGTTATAACAGGGCAGCTCACCCGCAAAACCATGTCTCTTGTCTATGCCTCGCGTCCTGAGTCTTCAGTCGGTGTGTGTGTGTGTGTTTAAGTTTCTAAATTCTGAGCTTAGTGATGAATAACAGTGGTTATACAACAATTATTTTTAGTACCCATTAACAACACAACTGAGAGAATAACAGAATTATGCTCCCAAATGAAAAACAGATTTTATACCAATGATAACAATGTTCACTGCTGTCTCCATTGGTGATTCATTTAACTGAAGACTGAAAACAACAATAACTCAACAAAAAGCCCGAGAAAATTATTCTAATGATTAGCCATTCAACATTTGTAGGAAATTGACTAGATGGCCTGCAAACTAATATTTCCCAAGCCTAACTCATATTTTTAAAACTAGTGCTCAAAGCTGAATATGTAATGTACCAAAGAATTTTTGTGATTAGATTCTTTTGCATGTGTTTTTCTTTCACTCATGTTTATTTATTGAAATAGTGAAGGATACTGCTATCCTTTGATTATGCTTGGATTCCACTCTGTAAAAGATTGAGAGAGCAAATGGCCTTTTTGGCTCCTAGGGATGTTCTGACTCACTCCTCAAATTCTGCTGAAGTTTGCTTTGGATAAATGGACAAAGCCTCACTTAGTGATGACAAATATATACACAAGTATTTAAAGAGATGCAAGTAGTTACTTTTGACTTACCTCATAACTAATCAATTAGTTCAGATCTGAATATCAGACTTTTTTCCTACTGAGAAAATTGTTCTGCATCCTTAAGATAATTTTACAAAAATGAAAAAGAAAAATATTTGAATAAAAAATAAATATATTCTATCTTATGGAACAGATTCCCTCTCCCAAATTCTAGTTAATGGGATCCAAAATATTGTTTCTGTTAGCTTTTGACACAGGTGGGAACTTCACTAAGAGTAAGGAGGGCATGTTTTCATTATTTTTGTGTTTACATCATAGCAAGTGAGCCTGTAATGACCTCTCAAGTTCTTTGTTTCCTGTGGGAAATTAGACGATGCAAAATGGCTACAACAATTTAATTAGCATTTTGATAAATGAACAAAATTTCAGTCGAGTAACTTATTTACACATTTTAAAGTGGCTCTTTCAATATTCCTTGAGATTTTCTTAGCTCTTTGGAATATGTTCTGGATGATTATGGCATACATACCATCTTGCTTTCTACCTAGTATTTTGCTGGTTGTCCATGGCCAAAACTATACCAGAGAAGGCAAAAGGGAGACTGTGGTATTTGATGGTAACAGTGCATCTGAGGCGTTCTTCTGTATGCATTTCTTTCTCTTTTGTTTCCCCAGAACAATATTATCCTTTACCTCCAGATCTCATTTTCCTTTAGAATATTCATATTACTCAAAAGTGCTGGAAATCATATAGGTAAAATACTCTCTCCTGAGTGTTCTTAGGCTGGTTTGTAAGGAAGAGATAGTCTTTACCATCACCTAATGATTTATTTTTTCTTACTGTGTTACTGGGACTTTGTCAAGGATCTATTTTAATTCTCTAGCACTTCTGTAGAGAGACCCTTTCCTTGCAGGGTCAGTTGTGATCCAGTGACTCTGGTACTGCTGTTCCTCTCCTCTCTTTTCAGACTCTCCCTCCTGCACTGCTCTGCTGCCTGCACCCGCCCTTCTCCCTGCCATTCTGCTCCTTTCACAGAACATTTCCTGCTCTGCCCCTCAGGGCCCCACATGTCAGCTAGCTCATATGACAAATTAATCTATGCGAACCTGCTCTTGGGGGCCCCTTCCAGGTAACATAAGCATGCATTTTAAATAACTGAGTTGTTACCTGTTCTGAGCATCCCAACCACGTTTTGTTGAATAATCAGTTGGTGATATTCAAAGACAGTGATAGGGGACCCCTGCTCGGGCAATGGGCCTTTTGAGGCCTCACCCGTGGCATCCCCTCATGGCCTGACAGCTCTCACCAAGACTGCCTGCTTTAGAGACTCTTGGACACACCTTCTGGGGCAGCTCTCTACAGATTCCCAGCCTGTAGGACTCTGTGGATATCTGAGGTCTGTAGAATCAACCCTCTCCAAGTTGGTAGGGGCTGAATGACTCTTTTGTCTCCCTTTTTGTTTTGCCAGAAAGCACCCCTTTGAAAAACAATTTCCACACCTGCTGCAGCTAAAAGTATAGAAACAAGTCTTAAGTTGTCACGAAAATATAAGAAAACATTTCTGGCCATTTCTGTTTAAGAAGACGGCAGACGATTTGGACTGATTTCCTAAATATACGTACTACAATAGGCTGGGTGTTCAATGAAACAAATAAATGCTCACATTTAGTATTTCCACCATAGTGCCACCTTCATTACAAACATCATCTCATTTAATTCTTGAAACAGCTCTACAATTATTATTCACATTTACAGATGTGAAATGGAGCCTCAGCGATGTTCTATAACCTGCTCACATTTGCACAGTAACAAAAATAGAAGCCGACTGCATGTGCCTTGCTCTAAGGCTGTTATCTGTGTCCTTTTCACTAGGCCACAGCTAGGCTTTCTCCATTTTAGGAGACCTTTGGGTTCTGTTCTGGCATGATCACCCTTGGTCTGTGATTAGGGCAGGTGTCCATATAAGCTGGGACCTTGGCTGGACCCTGACTTCCTCCAGCTACTCTCCTTATGGATGAAACAATCCCTTTTTAGGACATGAGGGTATTAGCCATTTCTTCTGATTGGTTAGATTACTTCATCAGATTATGCAGCTAAAAACCAGCAATGGAGAGAAATAATCCATGGTTCCACATTCTATAAAGAATTAGAATGAAAGGTTTTCAGTGAGTTTTTTCTACACTTGTGTCAGTGCAATCTATATGCTCAAGGATGGTTTCTTCGATGTCATCCCTAGTTTTTGAGAACCTAGACAAATAGAAATTCAAATTTAATCGGTGGCTGTAATTAGTGACAGGTTAAGGAATTTGGAGCATTCAGAGAGATTTTGCCTAACCATTTCATGAATTTAGTCATCGGGTATGGACTGTTTCACTTTTGTGTTTCAGAGTTGAGTTAACACACTGCCTCAAATTTTTGTAACCTCTAGTGAACTTCCTTCTCATATAATCATAAATAGAAATTTAGTGGTTGAAAAAGTTCCCATGAAAAGGAGAAAAAGGAAGAAGCAACTTGTCTTACATAAACCGAAAAAGAACCAGAAATTGAACCCCAAGAGTGCTTATTCAGTTTAACATTCACCATTGCAGTTTTCTGTGTAACGGGTGTACCGGAAGTCCAAAATGCATTGTCTTAGAGGCTGCAGCTTCTGGTCTACCCGCCAGCTTCTCTGTAGACTAAAGCTGATGGGAAAGTATGTCTGTTTGGATTTAGATATAGTCAGGAATGTGACATAAACAAAGAGAGAGAAGAAATGTTTTCTTCTGGCTCTCTTCAGAGGTTTGCTAATTGGGTCTGCTATAACTATTACTGGGTTCTGTTTAAGATCAGGCTTTCTCCTTGATATGTAAGATGTTCCTTTTTGTAAACAAAACATTGGATTTTCATTCAAAAGAAAATGTGTTATAATCAGTACATTTCTTCTTACTATTTCTATTTGAAGATTCCCACCAGGTCTCTGACGTGAAATACAAAGGGGTTTGCCTCTAGCATGAATAATTTCATAAACTGAAGGAGTTCACTTTTTAACATTCTCGAATTCAATGAGCCCAACACATTTTTATTTTAAGAATCATAACATCCTAATCCACATAAAAGGTCCAGAAATGTCATGGTCAAACAAGAAGAAAAAGAAAACATTTGACCATGCATCAAAATAACACTTTGAGTAGTGCTCCTTTCTATTTTGGATATATATATTTTCTTCTCCACAGAATGTATGGCCCCTAAGAGGCAAGATTATACTATCTCTTGCATCTTAGGAATTATTGGACATGAGAAGTGTATTAATTCTTCCATGCCTAAATGAACAACATGCAGTAAGAACATGGGATAGCTATTTAATCACTAGACATATTCCAATAAGATGTTCTTACACACAGAACTTACCTACTTAAACAGCTATCAAAGATATCAGAATATTTGAATATTCATCTTGAAAATCAACAGGCTTTTTCTTCTTCAAAGTACAGCATCATTATTTATACAACAGTTCTTCAGCTAGGCAAAATAATGATGTGCTATTTAAGAAATGAAGGGGCTCAATTTCAAGGGAACCTCACTATGCATATAAAAGATTAAAATATTTATATTAGCTTAACTATGCTTAAGTGCCTTTTAAACTGCCTTTATAGAATTTATGGGTTACTGTTGTTTTGTGTGGTTGGAAAAATACCCTGCCCTTTTTACTAGGCAGTGATTATTGGCTGAACTATGTTCATTCCTGGAGACTCTATAAAATTGCAACTGGTCTAGATTTCTATCATGGAATCTTAGAGAATAAATAGAATTTTTTTCCTCTCTCCCTCCCTCCCTTTCTCCTTCTCCCAATATTAATAATAGCAAATGACCCTATTGCTGAAGACTTGGGATATGTTCTTAAAAATAGTCTGAGACTTCTGGTCCTAAGTGAGAAAATTCTGTATTTGCTTTGGTTCGGGGTTCAAGCTTAGAATTAAAAGGTCAAATTTAATCCATAGCCACTTTAATGAATCTCTCATGAAAGTTCAGCATCTTTATTTTCTTAATGACTTGGTCATTTCATTGAAGAAATCCAAACTGCAGAATTACAGAAAAGAACCAAAAACTGGGAGGATGTAAAGACAATTGTGTAATATATATAATATTTTAATATTCATGTCTATTTTAATAATATATTCTTTACAGTGCTAAAAGATGAGTTCTCTCATATATCACTGGTGACTTAGGTCACCAGAATGGTATGATCTTTTTGGAAGGGTAATTTAATGGTGCCTATTCAAAGTGTTACAATAAATATAATTTAACAGAACAATTCTTTAATAAAATTATTCTGAATACAATTAAAGGTGCATGCAAAAGTATCTTCGATAATGTTCATGTTAGTGCTATTCTTAATAATACAAATTTGGAAACTACCTATATTTTAAACAAAAAGTGATATATCAGGTTATTAAATAATTTACATTCTATCCATACAACAGATTATCCTGTGCCTCATATTTATGTGTAAAACTATATTTACTAGTGTAGAAAGACGTTTATGATAAAGTGGAAAATGTAGGTACTAAAGCAGAGGGTTAGTAACAGATCTCTCTGGGTACACGGGACTGGGAGGATTTTTAAAAAATGTGACGTGTCTGTAATGAACACACATCCATTTTATACCGAAGCAAGTCAACTTGTTTGTAATAAAAATATCTTTTAATATCTAAATTTGAATATAAGCCTGAAATTCAGGAGAAAAACAATTTGAAGTTGAAGTCAGACTTCTACATTTAAGCAATTGTTTTTGATATTTTAAAAAAGTAAAATTTCTGGTAAAATATTGTAGGAGATAAAGCACAATCGTGGTATTCTTCAGATGTGGAATCTTTTCTCTGGCTTTGTCCTACATACCCAAAACAAAGACTGGTTCCGTATGGGGAATATTTGATGTTTTGTTTGCTTGTTTGTGTTGTTTATCTAAGGCGTAGTAGACTAATTAGCAATAAATGTTTAGCTAGTGCTGTACTGGTTAATGTCTCACAAGCGGCTCAGGGGATGAGGGGGCGGTGGGGGAAGGCTTTATTTGTAGCATTTGCAAATGGTGGAAATATTCTCACCATGGCTGATTGCAAGCTCCCAACGTGACATCACTGAAGGGGAGAGACGTACACACCTAGCTGTCAAGTGCTGGCACCAGCCTGCTCCAGCATACCACTGGGGCAGCCAGATCTTACATGGGAGGGTCTGTGTGAGGGTAGAAAGAGAAAGAGACCAATTAGGTGTAAAAGCACTTCAGATTTAAGATTAAGCTTGAAAAGTTTAGCAAGTGGCAATCTCCGTAATGCAAAGGGGAAGGAGGAAGTATATAGAACAGTGTTATATAGAAATATAGCACATGGGACAAGACTCTTCAGAATTCTTGAGAGTGGCAGGGATTGGACTTCAGTGTTCAGAAGAATTAACTGCAGCACCTAGTAAGCATTGGCGTTCCCAAAATCTGAATTAGGATGCCCATTGCGATCCCATATGATATTTCGGAGTACTTAACACTTAAGGATACCTTATAATTAGAGTGAATATGTAATTTGTCTTCTGAACGAGGATACTGTAGAGCATAAAAGGGAGTATTCATTAGGACTTCAAGTTAACAGGTATAACCCAGGGCTATTGTGGGAAAATGAAGTACGAGCTCAGCCTACCCAGAAGCCCTCCCAGGAGCCATCTTCGCAGTTACGTTGGAATGCTAGATGTAATACCGTAGGATGGTTGAGCATGCAGACACCCGACATCTGCTTCAGAGTACTCTGAAAGAGACAAAATTATCTCTGGCTTTTGCCTCAAACATGATGGGAATCACTGGGGTTCCTGGAACGTGGGACCTCTTTTTTAGCACCAGCCCATTCAGTGGAAGGGAGTTTTCCCACAGTGGGGGCAAAGTCAAGTTAGTGGATTCCTGGAGAAAAATTAAGATCTACTTAGACTTCTCTTTGTGTTCAAGTTTGCCTCATTTGGGGGAGAATCTCCAAACAAAGAGTGCTTTGGTCAAACTTGCTGATATGGAGAACTGCTCATGTGGCACATTCTGAGAGCCACGGAAATGATTTTTCCCCCTCCTCATCTGGTAGGATACCTCATCTCAGTATTCATTCACCCTATAGGGTTATTCTATAATGACCTTTTAATTCTCCCCCATTTTAGAACCAGGAAGAATTGGGACCCATATCAAGTAAATTTTGGTGTTCACTAAGAAGGGTCAGTGTAGTAGTGGGAACTGCAGTTGAAAGGCAGCGTGGACAGCTGTGATGGCAGCAAGAGACCACCCTTGGGAAGGGTGACACTCAGATTTGCCTAGTGTCACTATCCATCTATTTTGTAAAAGCACTTCTTTTGGATGAAGATGCTGATTTATATCAGATATTTTGGCTGAAAATGACTAAATGCAGGGGGTCCCAAATGGTCAGTGCAATGGTTCTCTGCTAGTCTGGGTTGTGTGTTCTTAAGTAGTGATGTTGGGGCCAGAGTTAGTGCAGTGGCTCAAGTACATATAACCAGTCTTATTTGTATGCACAAATAATCAAGCATGTACTGTCTTTAAGCTATGTGCAGATCCTGTGATTAATACAATACAGTTTAAAATAGTACAACAAATTTGTACTGAAATTACACACATGCATATGTATGTGTATATACATTTATTTATACACACACACATACACACACAATACTTTATACCTTTCTCAGGAGAGTAATGCAAGATCAACCATTCAGGGGTACATGAAACTTTTGTAGGTTAAAATATGTATCTTCAAATGAAAGATGTTCTGGGACCATAGTGCAAAAGAATATGGGGACAATCTAATCTTGTCCAGCCTCTGTCTAAACACTCGGTCTAGCAAACTTTGGTTTCAGGATTTTTGGAGAGGGATATAAAAGCTTAAGTGTGAAACATGAATAAGACATGAGAATGACAGATAATGGAAGAGGTAATAGAGACAATAATTTTATTAGCTCAATGAAATGGAAATGATAGACTGTTCCAGAAGGAGGACCCTGGAGATAATGTCCTGAACCTTAGGAATTCAAGAAAGAATTGGTCAGGGGCGGACATCAAAAGATTAACCTTTGGGGACAATTTACATTTCATAATCCTTTGGGGTATAGAATTATACATTTTCCTTGGTGTGTATTTTCCTATAAATATCAATGACATTGTAGTAAGTCTTTATAATGAATCTATTTATTCATTGTACCTTCTTAAATAGGACTGATTATTTCTACTGACACTATTGTATAAAGAGCCCATAGCGTCCCCAGACAACCCCTACAGTGATAGGGAAAGCCATCCGCATGTCCTTTCTCCTAGTGGCAGGTTATTTATTTCAAATTCTTTGTCTACCTAGAATGCAGACCAACACCTGGATTTATTTACTGGCCATGCCCGCTTCTTTACATTTTTGAGTGTGCCCTCATTTTTGCACTATTTATTCTAAGAAAGTTAGACTTCTGCCCTTGCAAAAAAAGGACACTATTTTCTCATCTCTCCCCTTATGGGTTTATGTAAGTTGACATTCGCCGTGCCTCTTCTCTCACTCTGAGCTATTTGAAAGTGCTTGCCCAGGGTCTCCTTGGGGACCTGGTTTCCAGACTGAGGGCTGGTGTTGCTTTCAGGGTGAAACCTCCCAACCTCTTCAAAGAACAGACAGGTTTGACCCCAGAGCCCTTATTTATAACAACTAGTCACAAGGTGGCCATCCTACATGACCTATGGCATGTGCCTGGCACTATTCTCAGACTCCATAGACCATGCTCAAGGGCAAATGACACATTTCCTGATTAGGAATGAATTCCTGCAGCAACATTATTAAATATTAAGAACCACAAATAGATCCATAGAATGGTTATGTGACCCAAAAAGAATCTTTTAGCAGTACTTTTGCATTGTTAAAATCCTCAGCTGTTTAAATTACTGAGGAATTGACATATTTCTTTAAAATGTTGATCTTGTTTGTTTTTAACTATTTGAGACACCTGGAAAGGATAAATATGGAATTCTAAAAATGACAAGTGTATTTTAGAGGTGCGCAGCTGGAAGATTTATTTTTTTCTTTTTTTCAGCCTTCCAAGTCTCAGCTCGCTGTCTATATGTGTTAATGAAGACAGTATTGAATCACGCAGTAACACTGGGGACAGAACAATGAACACAAATGCTCTGTCTTCTCCTCAGGAAGTTTAGATGTCTGAATGATATTTAGGTCTTTATTTCAAATGCATATTAATAGCGTGGTAATTAAAGCTTATTAATTTTATTTTGAATTTTCACAGCTCTATAATAAAACAACAAAGGGTAGAAAAGTTTTAAAAAATACCATCCACGTTCCTTTCCATGTATACAGTGTCAGACAATGGTCTTTTAAAATTTATTTTTCAAGTAGTTTGAAAAGTTGGTTTTGGAAATATTGGTGTATTGTATGTATATGTGATATTTACATAAGAAGAATTTACTATGCTTTCAACAAGACGTCTTGTGGATTTTACCAATTACGAATATACACTTGAAAGATTAATGTCCAATATCTGGAGAACTTGATTAGGATTTCCCCCCTCTGTTTTGAAAGCATGCTGTACAATCTCAACCTGAATAGTTACCAACAATCACATAATTTGGAATTTTTACCTTTTTGAGACAAGAATTCACAAACTTGTATTTTCTGAGTTGAACCAGAGGATTGATGTACCAGCATGTGTTCAGTGGACCTACCAGTTCCATTAACTTGTTACTATGTCAGTAACAACTACTGGAAGTTAAGAGTCTTCTCTTTGGGGTTGGGTCTCAGCTCCTAGAGTAGGAACTTGATAGCCTTCTCTGTTATCTATTTGATTTATCTGAAATGATCTGTCTGTGGAGACAGATGAATTCTCCTCTGCTGCTTCTTCCTCTGGGTGAATAATGGCTACAGAAGTGAACGATTTAATCATTTGAGTATTTGAATTCTAATTGCTCATTTTGGCTCTACTACCATATACTACTTTTACTGAATAATCATGTCCGCAGATATTCTGCATAGATTTATCTTGTTGTGGACCACATTATTACATTATCTGCCCAGAAAAAAATTATGTCAAAAAGGAATTACGCTTTCTGAGAATCCATGAAAACTTCAGGGAGGAGATAAATTATGATTATTTTTGGGGGGGTAGGGTGGGGGAGGAGATAAATTATATCAGAAGAAAGACATATTTGTAAGCAAGAGAGTAAATATATCCCAAATATTAAAGGAACATTGTAAGTGAGGCAAGACTTATCACAGAGCTGCTGTTTTTAAGAATATGAGTATTTATTTCCAAATGGAAAATAGAGAAAGGTAGGCAAGGTAGAAGATTCTGAATGCTCCATTATTTTATTTCAACTACTACAAATGTGAAATTTGTCTTCTACCATAGATATGAGGGCGTAATGTGCTCCAGATCAAAAAGTGCTTTTTGTAAGGGCAACATAACTTTATTTGAGGAATACATGAAATAGCGTTGCATGATTTAAGAGCAATAAAAATTCATTACCATGTAATAATTCCAGTCAGTATTTGTTGTGGCAGTTTTAGTTAGCTCGGTTTGTCGTAAGGAATTTCCATGACACCTCAAGAAAAGAATAACATCCAAATGACATGTCAACCTTTCTTTCCCTCCTTTTCCCTGACCCAGTGGCCCCCTCTCCCCCTAATAACTTTTATCCAAAGGGCTATTAAATTCCTGGTGGAATACAGCCTGACCACGTTCTGGCTCCTTTATCTGAAGTGTAAACTTTAATACTATAGCTGCCTGTATACCTTTTCTAGATGAATGATGCCAGTACTATTTATGCCACTACAGTAAGGGGTCTCTTAACATTTCCATTCTAAACACCTATTTTCAAAGGTTTATAACTCAGCTATAAAAATGTGCTCCAGGCTGAAACTTAGCATACAGCGTCCTCGCCCAGGAGCAGTCTTTTAGTCTTTTATATATTAATCTTGAAAAAAATGGTATGACTGTATTTTAAAGAACTGGAGTGTTCACAGTAATCGAAGTTAAGGACATAGGGTATGAGGAAAGATCACATGCCAACAAGTCCCCCTCATCTGTAATAGGTTTATCTGAAATTCAGTTTTACAACATCTCCTTCCTGCCTGTCATTCTCACTTTCAATTCTCGCTGCTCAGAAATAAATCTAGTTTTATTGCTTTTAGTATTTGTTTCAATAGCCTCATTTGTGGAACTTATTTAGTAGTTGTGCCACCTTGATCTATGGGCCCGTCCACAGGTGTGAGCTGGCCACTCCGGCAACATCAGATTTGGGAGACCAGGGTGTCATGATTATTTGTGTTTGTTGGTGCTGTTGGTGCTGTTGTTATTTAAAAACGAAGAAAAATGGGAAGGTATTCATTCATTTTTATGGATGGTAATTAAGAATGATTTAAAAGTTAAGAATACAAGTTATTACATAGTAACAATTACCTTACTTTTCCAAATTGCTTCTCAAGACATTAATTTGAGTAGTCATACTTTTATTCTAAATCTTACTGTTTCTTTCTGATCCAAATGGTCAAAGAGATGGGCTCTTCCACCGTGGATCCAGTGCATTAACAAGTGAATTGGTGATGAGTGTTCTCATAAGCATCTGATAATTTGATTATGTTTGCCTGGTTTTCGTCTCCCACAACAACCCATGGGTTTTCAAATCTAGATGATTTTAGACTTTTTGGTATTTCAATTACAGATTTAAAACCATCGGTTAAGGTCCTTTAATTAGTAGAGGTTTTTCTCCCCCCCCCTTCCTTTTCTGGTGTGTTTTATGTAGTTCCAAACCTTGATCCCCCATAACTTTAATATTTTTCTTGGATGTTTTTTTCATCTATAGTAACTACCATAATATTCATTGTTTGAAAAAAGAGAAGACTTCCTTTAAATCCAGATTATTTGGAGTGATACTGGAGATTATCAAGGCATATGGCTTTATTTATATTTTAATCATTAACAACTGTTTTGTGAGTAAAGTGTCACAGGTGGAAAACCAAACAAACAATAAAAAACAAACAAAAGATATCACTCTTTCTAATGGTGCTACGTGGAAGAACAAACGTACGTCTGTGTCATGGCAGGCATAGATAAGATGGGAAATATGGAGTGCTGTTTTTTTTTTTTCCCCTGTGAAGTTTGCTGCACATCTCACTCTATGATCCGATATGATGGATGGGTACTGGGAAACTCATTAGCTGTCAGGATTGGTTAATAAGTCTGCTTTTTCCAGCATTTGCTTATTATTATATGGAACAGTATACTTTCTAAGCCTCTAAGACTACATGGCCCTTCTGTACCCATTACCCTCTCCAATGGCACCCTTTTCAGCTTGCCTTCTCTGATCATGGGAATTGGCAGGGTGGGAAGATGAAAAGTGACAGGCTTGGTGGGGCCAGGAAGGCATAAGCGAGGCAGAGAGAATGAAGGAGAATGTGTGAGCGCATATGTATCCTTCAGGATTCTCAGTTATTCTTTACCATCTGTCCATAGTGTGAATTCTTTAATAACTATTTCAGAATGTGTAACATTTACTTGGAAATTCACAGATGTATTAAATTACAAATATACTTTAAATCAAATATAATCAAATTTACTTTCATATTCAATGTATTATATATATGTATATATGTAAATAAATACATGTATGTATACACACATACACTCATTCATTCATCAAACATTCATTGAGCATCTAGTCTATATCCAGCACTGCAATAGAAGCCAAGGAGACTTGTACAAAATGAGCTGGCTTCCAGAGGGTGGGGAGAAAGCCTTAGAAACAAATAATTATAATGTGATCAGTGCAAAGTGATAATTAGAATACATTGTGAATATAGTCTATGAGTGAACAAAGAGGGAGGAACTCTTTCTGGAACGGCTGGGAAATGCCTCAAAGAGATTAGTGTCTTTGTGTTGGGTCTTGAAGGATGAGTAAAATTTTCTAAGAACATGTGCAGACACCTGGGCATGAAAGAACTTTGGAGGTTTTGTAACCAAAGACTAGTTCAATATGGGCTGCAGGGTAAGGAATTTTAATTAGAAGGGATGGAAGATACAGCTATGAAGGTAAACAGGAACCAGGTCTTGGAACTTGTTCTATGTTATGTGAAGGTGTTCGTTCTTCATCCTGTAGGTGATGGGAAAGCACTGAAGATTTTTAAGCCGTGATGTAATGTGATCTGTTTAGGAAGATAACTCTGGTGGCAGTGAGGAGGCTGGATTGAGGGGTTAAAAGCTGAGGGAAGGAAGACAAATTTCAAGAGTTTTTGTCCTAATCCAGGGGAGATATATATGGAGGATGAGCATCAGAACTAATGCAGTGGCAGAACAACTGGGAATGGAGAACAGATTTTAAAAGGAGCCAGAACAGGGCCTAAAGTTGGAATATGGGGACTGAAGAATCTCTCAAGATAACTCCCAAATATCCAGGTTGAGTAACATGGTAGATGGCAGCGTTATTAGGATAGGAATTTAGAAAGTTTGGCAGGTGTGAGTGGGTATAATGAGTTCATGTCCAAGTTTGGAGTGTCTGCACATTATCCACAAGAGCTCCAACAAGCAGTTGTAAGTATTATGTAAGTTTTTAAAAGAGAGCTTGGAGCTACAGATAAATTCATTTGTTGACACATTCATTATGTGTGAGGCAGGAGGTGTAGTAACATACAAGAGATAATCCTCCTTCCATTTATGAAGCTTAGTTAGGGAAAAAGACAATAATCAAATGCCACTCAATGTGGTAAATCCACAAAAGCGTGAGTATACAGTGGTATAAAGAAAAAAAACACAAAAAAGGATATATAATCTTATCTTTTAAGGCTGATGGGAGGGGCCTCAGAGTAGATTTTTCTGAGGAAGCTACAACTGACCTGACACCTGAAAGATAACTGCAACATTTCCTAAGGTGAGAAGTGAAAAGAAGAAGTAAGATTGATCAATAGTAGGTGAAAGTGGCAAGGTGGACGAGATGGCTTCGGGTGAGCACATCAAATAAAATGAGATGGACACGTGGGGGATCCTGGGGACATCAAGGTTTGAGGTGCAAGGAAAGGAAAAAATAGGCAGTGTTGGGTGAGGTAGAACCGATATTAGCGATACCACGTATATCCAGAAGGGAGAGAATGCTCAATAACGTCAAATGCTGCGTAGCGGAAAAAGCAAGAAAGAAATTTCTAATAAACTTCAAGTCAATAAATATTAAGTACCTGTCTTCTAAGGACTATGCTATATATCCTGGGTTACAAATGGGTGAACAAGGCAGACACAGTCCCCACTTCGAAGGGACTTACAGTCCAGTGCCCTGAAGATACAAAAGTTGTTCTTAGGGATTTGATGAGTGGAACCAAATTGATAGCTAACATCAGTAACTGCTCCCAATTTCCCCTGCTCCCTACTTTCTTAGATCCTGGTGTCACTAATCTTTCTGTCTGTATGGATTTACCTATTCTGGATGGTAAATATAAATGGAATCATACAGTGTGTGTCTGATTTCTTTCAGTTAGTGTCACGTTTTTGAGGTTCATCCACGTGTGGATGTATCAGTACTTTATTTCTTTTGAGAGCTGAGCAGTATTTCATTATATGGATGTCTCATACTTTGTTTATCTCTCCACCAGTTGATAGGTGTTTCCACCTTTTGGCTATTGTGAATAGGGCTGCTATAGTGCTGTACACTTTTGTGTACAGATATTTGTTCAAATACCTGTTTTTAATTATTTCCTTTTAAAGGGGGAAGCTGTTTTTTTATTTATAATTGATGGGGAATGAACCCATGGAGAGGAAGAAGATACCAACGAAGAAGTGGGTAATTGATGGAGGGCAGTTCTGGAGATAAGGGAAGAGATAAGACTATAGTGTTTGCTTGGAAGGCAATGTGAGAAATAGCAGAAAGAAACATTGTTTGTAGCTACCAGCTCTACTTTAGACAATGCCAAATGTCAGATATTTTACTGAATGATGATATTTTTCTGTATGTCAGATATTTTAATTTAAATGAGGACATTAATTCTTCCAAATGTGTTCTGTATTACCAACATGGAATGAATCTTAGAAGTATTTGTCTATAAATGAGGCAAACAAAACAAAACAAAAACAATCTCTAGAATATTTTAGAAGTATTTCTAAAATCTTCATTGACAAATTTAGGAGAGATACATATTGGTCATTGCTTAAGAGAGGCATTTAATTTGGATCAATTTCCTGCAATGCACTTAGCAGACTTTCAAATCCATTTTGTTGGGACACCTCTGAGACCCATGCTAGATAATAAGGACGGCTGGAAGCTGATTTCATAATTTCTGAGTGCAACTGAGGTAGAATTAAAGTGCAAATGCAATTTTTGAAGTGCTTGACATGAGAGAAGCTATAAAATTGCTCTTTGCTCTGACTTGTTTTAATTTCTATATGAATGTTTTATACAATAGTCTTTTTTCTGTTTTTCAAGTCATGAGCAATTATATTTGATGAAAGGGCAATTATCACACATAGAAACTCAGCGTTCCAAAAGCTATCAAAATCCCACCATTAGATTCAGACTCCCCCTACCATTCCAATCTGCTGAAAAAAATCGTGGAAACTTTTGATATTACAAGTTTAACTTGAATGATTGGAGATGGCAGATTGGGGGATTTTTCTAAATACAGGAATGTTCTCTTCCTGCGAAGAGATGATATAATTATACTTTTGCTGATTAAATATTAACATTCCTTTGGTTTTATAGTTCCAATCCCCATAGCTTCGCTTCCAGAAGTTCCATTTATTCTCCAAGAGAACAAATGACAAAGACGACACGTTCTGCAGGTGTAGGCTGGAGCAACATGGCAGTCCTGATTAAATGCATGGAGTCCCAAATGTTCTCTTTTGGGTCCTGGACTCATTGAGTCACTTTCTGCCTCTGACTTGTTCCCCTCTCATTTAAAATTAAACGTAGATCCATTGGCAGTTTTCAGGCTTGATTTTCATCCCAGGCCTAATGGCTTACAGGTGGCAATTTTTTTCCCCCCCAATGACAACAACTACATTTTCCCAAGCTTATCCAAGGGTAATGCTAACGAGAACATTATCGAAAAAGGACAGGGAAAGGGCCATTTAAAAATAAATAAATAAATAAAACCTTTTCCACTTTTCTTTGTTCCATAAAAGCCCTTCTCTCTCTCTTTTTTTTCTTACGTTTGATATATGGAAGCGATTCCATTTATAACTTGAGCTCTTTTGCTCCAGGCTCTCTGTACTTAAGCTTCAGATGTTTTGATGTTGTTTAACTGTTATAAACTGACCAATATTCTGTGACTTATCTGTGAAACATATTGGGCTGCTTTTATGATCAGCACAACCAGAACTTACGCCCAGCCAAAAGACAATACTGTGTAGGAGTTATTCTCAACGAGTTTTGTGACATATAATATGGCCCCGGAATAGGTATTAAGGTTATATTGCCAATATGTCCCTGTTTTTTAAGACACTGCAGAGTGGTGGAAGTGAAAATATTAATTGTGTTACACATGCCTTCAATGCAATTGTCACTAGGGAAAATGACCTACTATTTGACAGGAGATCATTGTCTCCCCTCCACCCCTGAAGTTTAGAAGTCAGAATTTCTAACATGTTGAATTCCTTTAAGGGAAATGGTAAAGAATTATTGGGAAGATTAAAACTTCAAAGTGATTTCAAATATTTTAAAATAAAAGATTGTTATTGAAGGTGGGCTGCCATTAATAGCTTTAGCATGTTAATAGAAATAAATCCATGAAGTGGTCTAAGAGGTGGTTCTCCTAACAGATTTTAATATTTTTAAAATAAATATCTGAGATGTGATTAAAGACAAAAATCACCAGTCAGAGGTATTTACTGTATATCAGTAATCACGTTGTCTTAGATGTGTGACTCAGGATGTATTCATTGTCTAACAGAGCACCTTTTATAAAACTTGCAATCCTGTCAATAGGACTGGCATACATATATTAATAACTGATTTCTTTCCAAAAGACGAGAAAGCTAGGAATAAAGTTGCATATTGTTTTAGGAAAGAAGTAGACGTGCTGGCCTATATAATGTAACTGCTATTTGCATATAAATTACTTCACAGGTATAATCAAGAAAGATATTTGCAAATAGTAATCATGAAAATAAAAATATTGTGAAAACACAAATATTCATGGGCTTATTTTCTCATTAATATATGAATATATCTAGATTGATATATATGCAGAGAGAAAGAGAGAAGAAAAACTATACATAATGATAGGGCAAAATATGAAGTGGAGGGATTTGTTTTCAGTGAATCACTGCCTCATTTTACTGTAGACTCCTTTCTCCCTTCTCAAGGAACTGTGTACCCATGTGTTGAGCTCCTTCGCCCTCTGTCCAGTGAGGTGCTCTGCGCATGCCCGCCACTCTTGGGAAAAATCATCTCTTCTTTACTTTCCCTGGCATATTGTCATGATTCCATTTCCTCAGAACTGTGCAACTGATAGGTTGCAAAAGTGAAGATAGGTGATGGATTCCACAGGGATCATACATTTGAATATCATCAATAGCTCTCAAAAGATCATGGGTATAATCCTATAAAGTGAGTAGGGTTTTCCTGCACCAGAATAGCCTCCTTCTTAAGATATCTTGGTGTAATAGACAGATGTTTGATGTCTTTTCTAGTCCATCATGAAAATTATTTTTTATTCTTCCTAAATATTAGGACTATCCTTCGCTGGTGTGCACATACCTTCAGGCAGGTACACCCAACCCTTACTTGTGCAGGGAGGGGTAAATAAACACCTGTGTATATTTGCTCAGTAATAATTAGTAAGATAGCCATAATTAGCCATCTTGTGTTAATCTAGAACTTTTTCTATATCCTGGGGAAGACATGAAGTAAATTTTGTTTTTGCAACGAGTATTTTTTAAACTTGTCTGTAATGCTGACCCAAGGTGCTTTTTTGTGTGTGTGTGAATTCTGTAAGAATTCTGTTCTATAAGAAATTTATACTGTGTAAGTATAGAATCAAATAATCAGTCTGTCGCTTGGGGTTTTGATCTGATGAATTGTCAGTGACTCTAATAAGAAAAATCCCCAAACTTGCTGTGAGATAAAGATCTAGACCTTCTTGTAAGGATGCTTGGAAAGGCTAATTTAAATCAGGTTTCAAACAAAGTGGAAGTTTCTTGGAAACACAACAGAACAAAATACATTTTAAAAAGTTTGGAAAAAAAAAGTTCTGCTTAACTGATAAGAGAGAACCTTAGGGTTCCAATTCTATTATAAAATATAAAACGACAATGGATGGTAATGTCTATGAAAACATGCCTCTTGGAAATCTGTTGACTTGGAGAGAGATCTGAAGCTAAGGACGTGGGCTGACAAATGAAAGCTATTGTAGCTTTAATTCGCATATGTTTTTCTGCAATCCCAAAAATGTGGTGGGGTGGGATGGGAAAGAGTTCTCTCTCCTCTTATTACTTGTTTTGGCTTCTGATTTGTTTAGATCATTTTATCTGAACAAAGTTTTCTGGCATTAGCAACGCAATGGGAGAACTCAAACGATTCTCTCCCAAGGCTTTCTGTGCTGAGAAGCGTTGCACTGCCCTGTCCCAAGTTCTGCAGACTGTGAGCTCAATTCTGGAGCATTCTGCATGGACCCTACTTAATTTAAGTGGAAGATTCATGTGTTGGTGTTATTCAAGACGAGTATGTTAAACTCCAAGATGCATGGATACATATAATTGAAAAATAAACCTTTATTTTAAGCTCACTCACTGGCCTTGGAGAGATTAAACTGTTACTGTAAGCAGCCCATTGTTCTTGCATGTATCTTAGATTTTATTTCCTGTCAGCTATTGCAAGAACTACTAAGAAGAATTAGTTTCACCACACAGTAAGTAAATGCTTTAATGCCCTGCATTATTGTTTACACTAAGCTTTGCAAGCACTTAAGCCACAACAGATAATTGTCAAAATGATGAAGCAGTAAAATCACACAGCCAGCAGTAATAGTGGAGATGTTGTTCTAGGGAACAGCTAGTAAGACTTAGAGCTTACACTTAGTTTGTTAGTTGGTTAGGGAGAGCAATAATTTATGAAAATGTATCACAGCGCCAAAAAGAAAAAAAAATGCAAGAGGAATTTTATGCCCTAAGTACTGTACAAGCTGTGCTTGTCTACGCTTTCGTGTTTTCTCCCTTTATATGATTTTATTTGGCTTGAATCAGGAATTGGTGTAAATACTGCTTCCAAAGGGCCTGTGAGAGAGACTAGATTATCGGGTATCTTTGAATAAAAACCTATGTCTCTTGTCAGCACCCTGTTAATTTTAAAACGATCCCAAGGTAAGGGCACAGTTGGCAGTTTCTGCTCTGAAGTAAGAGTTTCACCACACAAATGCAAATTTTGATCTACTACTTTCAGTTGAGTTTTACCAGCTTTTTATCCTGAGGGTGGGGGCAGGGGGGTGAGATCTGTCTCCTCACTTGGTTTTAACCACAGAATGTCTGGACTGCTCCGTGTTTTCTTTAACAGGAGCATCAGTGAGAACTGCGTTCTGTCTGAGGTGATGTATCTGAGTGCAAACAGGACTCTGTTAGCCATTATGTACCTATTAGCCCTGATTACCTTCTGCTAGCTCCTCACCAGTTGGTTTCACTCACTCTGACAGATCTAGTACTTTGTTTAACCTTTAAACCAGTAGGGCAATAACACAGCTGACAGAAGGGGAGAAATAATTAAGGAAAACTTAGCCAGGACATTTAAAAAATCTCTAACAAGGCAGATATTTCTGTTCAATTTGAAAACTTGTCAAGGGATACATACACTTCCCCATAATTGCTAGAGCAAAATGTTTTATAATTTTTGCTGGCTTCAAATTAATTTTAGCAATGTAGCTTAATCAAATTACTAGGTGTCTTACTTAAAAAATATCTATAATTTACACTCTCAGGAAGCAAATTTTAATATTTCAGTACTTCACAGACAGTGATATCCAAGAGAAATTCATTTCTAAAAGAATCAGAAAGAAAATATTAAAAATATTGTCTAAAAATCTGCCAACAGTTTGAGCTTTACATTTTCTGAAATGGCTGATCCATGGTTTTGGAAAATAACACATGTGATAAAAAATACCTAGGTCCATATTATTAACTACTTTCGGCATTGAAACCTGGTCAACACTAATTAGAAGAAAACAAGACATCCTGAACTTTGTCGGTTTATATTTAGAAGTACTTTTTGTGAGCCACTTCAGAGACTAACTTGCTCGGGAAGCAGTCGGTACTATGTCTTTGTCTTCTCAACAATCTTCAGCATTAACTCCACCTCTGAAGGCCTGACCCCATCACCATACTTATTTTACTTGGGAGCCATTTTAGTGACTTCTGTGAAAGGGCACATCCGAACTCTCTGGGTGTGTCTCCCATTAATTCACATGCACAAAGCAGAGAACTAGAAAGAGTGTTTCACTGTTGCATGAAGATATTTAATTAAAGTCGGAACAACTTCTAAATGAGAAAGTGCAAATAGTCTCTCCAGATCATTAATAATTTGGCAGTTTATAAGACGTTAAAATATAATGTGTTCATTATTTTCCTCAAATCTATTGAGAGCATTACATAATTCCTCTCGATTAACTGTATTCCTTTTGGTTAAGATCATATCAACTAATATAGGTATCCTACCCTTGTCAGTTATAAGATATTGACATCCAGAAACAGCACAATTGTCTTCTAATTATGTCTGACAACAAATGTAATTTAGCATTCTTTCATACATCATTAATCATAAGTCTTAGTGTTCTCTGTTATTCCATTCTTATGTTAATTGATTACTATCATGTTCCTACTTCATGATTGCATAAATATTTCTTAAGACACAACTTTGGCATTTCTGGTAGCTAAAGATCCCTGGATCATATTAAAGAAACAATAGTCTCAGTTATAAAGATATATGCCGTACTACTACTTAATTTTTAAAGAAGATTTTAACATAACAACTGAGCTAGGACATTATTTTAAGCCTTATTATTGCTGACCTTATTAATAGTATGTATTTTATACTATAAAGTGTATAAAAGGTGAGATACCTCCAGTTAAGGAGTTTCAGTGAGGGACGAGATATCCACCACAAGTTAAAGTAGAAAAAGAAATGATTATATAAATGTAACCAACTACTATTTTGTATTACTGTTACTACTGAAATGATCACCATGGCTTAGTCTTTGAGTCTGCATAGGATAGGAGAAGGAAGTCTTATGAAATATTAGAACAAAGGGGAATGTTTGAGGATGGAGGCAGGGTGGGAGAAGACATCCTGGTACACATAAAAAAGCTAGAAGATCCAGAAAGGAGAGGATTTGAGCTCTGCAATGAGTCGTACTGGCTTTTCCTGCTTGAGTTAGACAAATTTAGAAATGTTATATAGGGAAATTTCCGAATTGACAAGGAGAGTTTTGACTTCTGTGAGTAAAAATTTGCTCCTACTTTTGGGGTTCAAATTTTAAACTACTGGAGGTTACTAATATGCAGTCATCAAAATAATACTAATGTAAGACTTATTTGATGAAGGAAAACTGAATGTAGGAAATCACGCTAGGAAGAAATACTAACCATCCAGGTCTAATGAGGTTAGGGTCTAGGTCACAGATGTGGCTATTGACTTCCTGAACATGTAGGTCATGGTGGTGTCTATTGGCTTCCTGAAGAAAGTGACATATACTCTGGGTCTCAAAGGATGAGTATATGTTAGGCAAGGGGGGAAGAAGGAAGGAGAGAACTATTACAGGTAGAAGGAATGATATATGAAAAGGTTATAAAATAAAAGGGCATGGAGCTTTGGAAGAAGTTTTTAAAGAAGCTCATATGACTGGAATTTCAAGAATGAGATAGTGAGTAAGGAGAAAGGAGACCACGAAGGCTTACTATGTCATATAAAGGAGTCTGGACTCTATCCTATGAGAGCTGGGGAGGCTTTGGAGAGATTCAAGCAGAGAAGAACCATTATGATCAAGTTTGCATTTTAGGAAGATTGTTCTGTCTAGATTGGAGGTGAGCACAGCTTAAAGAAGGGAGCTAAAGTGGCAGGGTAGAATTCTTGGCAAAATGGTGACTCGGTGTAGGCCTACAGCTGTGGGAAAAGTCTACCTATATAACTAGGAAAAAGAATGGCGATCCTAGCAATTGATTTGATGTTGGGGAAGAGGAGAGGGAAAAGAAGGGATCCAGAATAAGGCTAAAGTAATGGACTTGATGAGAGGCCAATGTAAAAGTTTTAAAAAAAGAAAAAGAAAAAAACCGGGTTAGAAAGTTTATAGGATTTAAGAAGTAAAAGGTCATGTTGTTTTAATGAGGTACTCTGGTAGAAGGAGAATAATAAAAACTGATTTAGATACATTTAATTAAAGCTATTTCAATGGGGATATTTTACAAACAGCAACAAATATGAACCCAGAGTCACATACAGTGAGAAATTAGATAAGCAAAATTCTTCAGGGAAACTCAGAGAGCCATGACTGAACCTTACTGTTCAATGTTAATGGGCCACCGTATTGAAAGGATCCCTGAGAAGAAGAGATGGCACAATTTAGCAAGGAAACCACAAAAATATATCAGTGCTTAAGGAGAAGTTGAAGAAAAGAGTGTTAATAACATGGTAGGGTGGGGGGAGTGGCTTTGGTTCTCTGTTAGTTTTGTTATATCTGGATTCCTCTGTTATATGACACGAAGTCATCAAAATACTACAGCAATAACTATTGATAGTCTATCAAATATTCATTTGCTTCCCTCTTTTTACTAACAGAATCCTGATTTTATTGGTGATGGCAAGATGTTCATTTCAAAAGTTCTCTAAACTTTTCCTAGTCTTCTCTGAAGTTGTATCTCTCAGACTTCTCTGAATCTAAATCTGACTATGTGATATGGTTCTGGTCAATAAGAGATAAGTAGAAGTCACTGGGTGGGGCTTTTCAAAACTTTTAAAAAGGGAGGTAGATCTAACTTTCATGGGCCTTTTTGTTTCTCTTGCCTGAAATGTTGGTGTGGGTATTGGAAGAGGGAGCAGGGAGGGAGCAAGAACTGTCTTGAAATCCTGAGAACAAGTCATATCCTAGGGGTGCCTGAGGAAAAAAGACAGAAGCCTGGGACATTGTGGACATCTCGCTGTTACATTGGTCCTGGTCTCCCTATCCCTGGACTTTTCATTAAGTGACAAAAATAAAATTTCTAATTTACTTAGAAGCCAGTCCATCAGACTTAATAATATTTTTAAAATGTTGTTAATAATATTGCCAATTATAATAGTTATGATTTTTTTCAGTGTTTTTCTTTATGTGAGAGATACAATGTTAAGCTTTTTATGTGTACTGTTTAATCCCTACAAGGCTATATAACCCTGTAATCCTATAAATTATATATTTTTATCTCCATTTTGTAGATGAAGAATCTTTTCCCTCTCCTCTTCCCCAACATCAAATCAATTGCTAGGATCACCATTAGAGAGTTTAGTAACTTTCCTAAAATCACACAATAAATACATTTACTAATCTGGCAAACTGTGATGAAAACCAAGATCTATTTGATCCCACAGAAGATTTTTAATTTCTACATTCCAAGGTCTTCTGAACCCACAATCAATTTTATATAGTAAACAGCTTTTGAATTCATGGGTTTTTTTCTGTTTTGCTTTTACTCATACCTGTTTATGATAAAAAGGGAATACTTTTTCTTATTTTTTTAAAAAAATTATTTGAGAGAGAGAGAGCATGAGAGCAGAGTGTGGGGGGTGCAGGGGGAGAGGGAGAGAGAGAGAATCTCGAGCAGACTCCGCACTGAGCACAGAGCCTGTCTCAGGGCTCAGTCTCATGACACTGAGATCAGGACCTGAGCCCAAATCAAGAGTCGGATGTTTTATTGACTGAGCCACCCAGGTGCTCCAAGGGAATTCTTTTTAAAACAAAAATAAGGTACGCATTACTGGTAAGTTCACTGAATGGATACATGACTGAGGAGATCGACGCCAATCCACATTTTCTGACACGCATTCAACAAAAGAGTTTTCGTTGAACTCTCTTAAAAACCCCACTGAGCTCCTGCCAGCCTGCAAGGTTTGAACATAAACTCTGCTAGTGGCTATCACTTTGTCTTCATGGGCTAAAAAAATGGGATGCAGTTATTACATAGTTTATTCACCGTTCAGAGATGTGCATGTGCCAGATGTGGGCATGTTTGTTCTTTTTGCAGAGCTACCTGATATCTCTCGTTTCTGCCATGCTGCAGATTTCTTAGGTGATGAGTATAGAATGCTCTATTATCTGGAACTCATGATGAAGTTCTTTAATAGTACTTCTTAATTGAACCAAATTAGACATTTACCGTATAAGAAAATCAATGAAAGCCATAGAAACAGAGATGGAGATGAGGAACTCTTCAACTCACCACCATAAAAAGAAGTTGAGTCACTGTGGTACGAAGCATTCTTTTTTTTTTTTTTTTTTAAAGATTTTGTTTTATTTTATTTGACACACACACAGAGAGAGAGAGAGAGAGAGAGAGAAAAGAGCACACAAGCAGGAGGAGGGGCAAGAGGCAGGCTCCCTCCAGATCAGGGAGTCCAACTTGGGGCTCCAATCCCAGGACCCTGGGATCATGACTTGAGCTGAAGGCAGGCGCTTAACTGACTGAGCCACCAAGGTGCCCCTAAATATATATTTTTAAAACATTAAATAGTACCTGAGCTTTTGGAGTGACTGTAAATTACCATTTTTGTTTAAACCACAGACACTTCACCTTGTGATGCTGGATCTGTCTTGAATCCCAGAATTCTAGGGGATACTGATTTTCCTATGGCTCCCTACTAAAGATCAATGGTATCCGTGAATTGCAACCTGAGTGGATTAACACAGAAATTCTGGGTCTTGGAATTGAATCTGATACTCAAAGGAACACTTCTGGTGTCATAATTCTTGGACTCAATCAAACCACATGCTTTCTCATAATAGTGACCAAGATGCTGTGGTCAAGAAATTTTGCTGACTTTTAAAGAGCTGTTCTGGAAACACCATGGCAATTGCAATGATTGCAAACTATTTTCTAAAGAGACATCTGGTTTCATCTCTCAGCTTTGCTTTAACATTTACAATTTTGTACCTGTTACTTGTGATATTTGTTTTTGTCTTAGATGTGATGTCATGATTGCATTTTACCTTTATTTGTTTTCTGTAATTTATGGAAGGGAGTGTTACCTGTACTTTCTCCAAACATATGGTTTACTAAATGGGTCTTGAGTGAGTCTGAGTAGGTTGTTTCGAAGTCTGTAAAGAGATGCTTTCTGGCTCCAGTTTCCTCCTTTGAAGAGATGGGGATCAAGAGGTCGACATAGACTTGGCCTGGGGTCAACTGTTGAAATGATCTTGGCACCTTATGACTGTAGAATCTTTTTTTTTTTTTTTTTTTAGAGTTGTGACCCGGTGAAATGTCATAGGGAACCTCAGGAATTTATGGTCCGTTAAATAGGAACTTTTGCCCTCTTGGAAGTATTATTTGGAGGAAAGCTTCCAGTCTCTCTCTCCCACAGAGTTGGAGGAAAAGATCACTGAGCATGCGTACCTCTGGCTCTTGGTTTCTCTCAGATCTTTCTGCCAGTGACACAGCTTCTTTTTTCTCTCTTTAGAGAGTCCAGTAGATCGAAACCATTCCATCGAAGAGGGTCAGCAGTTGTTCAGCTGTTCTTCCTGTTACTACCTGGAAAATTCTGACACAGGAATTTACAAGTAGGGAGCTCATTTGTGCTTAGTTCCAGACTATGTTTTTCAACATATTTTTATCAGCAATAAAATAAAACAAATATGATCTTTTTATACCTACCTGCCAAATCTCAATTGTTTCTATAGAGACAGATTTGATGAATTGGTACCAGAAATCCCGACAGCGAGGACTAAAAATTTTTGTAACTAAAAATTCATCTTTCAGGATTTAAAATTTAAAAATACATCATTTATAAATTGCCCCATTTTCAATATAAATGCTTTATTAACACCACCCTTCAGTTCTCTTTCTCCCTCTTGCCTCTCTCTCTCTCTCTCTCTCTCTCACACACACACACACACACACATACACACACACTACAGAAGCAGAGCAGACAAGCTGGAAAATTTAATTATTTTTCATATTAAATTTATTTTGGTTATGATCATACCCTTGGGTTTCTGGAAGTCCTGAAGAAGAGGCATTATATGGGCCGTTCTGGCTCATTCATTCAATATATCTTTTTAACAAATATCAAATACCTACAGTACGGAAGGCACTGTTCTAGGTGCTTGGTATATAGTGATAAATAAAAGAGAAAAAGATCTCTGCCCTCATGGAGCTTATATTCTCAAAGAGAGACAGACAATGAGTAATACACATAATAAATACAACATTTATATGTTACATTGCAAGGTGAGAAACGCTATGGAGACTAGGAAGAGCAAGGGCAGGGGAGCTGGGAGTGGAGGGGGGCAGGGCAGTTTGTGGTATTTAGTAGGGTGCCAAGCGGGTATGTATGCGTGTGTAGAGCAGTGTGAGGAGGGAGAGAGGTGCTAATAAAGAAGAAGTTATACGCAAGCAGGAACAGAGCGAAGGTGCTTGGTTTGGTTTCTGACATCCTTTCGTGGCAGGAAAGAGTGAGCAAATCAGGAGCTCATTTATACTCACCAAACATGTCTGAGACACATATCCTGCCACTATTATAGCCCTTCACTGCTTTTCTTCTCATTATGCCTGAAGGTTTGAAAGCCAGTTTGCACTGTGAAGGACAGAGATGGCAGAGATTATGGGTGTAATGGAAAGAATGTAGGGTTAGTTTCAAAAGACTTTCAATTTAGCCTTGGGGTTCTGCTTCCAACTACTATGAGATGTTGGGCAAGTCACTTAACCTTTTGGGTCTCAGTTTTTTTCATTTGTAAAATATGAGAGTCAGCCATATAACCTCATTTAACTCCCTCCTTTCTGGAGTTAGTGGAGGCAAACAGGAAAATAGGATTAAAATAAAAAGGAAAGGGGAGAAGGAGAAGAAAACCAAATGCAATTAAAACAGGAATGGAATATTTAGATATAGGGAGAAAAGGAAACAGATAAAAAAGAAGAGAAACATAACAGGTAGCATATATGCCAATATTTACTATAATGGTGTGACTATAGACATCTGGGCAATCACCTTTCTCCCCACTGATGCTTCTGGAAAGCTACTTTTGCTGAAGTGTAGTTTTGTTCAGTTCCCTGAAGGAGCTACTCCCTGCATGGGGGTTTCTGGAGCCTCAGACCGGATTTGGAATGCCTTTTTTAAGGCCGAGATAAAATTATGGTATGAATTTTTATATTTTAGATGTAAAGATTAAATAAGCTTTATAGCACTTTGGTAATCTATCCACCTTGGATAACACTATATTAATGGGGGAAATAATTAGCATATTTTTATAATCTTACTTGCTAGTGTCTTAATTAATTTGGACATCATCCTAGAGTATATTTCTTTTCAAAGAGATTAACATTCAACTTTTCTTATCTGGCTTACATATTTCATTTTATAGGTTTTTCTTGACAAACTCCTCTCTCCCTTGCTTGGCATTTTCCTCCCTCCTGGCCATTTCTCCATTTATTAGCACCAACCTCCAGAGGAAAGATAAGGGGAAGAAATAAAATATAAATCACTTCATTTCTATAAACTGTTGCAAAAACTGGCAAAGGGCAGATGTTGAAAGCAAAGGCCGAGAAAAGTTTAAGTTACAGAGGAGAAAAGATAAGACTTTTCCTACTTTGTGCATTAAAATTGGTCCCACATAGCAATGACAACATCTTAATGTATTTGTGAATTCTATGTAGCAACTCTGCATAGAGAATGGTATAAGGAGCATAGATGGCAGAGTTACCTAAGGCGGTACCTCCAAAGAAAGGGAAACAGTAAAGGTGGATGATGATAGATACATATTGAGAGAGGAACGGGTTGGATGTTGAGATTCTTGATGCTCCATGGACTATTTTCTCTGAAAAGGAAGAGACATAGACATTTTCTTAGAGAGAGTTGAGCAGATGGAGGTTTGGAGGATGGGAAGGGATTGGATCAGCCCGTGTGAGGATGAGGAAGGGGAGTCAAGTAAAGATCCAATCATTGTGCGTGGTGTTGAAAAATCTGTAGGAGTTCCTAAATTTGCAAGATTAATAGAGCAGTCCTGTGATTTTCCCCAGGTGCTTTCAGCAACCTAGGAGCAGGAGCAGATAAAAATGGAGAAAAGCATTCATCCCCGATGAGCATTTTGAAGGATGGATAGAGCAGAAGAATAAGGGAAGGAGAGGGGGAGGAAGAGACTGATCTGAAGAGGATCTGTCTGTGTTATCTCATTCAGTCAGCAGTCTCTAGAGATAGCAGTTTCTCAACAGAGTGTTTGCAAGGTGCTGGGTCCAATTTACAGGTGAACAGAGGGCGGCACAGCAGCTTTCCCAAAGCGGCAAAAGCCAGTGTTTGAGTCCATGTCTCTCTGAAAGAAGAAGATGGTGTGCTTGTCCTTTGTGCTTTACATGTAGAGAGCAAGTGAATTTGGGGGTTTGGTAATGCTTTCATTACCGAGGTAGGTGGAGTTGGGAACAAAAATAGTCAGGGGTTGAAATGGGGAGAATTTATTGAGTTCGAGGAGTGCGTTTTCATACAACAGCAAGAGAGGTAAGTTAGAACACTGTGGAGAAAATAGGAGATCCCATCAGAAGTGGGGACAAGGTCCAGGGTGTAGACAAGACATTGGGTTGTTGAGATGGAATGGCAATGGACCCAGGAAAAGAAGATCCCCTAGGAAGAAGAATTACAAATACTGACAGGATTGTCTACTTGGTGTGGAAGTGACTCAAGATGATGGCTGGAGAGTGGGGAAAGGTTGCAAACCTTGTGCCAAAATTGTCAATGATTATGAAAATAGGATGGAGGAGGGGTGGATGGTAACCTAGAGGCCACTAGAGAGCCAGAATATATTCTTGCTTTGTCTCTGGCCTCGAGCCAGAGGATCCCCCCATACACCCTGGATTGGCTGGGCCATAAAGGTGAGTAGTAATCACCTTTAGGTTTACAATAAATTCTTGGTCATCTACCACACTGCTTCTTCCTGATGTTCTCTGATCCTATCTCTACGTTCAAACTCTTGGCTCTGTGACTTCAACCACCATCCACCACTGGCCATGGTCTTGACTTTCCCTGTATTCCCACCTCGGTTTTTTTCCTGCCAAAGTCCTACCGATGAAGCTGTGTCTTTTGTGGTCCTCCTGGTTTCTTGGGAGTAGAAACCTCAGCCCTAGTTTTTACCTTAAAGCACACCCCTAACTATATCCTGGAGAAAGTTATACCGGAAGGTCAGGAGCTTCAAAGCGCTGGCCTGTGAGTACAGCATTAGAATATATTTGGGCTGATTCAGAACAAAGAGTGCCATCTATTGAAAGACCACTTAGCTCTCCAGTAATTTATTTAGCTATAAGAGTTATCATAAAATAGGCTCAAAATAGCATTCTGGGAAATTGAGATGGGAGGGAAAGACATGAAATGTTTTAAGTAAGGTCATTCTGTGTGGTGGCCGAAGGTGGAAGTCAAGGTCCACCCTGAACCACAGAGGAAAGGGACACTGAGACTGTTGTTTTTGTTTTTTTTTTTTTTCCCTATGAGATTCTGTGAGAAGTTTCCTATACAGAGCCCCCTAAAATGAAGAAGTGGCTCTTTATTATTAAAGGTGAATATTTAATAATAATTGTTTGGAGGAATAAAATGGTTTAAAGTGACAAAATGGACCAAAACGCACTGGGGATATAACAGAAATGAGTTGTTCTATGGACAGCAAGGTGACGGGACATGAATTCATAATGCACCGTGGTCCAAGCAGATTGGTGAGAGAGCAAGAGCCGCATGCATTTTGCAGGGAATGTCTCTCACCCTGTTGCCACTTTTTTCAGTGCTCCATATGCTAGATTGCAACTACAGATTTAGCCCTTTTGCCCAAAGGCATCTGAACCTGTGAAAAGCCTAGCTGGGGCACTGTCTATTGTTCATTGACAACTTGTCAATTTACTTCCAGGCAAAATAACTCATAAACATGATAAGTAAGGCAGATAAAACAAGAATTCTTTCACACTTTGCAACTTTACTGCAAAAATGGCTTATTTTCCATAAATGTGTGAAATCTCCCCTCTGAATTGTGACTGTGCATTGAACTTTAAAACTGTTTAGAGACAGCACAAGCATTTCACAATTCCTGTCTGTAATAAGATGGATGTTAAATATTAAACATGCATTAAAAGTGATAAAATAAAAGATTTTCAAAGGTTCACTAGCATCACCATATTTCTCTTTGATTCCCTGAGTTAATAAAAGTTAAGTTTAACAATACTCTCCAAAAGACAAATGTTTAAACACTATCTTCTAAATTTGACATTTCATATATTTATATTAGCTATTATCTAAACCCTTATGTCAGTTAAGAAAAAAAACAAAACACGGATATAGTAAACCATATCAGTATTAAATTCAAAAGCCAGTATGTGGTGTGTTAGCATATGTTCATACTGTAATGAAGTGGCTTTTATTTCTGATATTTATAAACATTCCATTTCTAATGTACTGTTTAAATATTGAAAGCTAATTGTGAATTCTTTTAGGTAAAATATTTTAAGTAGATAATAATTTTGAAATATATTACTCTCTAAGGCAAAGCAGTCTGTTTATGTGTAGTTATTTATAAAGTCATACTTTTTAATGAAGTCATGTTCCCTGGATTCATTTCCCTAGTAATGAATTTGATTTTAAGCTTCTTGTTTACTGTAATATCATCGCAGAATTATATTTGGTGCCCTACTGATTTTCCCCAGGTGATCCTCCGTAACACCAAACATCCTAATTTTGGATAGACTAAAAATGGAGGGGGAGAACAGGTGGGATGGAATCCAACAATGCAAGACCAGTTCCCACATCCCAGATGGGTCTTGCCCTGGCGACCTTTGTCCCCAAGGCACAGAGCATACTCCCAACATTTCCGGTTTGAGGGTTTCAGGATTATGGTCGCCTTTCCCCCAACATTTCCCCATATTTTCTTCATTTACTGTAGAATATTTATAAACAGGAACACATATGCATCTGTTACATAACAAATGGCTTTTGGGAAATAAGTGAAAGAACATGAGAAAAGAAATTTAAAAGACTGTAAAAAAGGGGAGTAAAACAAATCTGTGATAAACAAGAATGCCTCAGAAGTAGGACCTGTTTTTCAGGAGGCAGTGTAGCTCAGTGGAAGGAATCCTGAATTGGTGAACCAGACACTTGGGTTCAAACAACGTCATTAGCACTAACTAGTTCTGACCCTCAGGAAGCCCATCTTTATTTCTGACCTCTGTTTGGATCAGATTTTTTCCCTCAGGGTGGAAAGGAGGACTGCTGGCTGGGCTCCAGATCCCCTACCAGTTTTTTTTCTTTTTGAATATGGAGAGTCCCTGTATGATTTTAAATGAACAAAGTCTTCCACTGCTGTATAAAGAAAAAAAAAAAAAAGATCTAAAATTATATTTATTATGTGAATAATGTATTCACATGGTATAATAATAATTTAGTTCACAAAAATTCTTTCCAAAAGAAACCACGTCGATTACAGAGGACTGCTGTGCTCGCTTTAACATAAGACATGAATCTATTAAGAACTCTATCACCTGATTTTTGTGGGAACGTGGAGAGCATATATACTTTTATCTTTGAACCTTAATTTTAAATGCTATTTTTTATCTGAAGTTTTTCCAGCAATCTTATCATATAAGCTGTGGATTCCTAAATATTATATATTAGAAAAAACAACAGAGATCTAACGAATTAGAGACTGTATCTTTCTCACATGTTTACGTGATGTTCCAGTTTCTGCATCCTGGTATCTTGGGTTGTTCATCGCTGATTCATCATCCTGGCAATTGGCTTTTGTGTAGAATGTGGCCTGCTTCCTCCCCACTCCACACCCATTATGGCTAACTGACCATTCCGTGTCATCCTCTATTTGTACAGTGTTCTCCTCATAGTGTGGATGATCATGTATTTTCTCTCATGAAACTAACTCCTTCTTATGTGCCCAATTCTCTAAACTGTCAAGGTCAATTTTTTTAAAAAGATTTTATTTATTTATTTGACAGAGAGAGAGAGACAGCCAGCGAGAGAGGGAACACAAGCAGGGGGAGTGGGAGAGGAAGAAGCAGGCTTCCAGCAGAGGAGCCTGATGTGGGGCTCGATCCCAGAACGCTGGGATCACGCCCTGAGCCAAAGGCAGACGCTTAACGACTGAGCCACCCAGGCGCCCCTGTCAAGGTCATTTTGAATTTATATATATATACATATATATATATACATATATATATGTATATATATATTTTTTTTTTTTAAACTGGCCATTCCACCTAATCTGGCATCCTTGGTATGTTAATGAGCACGTCATTCATAATATTACTTAAATTGTTGAATGTCGTCGTTTGGGAAACCTTGGAAAGAGAAAGAGCAGTAACCTAGGAGCAAATTGCTGTTGGAGACAGAGTATTTGCTGCAGAAGTTTCCCCACAACCAGGTATTGTAAGAAGTTAGAAGAATAGCTAAAATTAAGGGAAAGTAAATAATAGGGACACTTTAAGAATCGGGAGTATAAGAGAAAGAACAAAAAGGAAACAGAAGAGAAGGAAAAGTAACACAAAAATAAAACAAAATTGTACACCTTAAAAATACCCAATTTTTATTTGCTAGTCATACCTCAATAAAGCTGGGGACAAAAGAGAAAAAATAATGAAAATAAACAAACTGTATTTGGGTGACATCAAGGTATAGAACCTGATATTGAATTTGTGAGTTTAGAATGTATTTATTTAATCTGAAGCATGTTGTTGCATTCAAAAACACAGCAAAGAGGCTGCTTAGTGCTGGACGTCAATTAATATTCTTACAAAGGACTGGCAGGAAGCCACGGTGGACGTCTAGTCAGAGACAGTGTGTCACACTACTGTTGACTGTAAAATTAATTACCATTTCTAAACAATAACTCTGTGATGCATATTCTTCCAGGCATACTATATTGCCCTCTTGGCATTAAAGGTTATAAATAATTATGGTTTTTTAAAAAATATGCCCTGTAGAGAAATCACAAGCAAAAATACTAACAATCCCAATAACAATGATAAAAAGAACACCCGTGTGTGGTGGGACAAGTCGACATTGTGAAGACAGGATTGAATATTAAGAAGTGTCACCTACCTAAAGTAAGTGTTAGACATTCGCATGATGGCATCAGCTGCTGATCTAATGCATCTGGAGCTGCCCTGTCACTAAGGCATTGCTAACCAAGGCGGAGACACAGACAAAGCTGTTTCATCATTAATGTCAGTAAAAGGATCTGGAGGAAAAATAGAGAGTCTCTGGAGACCTTGTCTGGACTTCTTGGAGCCTGGACAACAGTCCTTTCCAACAACAGTCTTTTCCACCCCAATAACAGCTGTAACAAAGGAAAAAAGGAGAGCATTGACTTGAGTTGTCATTAAGTTCAAAGAGGTGAGAATAGTAGCCCATGATGAACCTTTATAGTCAGAGTTATTAATGGGGAGTCCTTTTATGGCTTTTTGAAAATATCACATTTATGAACAGTGCTAAATTATCCTGGGTTATTGTTTGGCATATGTTGACAGGTCAGTTTTAAGCTGCTAAAATTAAAAAATCTTTTTTCTCTCTGAGAGAAAAGAAGAGTACAAAATTCCTTCCTCAGGGTTGTAGCATAGAGATTTAAAATAGTGCTATCAATCTAGGGAAATACAGCTCTGGCTCTTAGTTGGGTAGAGACTGGTTCAAGGATCATATTCAATGAGAAGTTATTAATGTTTCAGAGGCAACCTAAAAGGACACATCAAATGATGTTCTGCAGGGTCTGTCTAGGGTGGTAATATTTAACATTTTATCAGTGACTTGGATGATAAAATATGGAACACGCTCATAAAGTTTCATGGAAGACTCTAAGTTGGGAGAAGTAACAAGAACCTTGGAAGATCTACTTATAATTCAAGATGACCTTGAAAAGTCAGGAGAGGAGTCATTAATGATCGGGTTTACATCCATTGCATAGCCTAACAGGTGACGTTTGAGCAATTGGCAAAATGAGAGAAAGAGGGGCAAGGATAGGCAAATATGAAATGTGCTAAATACAGCCAACCTGGTAAATACCAGTCCTGCTGGATAGAACCCCATGTGATACTACAGTATGTAAATGACATAAGGTAGAGGATTATGAAGCAGCCTGATGGTCTGTGATTTAATTTAAGAACAATATAACCAGATTGGGGACTGTTCAATAAAGGCAAAAGCTAAAGAACTGTAAGAGGAAAAGTGAATGCCTTCTGGTTTCCGAGCACAGGGAATTGAGACCAAAGGGTGGCCTATTTATCGTTCATTGCTAGTAACTCTTGCTTTGTCAGAATGACCCAGATTTATCATTTATTTCAAGTATAATTTTTGATTCTCCCTTCCCAGCTACTCTTCTTCTCATCATCCTTCCAGTTTTGCTATATTCAGAATTTATGCATATAGTTTATGCCACTTAGAGGCCACTTGTTTACATGTGACTTTGTTACTGGATGCCCACCTAGGGTTGTACACATGATTCAACCTTCTCTTACTGGTTGGCTGCTGTCAGGGAGAATGTGTGACTGGTCAATGCAGCAAGTAGCATGGGAGCTATAATTGAGGCTCATTCTGAGATATTTTGGAGGAGTAATATTCAACTTGGTTGCTCTCTTTTTACCCAAACACTGGCTTGCATATATTATTCTTCCTGATGCTGCAGAAAAGTGTGTAAAGAGAGGAGTGAGAGCCTGTGCCTACATAACAGATGACAGCCATGCTTTGAAGGGTGTGCATTGGAGGGGGAATAAGCATCTTCAAGTTTCAAGTAGCAGATTGAGAGCAGTAGCAGAAGAGCCATAAAAACCCAGATGTTGAAGAGTGTTTCATTTGTGAATTTAAAACAATTGCAGAAAGACTTGAGATTTTTTTTTTATTGCTTTTTAATTCCCAGTAAAAGAAACTAACCCACTTTGTATATCCATTTATACCACTGGTTCTCAACATTGGCTACACATTGGAATTCCCTCAGCTACTTTCTAAATTACTGTGTGCCTGTGTCCCAAGTCCCAGGGGTTCTGACATAAGGTGTCATGAGTGGTGCCTGGGAATGGGGAACTTTTCAAAGTTCCCTAGGTGAGTCCAGTGCAGAGCCAGAGTTGTGAACCACTAAGCTATACCATGTCTCATACCATGTGACCAGGGGCCAGTGACAGCAACTCATTGGTGGTAGCATTTCTGTACTTCTTAAAATGCTTCTGTCTTTGCTGTGTGCTTCTAGCTGTCTTCTCCTTGACTTAGACTCTGACATTTGTCTCCATGTTTGCTTCCCTATTCTCACCTGGGTGTAACTGTAGACTTTGCTTTTCCTGATTTTCACGTCATTAGGCATTTCCTCTCATTTTACTCAGCTCTTAAAACATTGGCATTGGCTTGCCTTGTTGGCACACTAACTTGTCCTGTCCCAGGAGAGTGAGACGAGAGAGTAGCAAATATTCCAACACAGGACAACATGGAACAGTGTGTACGTCATATATGTGGGTCTATTTAAAACTATCAGTGAGTGAAATGAAACAGGACTAGGAAATGAGACAATTTAGGGGGCAAAGTCACCATGGAGATGTATCCCTTAATTATATGTGGCTAAGGTTTTTACTTCCTTAAATTAATACCAAGAACAATAATCTATATTATTTGTGTCCATCACCCAGCCACCCCATCCCCTCACCCATCTCCCCTCCAGGAACCCTCAGTTTGTTTCCTAAGATTAAGAGTCTCTTATGGTTTGTCTCCTCTGGTTTCGTCTTGTTTCATTTTTTAAAAAATCATTTAAAAAACAACTCCCAGGATAAATAGCCTTTCACATTTCATTTTTATTATGGTCAGGTGGACTCAAATGATGGAGTCGGGGGTTACACACCAGGATGAAGCATCCGTTACAAAATGGTATCTCATCAAGGTTGGTTCCTTCCCGGTTGGGCCATGTGGCATAATGTCAGTTCTGTTCATATATTTTAACAGCAAAATTAATAATAGTCTCATATCACACCAGTAAGATTGCAGCTTCTTTGGGTCAGATGTCACATCAGCTAATGCTTCTTTGATATCATCAATAATGCTTCATTCAATGCAATCTACATAATGTGTATCCAATAAAATCTGAACATTTGTAAGTATCTTAAAATTTGAGTTTCTCCCAAATTATTTCTGTTCTACTCTAGCATCCTTTTTCAATCTCTTCTCCTCTTCTCCTTCCATGCTACTGTCATCTGTTTGCTTATTTGTTTTTATTCCTTCTGCTTCAAAGGGAGAAAGTTGACTGATAGCCTTAAAATTTCAGATAGTAACCTCTTGAGACAGAGGTTCAGTTTCTTATCTTCTTGAGTGAACTTTGGTAGTTCAGTAACATTATCTCCTTATGATCAATGTTCTAGATGGTTGGCTGCCTGCTTATCTTGCCCCAATTCATCATCAGGGAGGATTCATTAAGTGGTAGATAAGGTTAGCCAGTTTATCTGGCACAGAATCTGGGATCCAAACTTTCTCAACTAGTAACATAGCTAAATGGGAATTATTCTGTTTTAATCTTTACATGCTGTATGAGCTTTTCCTCATGAGTTTTATTCATTAGTATATATCATGACTATAGTAGACTTTAACATCAGCATCAGACTTGTTATCTGTGACTAACTCTGCAAAAGAATCCAGTGTTTTGAAAGGATTGACCTCAGCAAAGACTCTTAAGGTAAAATATGAATAACATCTTTTGTTATCTCTTTGGCTAGTCCAGAGTGAAGACAGGCAAATTTCCTTTATGATTTTTCTCTGGTGATTTCTGTGATTTTTTAGTTTTTCTTTTCTTTGTCCAATAAGCCACTATCTTCTGTTGACTCATACTTTGACCCTAGAAGATAGGAATCTAAAAAATTATTTCCATTAGCAAGTTCAGTTTGGGACGTTATCATTATCCTAACAGAAATGTGTGTCTTAAAGGAAGTACCTACAGCAGGCATTATTAAGACAAAATAAGGAAACCCTAAAAGAAAAAAATGTGAGAAAATGTGATAAATTCTTGTGCTAAGGGGCCACTGCTCAAGTAATATTGTCATTTTGTCCCTTCAGAAGGCAGAATCAATCTAATAGACTTGCTTGGGCTCCCTGTGGTTTGGAGGACTCCTAGGCTGAGTGAGAGCATGTAGGTGTAGAATTATTATATTGTTCCTGGTGTTCCTGCAGCTCTGGAACTCCCTCGGGGTGTTTTACACCTATTAATAAAAAGATAGGACAAAATTGAATAATGGTGTCTGTTTCCATAAAAAGGAAGTAAGACTCAACGGACCCTGTTCCCACAGCGCTTTCATAAATAACAAGAAATTGATGCCCACCACTAATTTTCTAGTCTCTCTCTCTTTTTTTTAAGACTAGAATCATATTTTCCAGTTAATGGTGACCTATTTTTGAGAAAGATTCTCATCTTACTCTAAACCTTAGGGAGATAATTACCACACAAAGGGATCTCTATTTTTAGCAAACTGAGGAACCTGTCCATTGTGATCATGAGTTTGCTGCCTTGTATGCATTTTATATATTATCTCTACCCACTACTTGCACCCCCCTCTTTGGTATCACACAAAGGTATAAAGGTATCACACAAAGGATGACTAGTTGTTGTTGTTGTTTTCCTGATTATATCAGTAGTTTTGCTTTAAGCCTGGGTTACTGCCTGAAAGTCCATCTGTAAGCAGTTTTTACAAATGCGTACACCCATTGGTCATAATAATGGGTTTATGATGTACATAGAGGCTGCCGATGAACTTGAAAGAATTCTAGGAAAAGTACTCTGAAAGTAATATAGGCTGATTGTCTAGATCAGCAATATCATTTTTGTATACAAAAAATAGCCTTTTTTCCTAAATTTGATAAACAGGGAGTCTGTTTATTTCATTTAACTCAAACCTCTGAAAGCAAACTATTTGTGCTATTCCAGCTTATGAATGATGAGGTTGTTTCTTTTAGGAGGAAGTGCAAGTGAGGAATACACAAGGATGTTACTTTTATTGCACAACTGGTTAAAATACTACTTCATATGGTACATATTGAAATGTAGTGTATATCCACAGATGATGGTAAATTGGAATGGTAGCACTGGGCAGTTATGCAAGTAAATTAGAATCCCCACATTTCAAAGGGCATGGGACTCAAAACAACAAAGGCTATAAAGTACTGTGTATTACTTGTCTGTTGCTGTGTAATAATATAACTACAAAGTTAGCAATGAACACAATACATTTTTTATCTCATAGTTTCTGTAGATTAGGAATCTGGGCACAGTTTAGCTTGGTTTTCTGCTTCAGGGTCTAACAGCTACAATCAAGGTGTCAGTGGGGCTGTGATTTCTTCTGATACTTGCCCGAGGAAGAATCCATTTCCAAGTTCACATGACTGTTGGCAGCATTCGATTCTTTGTAGACTGCCAAACTGAGGGTCTCAGTGTCTTGTTGTTTGTAGGTGGGGGGCTACCCTCTCCTTCTTGATGCACAACGCTTTGCATATGGCAATTCATGACATGGCAGTCTGCTTCATCAAAACCAGAAAAGGAGAGGGAGTCTTCTCTCAGATCAGACATTACAATCTGTATAAATAATAACATACATGTGATCGTGTGCGTCTCAACCATGAAAAACAAAAATCAGATAGAATGAACTTAGCAGCAAGGTGAATGTAATTATCTATGTAAATAACTGTAGATAGAAAGTGCTCACTCAGTGTTCTGAATCAGATAAGAATCTTGTTACAGATACATTTTTGAGCTAAGTTCTTGTAAAAAATCAGCTGGATTATTTATGGTTTTATGGAACAGATAGATGAAGAATGGATTAAAACTTTCCTGATCCTAAGAATCTCTTAAGTTCCTTGTTAAGGTACACATTAGGTCCTATCCTTGAATAATATAATTAGGTAGATCTGATTAGAGTTGGTAATTCTTATGATCAGACAAATTTGGGAGAAAATGTTTCTGGTATTAGAAACCATTGAGCAAAATAAACAGGTAGAATAAATTAGAGTGTAACTAACTACGATTGCACATGAATTATTATGTATGTCGAACTGAGAGCATCATTTGAAATCCCAAACAGATTTATTCAGCAGAATGTGAGGTGAGTGGTCTATGAACTTGTTCCTTACTGGTTGGAAAGAAGCTGAAGAAGAGAATGGCAGAAATTGGTGATCTACAGGAGGATTATTATTATTTTTTTAAAAAAGATTTTTTATTTATTTATTCAACAGAGATAGAGACAGCCAGCGAGAGAGGGAACACAAGCAGGGGGAGTGGGAGAGGAAGAAGCAGGCTCATAGCAGAGGAGCCTGATGTGGGGCTCGATCCCACAACGCTGGGATCACGCCCTGAGCCGAAGGCAGACGCTTAACCGCTGTGCCACCCAGGCACCCCTACAGGAGGATTATAATTGCTCAGTTATTAAAAAAAAAAAAATCAGTCAAGGGCCAAAGATATAGGAGAGGAAATAAATAAAAGTGAAACTGAGTCTTTTATACCTAGAAAAACTGATACAGACACCTTTATATACCTCATAGAGGAAATGAGGTGCTGAGATGATGAGATTGGATATAACGGAAGAAGATATCAGTATATTGGTATATGTGACAAGAAAGGCAAATCTTGGGGTAGAAACAGACCAGTGAGTCCCAAATGGGGACCTCCAGTTAAGTCTGTTTTGAATTTCAGGAATATTGTATCTGAAGAGGAAATCAAGCATAGACCTAACTTAGCTGACTGTAAAGAACACAACCTGATGCAAAGAGTGTGAGGTTTAACCCACATAAAATGTTGAAAAATCAAGTCAAGCAAAAAACAGTTCAAAAAGTCCAGATATTTTTCAATTCAAGACCACGTTGAACACTAATATTTTATTATGGTCCTATTGTCTAGAAAGATGTACTTTATCTGTCACATTTGAAAATAAGAAAAATATATACCCATTGTTTCTCTTCCAGGCATTTCCCCTTCTTTCTTTCTTTCTCTTTCTTTCTTTCTTTCTTTCTTTCTTTCTTTCTTTCTTTCTTTCTTCTTTCCTTTTTTTTGTATACTGCGTATGGCAGGTTAAAAGGGCTGAGCTGTGTTGATTAACTATCCAAATGTTTAATCAATACAGCAGTAGCAAGATACATTCTGGCTGTGAAAGACCTTGGAAAGGTCCCACTTGCCTTATTCTCCACCCCCAAGTGGGACATCAATGAACTATTACATGGTCCCTGCATATCAATGCAGTAGGGCTTAGACAAATACAATGTTAATGGATAATTGTGGGTCACCTTGTCAAAATATGTTAAATGCCCCTTGAGTACATTTCCCCCCTATTAAAAATGACAGTAAATTGCGACCTTGTTGATATCATACGTGCTTTCAGGAAGCAAATATTATTATTCAATCTGTAACAGGTTCATTGATTTATGGGTCAAAAAATTCATTAGGACTAAATTATAAAGCACACTTTCTCTGTTGATACAACCCACGGTAATTATGTCACAAAGTGCTAAAGAGTCGTACTAAGTTCAGGCAAAATACCTTTACAAACATTCATTCAGAAAACATTTCAGAAAACATACATAGAGGCAGCTTCTAGCAGAATGATTCATAAGCAAGGCCTGTGTCGCTGGATGTCTGGGATATCGACATAGCGTGGATTCAGGGAAAGTTCACTAGGTGACCAGGGTCCTTGGACCCTGGCCAAGAATATGCCATCTGTCAGCATGGTGGTACGTGCCGGAAGCCTGAGCCTTGGATTCCTGCCTCCTACCAGGTCTATTCACAACACCACGAACACCCACCCGGATCCTCCACTGTTGCTGGTGCTGTTAGAGGACAGAGGCTTGCTTGTCATCTGGCGCTGTGAGTCACAAGGAGACGAATTGTGGCACTTGGTACTTCTAGATTCCAAGTTCGTTTCGGCAGCATGACACACATAATGGAATGGGTTAGATTGGCAGTCATGTGTGAGGTTTTCTTTTTTCTTTTTTAAAAAACATTTCTTAAGAGGCTGGTAAAATGAAGAGTCGATGGCCAAGAATGTAGATTATGCAGGGAATGTCAGAATTTATTTGTCATTTTATCATTTGTTACTACTAAGCCTAAGATAATGCTAAGTTGAAACTGAGATAAAAATGACATAATTGGCCAAGTTTTTTTCTTCACTACAAAACTCATTTTTTTTCCCTCTGAGAAAGAATGCAAAAATATTTAAAACTATAGGTTGTGTGCTAAGAGATGCATGAATATAGAAAGCATTATGCTACTTTAATGGGTCATGGAAAGAAAATATGTTGTACAAGTATAACACACATATTCAGAATGCGTAATAAAGGATAGTGTCATCTTTAAAAATGAAAGAAAACAGCATAAATAACTAAAATGGGAACCTTCTTAACATGTCAGTGGTTTTATTAGAAGAGTAGTTTCACTTTGTATATGCATCTTCAATTTACCTCTGGGCACTCGAGTGTAAAGTAACAATTTACACATTATAATGAAATAGAATAAATGTCTCAACTTAAAAATTTACTATGTGGTGGGAATTTATTTTATCAGAGCACCAAGGTAAGGTATACCACTCTTTAGTACATATAATTTTTTGGTACAGGTGCTTAAGAAGACACACAGGCAGTTCTGAGAGCGTGGGAATCAAATGATGTTCCATCTGAGGGCCCGATCCTGTTTCTCTGTAATGTCCCACCCTCCACATGCTCCTGGTTGCTTGTCTGAATCCTTTAAGAGGTAGAAACGAAAACGTGAAAAGGACTCACCCTTATGAGCATACACCAAGCAACGGCTGCCAAATTACTCGTCCCTAGGTATCCTAGATAAGTAGATGTTTCAAGTTGGGACAGAGCCTAGGAATTCTCAAATTGAAACAGATAAGGCGGAACAATGAAGTGCACAAATGTTCCGTGACATACCCAAGGCCACACAACAAGGTAATGGCAGAACCAGGACAGATGAGACCTCCAGATTTTTTTTTTTTTTGACTCTCCAGGATGTTATACTCCCTCCTTCAAAGATAGCCCCTCCCGACTAAATCATGTCAGGTTTGCTGGAAGCCGTTTATTGCTGCTGCCACCACTGCTTCTCCTGCCTGATCTCTTGCTTTTGTGATCTTAGTGAACAGGTGTTGAGAAACTATTATCTACCAGGCATTCTTCTAAGTGTTTTATATGTAATAATGTATGTAATCTTCAAATGAGGCTATTATCCATTTTTATAGATGGGGGGGCTATCTTCTCCCTCCTCCTCCACCCTCTCCTCCACCCACACCCCTTCTCCTTTTCTTTTCTTTTTTTCATAGAAGGGCGTGCTAAGATATTCCACAAATTGCCCAGGGTCCCAAGCGGGTAGGGGTGGCCCTGGGAGTCTAACCCAAGCTGCCTGGTTTCAGAGACCTTTTTTTTAATCATTAAGTAGATGGAGTTTCTTTTTCTCCAGTAGATAGAGTTTTTCCTGGAGTTGATTCTACTTCTCCCCAATACCATCAGTCAAAAACAACCAGCAGGAAGAGAAAGTATCAAGAGCAGAGCCTAGTTCTTCATCATGCAGGCCCTGGGTGAAGCTCCTTTGGGTACATTATCTTTTTCAGAAGATTCTCACCCATACTGCACTAACTGCTGCTACGAAACACTATCTTTTGATGTTAGATATACCACGTATTAGTTTCTGTATTCTGCTCCCTACCCTCCCCCTCCCCCCACCAACTCACTTGCCTTTTCAACAGATCCTAATGTAAAGAATGGCATTTAAAACTGTTACTCTTATGGAGACAATAGTTAAGTATTCTAAATTAGTGCTGGTAATGTAGAAGCATCTTTTCAATTTATATAATTTTCATTCTTGTACATAAATATCTTCCTTAAGTAAGTTGATATGCTTAAACATAACAGTTATATCATTTAAAGATTTTTTAGGACCAATATTTAACTCTTGACAGTATTAGGATATTGATAATATTAGGACCAATATTAGCATGTTGACAATATTAGGACCAATATTAACTCTATTGACAATTGTCATATTCTATAAAGGTTGGGATGGAATTAAACTAGGTCTCTTGTTGGCAAAAGTGCTCAGAGCAGTGGTATTAGGGTAGATATTGCTTCCAGAATGGAAGAAAAGAAGCTATTTTTTAGAGATGATTTAGTGTTCTTTATATTTTTCAATAAATGAGATGTGATATAGTGTTTTGTGATAAAATGATCGGTCTGTGGCTTTTTATGTTTTTTAAATTTATTTCATTAATTTTTTTCTTGAGATCTTTATGAGGAAGTTCTGTTTTTCTTTTGGTGATGCTTTTTTGCTTTTTTCAACTTCATTTGGTAAGGTAATCTTAAAAAAAATCTTCCAGAAATTTTAATTTCCCATAATTTCCACGTTAAATAATTGAGCTACTCTTAATTATTTGATACTTGTATGGTGCTTCTTATTGGCTAAGTGCTTGACAATTAAATCAAAATGATTCTCACTATTTCATTACTTTTAATAGCAGTCATAATAGGAATGGCATTTGTAATACATTAAAATTTAAATTATTTGTATTCATCAGAAATTAGATAGGAAAGGCTGTGTGATTAAATTTGTATAATACTCAGTATTTACTGAGCAAGTTAGTTACAAGCATAATTATTGGTATCAATACAGTATTAATATAATTATTGATATTTATATGTCAATATATATGAAATTATCATTCTCTGCTTTCTCTTGTAGAGGGGTTATATTAAAGAAAACTGAGCATCTGGTTAGTATATATTTCCAGATTTGATAACAGTTTGTTAGGGAGGATAGATTTACAAACTCAGTAGTTGTGAAATCTGAAAGAAAGTATGCTACAGATTCTTGCTTCAGTATAGATTTGTCTGTCTCCTTGTAATTACCTAAGGTATGGGAGGCAAATTTGTTGCTAGACATGTAAGAGAATTTCCACTTAATCAACAGCAACGAAAAATCATAAGAACCTTTGGCTATTCTGTTTAATCGTTAATGTATCAAACACATAAATGCATGCGATTTCCAGGTGAAAATGTTATCGCTGATATGGATCGTATATGAAATGCATGGATGATTTCATATATGTTACTGACTTGCCAAGGTAAGTTTTGTATGAAAAGAGTCACGGAACTATCTGTAAAATCACCTTGAAATTCTTGATTTTTCTCTCTCAATTTTCTTCCTAAACAAGGAAATTATTTGTGATATTTTGCTTTCACCTGAATGAAAACTTTCCATGGAATAAATACAAGGAAGGACTACTTTCAAATTACATTCTTTGTATTTTCAAGAGAGCCAAATGCTCCTTAGAGTTGCTTTGTCCTCTTAATAATTCTCAAGATGAGAGGAAAATTACTGCCTTGTGTTTTATGACTGGGGAGAATAGAGTAACAAAAATGTGGGTGGTCAGCAGCAGATACTGTCAAGAAGACATGCTCTCAGCTTTTGGTGTCTTTGCTCCTTCAGTCAAGTTTTGCCCTTCTCTAGAAAAGACCCGAGTGGTGGAGTGGCTAATGTTGTTGATATTACTACACAGCAGAGAAAAATAGATGATCCACCTCTTTATCATGTACTGAACTTTCATCGTATTCTTCTAGACTTCTGGATTCTAGATTTTTCTATGCTCAGCCATCTAGGGATTAATGTTAGAAAATGAATTTTGCTTTCTATTAAAAGTAGTAAGAACTCTGCAGGCGAAATGGCTAAGGGTTCCTCTTAGGAGAGGCCATATAATAGGAGAGGCAAGGGATCATAGTTAAAGTATTTGTTTGATGCCCATCAAAGCTCCTGGATGCCACAGTTCCTTTTTTCTCTTTTCTTGACTCTTTTTCTTTTCATCTGCAAAATGGTAAAGGGAGTAAAACTCCCCAGTTTGCTTTTATTCTACAGACATTCAGGGAAGTATATCACCTGCATTATTTCTTAAAAGCTGTATCAGTTTTAAAACAGGCAAACAAACCAAACCAAACCCAGACTCATGGATACAGAGAACAGATTGGTGGTTGCCAGAGGGGAGGGGGTACAGAGGTGGCAAAATGGGTGAAAGGGATTAAGAAATACAGACTTCCAGTTATAAAACAAATAAATCATGGGGATTTAATGTCCAGCATGGGGGAATACAGTCAATAACATTGTATGAACTTTGTAAGGTGACAGATGCTAGCTAGACTTACTGCGGTGACCACCTCACAGTGTATACAAATGTTAAGTCACTGTGTTGTGCACCTGAAGGTAACACAATATTGTATGTCAACTATACCTCACAAAAAGTCATATCTGTCTCGCCAACCAGAATTCTTCCGTGTATCTCTTTATCCTAACATGTGTAACTATTCTGTTTTCAATCCCCAGAATGAAAGATAACGTTGAGTTGCTCCTCGTGTGAGACATTGCTTTCGTAAAAAAAAAAGTAATAGTAATAATTTAGGCTAGAGCTGTTGTGAATAAATATTGTGTTTTAACATGGACAGAAAGATCATGAGATATGATTTCCTGTGCAAAGACCATTTTTTTTTCAGTAATGCATCTTGCCTCTTTTCTCCTGTGTGTGCAGAAGGACCTTCCTTCGTTATACTTTAGAAGGTGCATAACTCCAAAAGAGATGGAGTTTGATGAAAAAGAGCTATTCTGAACTCTACTGATTAAAATAAATGTGCTCATAAAAAAGGCAGGAGAGTAAATTACTACATCCCCAGAACAGCAGTAACTTATACGCCAACAAGTTATTTTCGAGTTTGCCAGAGGAAATAATCTGCTATCAACAAGGGGTAATTGCCTGAGCAAACTCATCTTTACATCTCGCACACGCTGTCACCTTGTATAAAAAAAAGGCGAAATGCACTACATATCAATTCAGAAAAGATTTTCTGAAATATTTTTCTAAAGATTTCTTCCTTCTCCTAGGCAACTAAAAAGAGAGAACATGAATACTGTTCAGAACACATCTAATCTCTGTTCCTGCCTTATCATTGAATAGCATCAGAACACACCATGGATTCCATACCTCAGAAGCCTAGGGGCAAGATGAGAAGGGATCCATTTAGATTGGTATAGAAATTCCAATCTGAGATTTACCTAAGACCGCCACAGGTGAAATAGGTTAGCTAAGAAACCCTCCAGGAGTAAATGTTGTTATCATTAGGAGGGAAATATCAATGTGATGTATATGTTCAATTTTACACGGAGTTACAAAGGCAGAAAAACAGAGGCAGGAAGAAGGAGGGAGGGAGAGAATGGTTAAGTAGGAAAGAGAAAGGAGGTGACATTTTGAGAATAATATTTCAGGTTTGCACAGAGGACAGAAGAAGATATTGAAAAATCAGTTGTATAATTAGTGTTTCAGTTCTGCCTTAGGTATATTCGCTTGAACTTGGTCAATATAATTTTAATATCTGAGATACTGTGTGTGTGTGTGTTTAAGTTGCTAAGGGTTCGGGTGTTAGGATGTGTGTGTATGTGTGAGTTAGAAAGAAACCAGAAACTCTAGAAGACAATTGGCCCACAGTCTTTTTCTTTTTTGTGAAGTGCTCATTTTGTTGAAAAGAAACTTCGAAAGGAAGGGGGCTGAAGTTCTCTTACCTAAGGTGATTTCTACTCACTTGAGAAAAATTATCTGAATATGGGACTTGAGTATATGCATATATCTGAAGGCCAAGTCACATGATATACTATTAATACTTACATCCATTTTTAGAGAAAATACTGTTTTAGAGAAAATATAGAATTGTTTACCAGGGCGGATTGTATGATTCTAAGTAAATGACATTTAAAGAATCAATGCAGGTAGACATTTTAATTTTTTGTATTTGTCTAAAAGTGCGAGCTTTTTTTTTTTTTTTTTTTTTTTTTTTTTTTTTAAATATAGCATTTGACATTCTGACCTGACTACCAGGTCCTTCTTGCAATCTTCTCTTGCCCTCTTGGACATTGTTACTTATTCTATCTTCTGGTTCTAGGATTGTTTCTCCTCTATTTTACTCATGGTTTTCTCTTCTTTCTCCTGCCCTGCATGTTGACATGTCCCCTGGCCTTCCCACTATAACCCCAGTTCTACATTCTCTCTCTTAGTAATTTTGTCCATTCCCACAGCTTCAATGATCCCTCCCACAAGATGACTTTAAGGTTTTATTGCTAGCACCAACTCTCCAGAGCTGTTGCTTGTTGGATTTTTTCTCTTGGAGACTATTGCCATCATCATAAAGTGAACATTTATAAAACCAAAGCCAACAGCTTATGTCCTAGATGAATCCTCTATCCCAGCCATACGAGACTTCCCGTAACTTCGTCTTGCATGTTTTTTACCCTACCTGCTCTTGAATCATTGTGGTTTATTCAACCTTTGCTTAAAATTCCACCATATTTTCATCTATTGAAATACTACTAGTCTTTAAGGTCCAACTCAATATTTACATTTGAGACTCTTCGCTGCAACTTACTTAGTTATTTTGGGCCTTTGGAAAAATACTTAAATGAAATGAGCGTTTGTCTCTTCACCTGTAAAATGGAAATAGTGATTCCTATGCTTAGTAAGTGAACATGAACTACTATGAAACATAGTGTTATGGTCTAAATGTGTCCTTCCCAGATTTATACATTGGAAACCTAATTCCCAAGGTGATGGTATTAGATGGTAGGGCCTTTTGCAGAGGCCTCATGAATGAGATTAGTGCCCTGATAAAGAGAGGTCTCAGAGAGCTTAGCCATGTGAGTTTGCATGCGAAGTCCACCACTCAGAGGAGGGCCCTTTCCCAACCATGCTGGCACCCTGATCTCGGACTTCCAACCTCCATGCACTGTTGTTCATAAGCTCCCCAGTCTATGGTATTTTGTTAGTGCAGCCCACGTGGATTAATACATAAAATTATTACAGTGATCGAGATGATAAAAATTTAATACTTACAAAGAACTCTAAGGAAAAGCAAACTTCTATGGGGCTCTTGTAAATTCTTATCACAGTGGAACTTAATCAACCCTGGTGAGAAATGTTCTTCCCTATGGACCCTTGATTATTAGTTTCCTTTCTTAATTTTCATTGCCCACTAACTTCTATTTGACACAACATATAATTTTGCTTAGAAAGGAATAGTAGTTCAGAGTGTGGACCTGGTGGCCAGAGAGTTTAGGTTCATTTCTGGCTATATCATTAATAGTTTGTGGTTTCTGGACAAGTCACTTGATGGCTTTGTGCCTTGCTTTCCTCATTTACAACAGCTTGTGGTGAGGATTAAATGCATTCATATAGGTAAAGTGCTTGGTGCATCGTCCTTAGTAAGCACTAGGTAGTATTATTAAGCAGTCACTTGTGGACATATAATATTTTCTTCACTAGATTATTTGTTCCTTGAGGGAATGGTATTAAAAATGATTTGTACATCATCTGTTTTTGATAATGTTCCATGATTCATCATTTGACTATAACACCCAGTGCTCCATGCAATACGTGCCCTCCCTTAGTACCCACCACCGGCCTAGCCCAACCCCCCACCCCCCTCCCCTCCGAAACCCTCAGTTTATTTCCCAGAGTCCATAGTCTCCCATGGTTCATTCCCTCTTCTGTTTACCCCCCCAACATAACATAATAAAAAATTTAAAAAAAAGATTATTTTTTCAGATTAAAAAAAATGATTTGTACATTGTTGCACCTCCCACAAAGCCTGTTGCATCATCTAACACAGTGACTTTCACTTAATTGATGCTTAATAAGCATTTATTGAATCAAAATTAAATTGTGTACTTCTAATTATTAGCCAAAATTTTAGCATTTCTGTACAATGACCACACAGAATATAGTAAGAAAACTTTTATAGGCCTTACTTTACTTGTGCTTCCCCTTAAGTAGAACTGAACACACAAAGATTTAGAAATGTTTTCATTATTTCAGTTTGACAATTCAATCATGGATGTCTTTTCTAGAGTAAAGCTTTTTTTTAAGTATGTTTATTAAAAAATATTTTTTTAGCACATTAAAGTAGGACTCTTAGCTTTGAAACGTTTGTTGTGTTTTTATTTTTACCCTTTGAGTGAATAGAGAAAGTAGGAAGCTTTCTATTTATGATTCCAAGATACCAGATGGATGGTCCAGTTATAACATTTTCAGGAATATGATTTTGGTGTGAGATTCCCCCCAAATTCTGGCAGTTCATTGTGTGTTCTCACACAAAACTTTGGTTTTATTCAGGAATCCCTCAAAATCTTAGTTTTGTGGTCTGAACTGCTTTTGTCATTAAATGAGGGATACCTTGAGCAACAATTAAATGTACTCAAAATCATTTCCAGAATACTAGATTCTTCTGTAATAGCCTGATGAACAGGGGGAAAAAAAACCCACCTAGAATTATGACAAAAATGCAGGAAGAAAAGATAATCTGACATCTCTGGCAGCCAGGCACTTCCCCTTGTTCTGTCTGGCCTTGGGCCTTTTACTTTCATGTATTTAATTTTTTTTTTTTTTGGCGCCACTAAGGAATTTTTGACACAAAATGATTTTCTTCCTTCCTACTTCTTTCCAAGAAAAAGATCCTTGGAATCATCCTAAGACTTAAACCAATCCGGATCCCAGTCCTTATTAAAAGATAGAAAGTAAACAAATTGTAGGAGAGAGAAGTAAAAGCAGAGGCATCTCTGAGGGCCCAGGGCTGCTGCCACATTTAACATGTTAGAGATGTTCTGAAAATAGAGTAAACATTAAAATCACAAGGTTTAAAGATGGTATTTAGCTCCTCAGGGACTTGACAGACCACTGATGAGAAGAGGTTACAGTGCGGCATGTCTGACACATGGCAGATAAGATTGACTGGGGGCAAGACTGAGGGGAGAAAGAACCCCAAATATCTTCCTATGTATAGTCGAGCCTCTGGACTTTTGGAAATCTCTGTTTATGGAAAATAAAAGTTCAGTGCTTGGTCATTTCCCTACTACTTCACATCCACTTTGGTGTAACTCTAATGTGGAAATCAACAAAAAATGCACTAACAAAACAACATAGTAAAACCAAACTAGAAATAAATTAGAAAATAGTGTTTTGTAAAAACACTTTTGTAAAAAACATGTTGCTTCCGCATTGATAAAATTGTATCAACTCCACGTAAGCATTTATGTTTGTATTTGACAAATGCTGTATTTATTGCTTTTTGTCCTCAGCACTTTCTACATATAAATAAAAATATATTTTATTGTATTATACTATACAAGCATATACTATATCAATATGCTTATATACTATTAAATAACCTTTATTATACGTTATGCTTCATGTATAAATATAATACTTGGAAACGTTAGGTCCTACTATAACATCCAGTATAGATGAGGAAACAGAGGTATGGAGAGGTTGAATAAAACACGACCAATACCACTCAGGTGGTGGAGGAGTTGCCAAACGTTTGCATATTGAAATATATAGTACTTGAGACTGAAAGAGAAGACTTACAAAGAACACTCTGAGAGAATATGATGTAAATGAAGGCAAGTGGCTTTCAAAATATTCTTACCGGAGTGTTAAGATTTTGGAGGCATGCAGGGGACTGGCAGAGCCAGGAGCGAAGCTTGTTGTTCATTTATCTGCTTTTTACACTGGGCTCTGCTCAGAAAGAAGGTATTCTGTCATTTAAAAGTTTGAATGTCAGTGGTATAGATCAGATATTCCTGTATATATTTGACCACGGTTATTAGCATGTTTCTAAAATGCTGCTGTGTTAGGAAGGACACCGTTTGTGGTACAAGACTGGACAGTCAGGCCTGCTTAAGAATATGATGATCGTGTATGTCACCCAATCTCCTATTGCTTTTGGTAACTCACATAAGCTACAACTGTACCCCATAATATCTAGGTGTTCCGAGAAATGATGTGCACTAAATATAGAAACAGGTGTAAGCGGAGCTGATATTTCTTAGATAAATGCACAGTCACGTTAGCTGACAGCTAGAGGGCCTTAATGTAATGATAAAGCTGTCATTTATCACGTAATATTAATGTAAGTAGTAGTAGTGGCCCGCTTTTCAGAAAGCAAAGACGAAGTGCAGGTGGGTGATCTCCAAGAGCTAACAGGCAGTCTTTCTCTCTATGCGAATATGCTCAGGACTTTTATAAAGATGAGCCCCAACAGTGTATCTGTGAAGCTGTCGATTCCCATGTTTAAACAGTGCAGCAGAAACTAAGGATAGATGATAAAAACCTTGGGGAAGAAAAAGGAAGGCCACTTCTTCCCTCATGCTACCCACTTTCAGATGTTTTCTTACCTTCAGAATAAAAGAATAATAAAGAATTGGAGTTCACAGTCGCTCCGTTTGATACTTAAGTCATTTAAAAATAAACATTTGAAAAGAAGCTGAAGTAGGGGTTTTTCTCTCATTGGCAATAAGGCAGACTCACCCATACAGACACGCATTTAATTGAAAATACTTTTTAATTACTGTGAATTATCTATTTCTTTCTTTACAGAAATACCTTCAGGAAAGGGAGTTGAACTAAACTTTCAACTTATTTTGCTGAGACAATCTATTCCCGACCTGCTCTATAGTTAAGGAAAGACCCTCTGGATGTACTAAAATGTTTTCCTAAATGTATTTTTACAACGTAAACAGAACAACTTTCCCTCAAAAAGCCAAATGCTTGTATTTACTTGTGAATGAGGAAGTTGGTCATTTGCAATCAACCGAACGGTAGTCGATTGTTAAAATCTTATCTCATATAAATAGAATTTGAATGAATTTATAATTTTAAATTTCTATGATTTGTAGATTTCAGGTCATCCTTCATTTTAATCTTTGTTTCTCCTTAGGAAAAATAATGCTTGTCTTTGTCTGACTAGGAAAGAATGCTGGTAATTTGCATATGAGATGTATTTTATTAAGATGTTTTTATCTTTGAAAACTACATCATCTCGGTATTATGTTGAGAAATACAGGTGAAGATTTATTGACTTTTGTCTCTGGTTATATGTTAATCAGTCTTAAAATAATAGAAACATGCTGTCCTGCTACCTACACACTGGGGAACAGTGCTGCCCACAATCCTCAAAAAGTTTAACCTAAATCCAGATCTAGATCTCAGAAAAATATAGCGTGAGATTCTGTTCCTTATGCCTGCTGTGGTTACAGGGGGAAAAAAAAACACACCCTGATCAATTAATTCTGCACTAATTCCCTCAAGACTCTATCCCCTTGGGGGGGAATAATATGAATATGATTTTACTTATTTGAAAAAGGTTGTGCTTATATTCCTGAAAATTGTCCCATTTCTTGGATCCATTTAAAATTTTACTGTTGGCATAGCAACAGATTAACAGATCTACCACAGTTTTTACCACTTGCTTCATTCTTAAGAAAACAAAGTATATATTTATTTTACATTTAATTACATCCTTTCTGTCTTCTTCTATCGGCCTATGCATGTGAGACTAACTTCCTCCCTCATTCCCCTAAGACTTTCAACCGTATATTGTATGTTTATACTTTAGAACTATCATGCTAAAACAGCTCTCTTAAAAAAAAAAAAAAGTGTTTCACTGAGGTAGTTACTAGGTCACGTTCTTATTGTGAAATGTTTATATGTAAATCACCAGACACTTTTAGTATCTGACCTGGGAAAAAATCATCTCATCGATTTTATTTACAGTACTGGATTTGAAAGATTCTATCAAAATATTGCCCAAGTATTTTTCTCCCTTCTCTGATAAATGATGTTAATAAATTCATGGGGCATAAATTAATGTTTTGAGAAAGTACCCAGAATATAATGCCTAAGTAGCTTAGTATATTTTCCCAACTTGTCTTAATAAATCAGAATCTTAATGTCCAGGAACTCAGAAAGCACACCTTTTCCAGATCTCACCATCCCTGCAGGGAAATATTGCTGCCTATCCCTGAAACCCACAGAATCTGCTGAGAACAGGGCTTCTCAACCCTGACTGCACATGGGAAACATCTGTGGAACTTTTAAAATTGCCCAGATCTCTTCCCTTTACTCACACCAGTTCTGTTTTCACTACTCTGGAGTGGGTTTCAAACATGAATATATTTTAGCGCCTTCCCCAGTAATACTAATGTGTAGCCAAGGTTGGGAACTGGTAGCTTAGGACAAGAGAATCAACAGAGATAAACTGGGTACAGGTTCCTCCCACTCTGCCTGCTACTAACCATGGGACGGGGAGGCGAAGGAAAGCTGGAGGCAGGTCATTGAAGATGAAGAGGTCAATAAACTAAGAGGTCAGTTTGTTGAGCTATCAATACTTTATCAATATCATTTTTAAAATGAGATGCCTGAAACAAAACAGTGTCTAGATTTGGTCTGCAGTGTATAGAGTAAGGGAGCTAATACCCTCTTGTTCTGGTTGGCATTTCCTATCTTAAAGTCTATGACTGTATTCATCATTCCACACCTACATCATAATGTGTGTGGTCAACTCTCCTCAAATTAATAAGGGAAAATTAAATAAAACCAAATAAAATTAAGAACAGTTAAGCCTGGTTTCTCCCATCTTGAATTTGTAGAATTAAATTTCCAAAATGACATAGAATCTTATTTGTTTTTTTTTTAGGATTTTATCGTATTCTGTCATCTAAGTTTGATCCTTCAAAACACTCACTTCCTCTTCTGTCTTGTGTGATATGCAAGGTCTCCAAAATAGGAAAATGACTCCCTAGAAACCCAAAAGTTTGGATTATTTTCTGAATGTCGTATCTAAATGTATGTGGAAAAGTTGCTTAATTCTTATCATTCATCTTATTTAGGAAAATAAGAGGTGTCATTCTGGGCCAGACTAATTTCATGTAGCCAGGAAATGGCATCATGGGGTGTCCTTCAGAACAAATACTGTAATACATTCATTAAATTCCCCAAATATCATTAGTATATAGCATAAACATATTTATGGCCTGTGCAAAGGTTTTAAGCTTCTCAAACCTCAAGACTTGGTATTTGTTGAGTGAAAATTTTAAAATTACATACAATTGCTCCCTTGCTTACTTAAATTAAAAAAAAGAAAGGGTACTAGATTTTTCTTCTTCTTTCTTAAAGAATTTGGCTACTATGACTACTAGTCTTATACCCTTTTTCCCCAATTGTTTTCTAATGTACCTTATAAAGTTGCCATTTATGAGGAAATACCAGATTTTAAATCTGACACTCATTGAACATAGCTTCCTAAGCAACTTTAGAAATTAGTTCTGGAAACCCCAAAAATAATAGCATCATAATTACTGCTAAAAATAAAACCAGTGAATGAGATTTAGGATTTTTTTTTTTTTGTTCTTAGAGTATATCCCACAAAGGATGTGCAGAAGGTTTTATTCAAAAGACACTTAAAATAAATCTTTCCTCTAGATGATTATATTACCAATTTAAGGCAGAATTGGGTTCACCTGTTTTATTTTTTCAGCTTTAGAGTTAGCTTTTTTTTTTGTATTTGTTTTTCATTCAGTGCCATATTTACATGGTTTTAAGGTCATGATTATATTTAAAGACATAGAGAAGTCTCACTTATATCTCTATTGCCTTCACTCTTTTTCCTCCCTCAATGCATAGTTGTTTCTTTTATCAAAAATAAATAGGGGTATTTCTCTTTATATACTTTTCTCTTTTCTTGTACACAAACATTATATGTGTGTGTATATTTTTCTCTCTTCTTATGCAGAAGGCAGCATACTGTATACACTGTATTGTATCTTACTTTTTCATGTCGTAATTATGTCCCGAAGATCACCCAATAGCAGTATGTAGGGATCTTTCTCACTTCTTTTATGTCTGCATTTTGAGGAGGTGCCATAATTGATTCAAACCATCTCCTGTTGATGAACGTCTGGGTTGTTTGCAGTCTAATATCATTACAAAATACTACCATAATCAATAACTGTGCAAATGTTGTTTTATATATGTAAGGAAATATCTTTATGTGGATTTCTAGAGGTGAGACTGCCTAAATCAAAAGGATCTTACCTCTGTCATTTTGGCTGGTAACTTTATTCTTGCATTCCTGAAATACACTCTATTTAGGAATGAATGGTATATATTTTTCTGTGTTATTGAATTGTTTGATAACATTTTATTTAAGAGTTTATTAAGGACTGAATTGTGTTCTTCCAAAGTTGGTTAAGTTGGAGCCCTATCCCCCAATGCCACTGCATTGGGAGATAGGGCTTTTAAAGAGTCAATTAAGATTAAATGAGGTTATAAGGGTGTGGCTCTACTCTGACTTGTGTCCTAATAAGAGGAAGAGACAACAGAGGTGTGTGTGCAGAGAGAAAAGGTCATGTGAGGGCATAGCGAGAAGGTGGCCATCTGCCAGCAAAAGAGAGAAGCCTCAGAAGAAACCAAACCTGTCAGCACCTTGATCTTGGACTTCCAGGCTCAAGGGCTGTGAGGAAGTAAATTTTTGTTTAAACCACCCAGTTGGTGGTGTTGTGTTATGGCAGCCCTAACAAACTGATATAGTGTAGTTTATAATATAATATAATATAATATAATATAATATAATATAATATAATATAATATAATATAATAGTGACGTTTGATATGGGTTGCTTTTGTTTGTGCAGTTTTTTTCTCAGTTTGGGTATATATATTATAGTCATTTCATTTAAAAAGGTACTTAGGTATTTTCCTTGTTTCTGTGCTCTGGAACAGCTTATGTGAGATTGGGATTATCTGATTTTTGAAGTGTGATATAGTTCCCCTGAGAAACCATCTGGGGCTTATGGTTTTTTGGAGACTGGCTTTTGGATACCTTTATTTCATCTTTCAAATTGGACTCTATATTTTGTTCTGCATTAGTTTCCTTTGTTTTAAAATTTATTTGCATAAAGTGAAAAGATTTTTAAATTTTCTTCTATTTAAATGGTTATTTTGTCCTTGTCATTTCTTGATTGCATGTACTTCCTTGTTTTTTTTTCTTGTTTAGATTAGCTGCTGTTGGTATATGTTATTAAAATTTTCAAAGAACCAATTTTATTGATTAGCTGTCTTATTTTTCTAATTCTTAGTAATTTTTGCTTATTTTCCTTATTCTTTCTTTTAGTTAAATTTTTGTTTTCTTTCTTTCTACCTTTGCGTTAGAAGTTAATTTTATTTATTTTTATCATTTTTTTAATTAACATAAATATTGAAAGCAATGAATTTTCCTCTGAGCACTGTTTTACTTATAGGCCACAGATCAGATATCTGTGTAATTTATATTAATATTATTTTAGACATTCTGTAATTTATGTTTACATTTTACCTTTTCTCCAAGAGGTATTTAATAGAATTTTCTAAGTGGAAAGGTGGCTTGTTTTTGTTTATGATTTTGTTATTAATTTGAATTATATTGTACTGTGATAAAAGATACTGTTTCTGTTATTTTTACTTAATGGAATTTATTAAAGCTTTCTTTGTGGTCTAATACCTATTAGCGTTCTGTACACACTGGAAAAGAATATTGGATGCAGGAGGGATATGGAGACTTTCTAGGTTACTCAGTTTTAATTGTTCCCTCCTTTGCTATAGTGGAGGGGGAAGGGCTCTTATTTTTTTTAAGGAGTCCCCCTCTTACCTTTTACTTTTTTACTCTTGGTGTGTCTCCTAATCTTCCTGAGATCTTTCTTCAAAGGGGCACTCATGCTCGTGTATTTACTTCTTCTGTTCACCTCTAGGGGACACTCTAACTGCTGCATACCTCCATTTCCAGGGTGTTGCCTTTCCCCAGAGTGCCATGCATACTTTCCAAGGCCCTTTTGTTCGCAACCATTTACTTGGATCTACCGTGTCTCAGACCTCCCAGCAGTTCCCACTCAGGGAAGGCATTCCTTTCTGTGGTGGAATCCTAGTTGAAGTTATCTTTGTTTTGCCAACCTGGGACCCCACAGCACTCTTCTCCCTTCCTCGCAGTCCCTGCCTGTGTTAAGAATGAAGAGTCTGAAATTCTACCCTACTCCTAAGCTAACCTGCAAGTTTTATGGATGCTGGTAGAAGACACATGACTCTTGGATCAGAGATGAAGGACTGTTTATTATTAGCCACAGCAATAGCAATGATTAGAGTGTCAGCATTTTTTGTGCTGGTTCTCTAAACCCAATTTCCACAGAGCAATGTAAAGAGGGCCGTAGTGTGTCTACACATGAGGTTGGTTGTTGTATAGGATGGGGACCATAAGCTTTGCAAACCCAAATCTTTACACTGGGCAGTAAATAGGCTACACTACATTCCAGGTGGTGACACTATATTTATCTTCCAAGCAAACCAGACTTTTTTCCGCCCCCATGGGGAAATACTGTCTCTGTCTTCTACAGCTGTTTGCTATACAAACATCACTGAAAAGATAATCTGGAACAAGGTGCAATTCAGTCCTTGCTCACGAAATGTGCAGAAACTCAAGACCTCACGGCGAATTGTCTCCCAACAGTGACTCTACACTGGAGGATGCTCAGAGGCTGCCTCTGCTAGTGTCAGGTTTTAGTTTTCCCACTTATATGTAAATTGAAAATTTTCTTCCTGTCCCCTAGTAAAGCTGTTGGTATGGGCTATAGATATTATCTGCTTTGTTTTTATCCCAAATGGGTTTTGGAAGATGGCTAGTGATTTAAATTTGGGGACAGTCATTATCCTACAGAAATCTGGACCCTATCTGATTACCTTATTAATTTCATAGTAAACATTATCTACTTAATAATAATTATATAAACACTTTACATTGTTCTAAATTTTTAAATTCATCTATAGACAAAATGTGGAAAGCAAAAATAAATATAGAATAGAATGTAAATATTACACAACTCAAAAGATGAATAATTGTTTAGCCAATAGAAGTTGATAGGAAACAGGCAGAAGAGATGAAGATGTAGATGTGTTAATTTCTTCATCTTAAATAGTGTGTAGTAAATATATATTGCTTACCAATTATAGATAAAGACCAAATGGAGGGTTGAAGGTAATATTTCATGATAGAATGTGCTATTGAAAAATTAGAAATATAGAAAATATAAACAGAAAAATTGAAATTATGTGACCTGACTAAGAAAAATAAGAAGTGGGAGGAAGAGAGGCATGAGAGATATAATTGGTTTAAATTCTTTATTTTCACAGTTGGGAAGTTACTAGATACTCTCTGAAAGTGATAAAGACATGGAGTTATAAACATTTTATTTAAAAATAATCAACATAAAAAATAAAACCAGAAATTATTAAAAAGAATTTCCTCTGGTAATGGAATAGGAGATGATTTGTGAATGGAACATTTAGCTTTTTATTTTATACTCTTCTGTACTATTTTGAATTTTTGTTTTACCAAATATATGTATGGTTTTATAATTTAAAACAATTTTATAATTTAAAAAAATAACATTTTAAGGGCTGAGGATTTACCTCTAACAAAATGTCAGTCAATGCAGAAATCATTAGAAGGTTAGGGGCTTCTTCTTCAAGAGAACTAGATTATGGTTTGCTATCATATAGAATCCACAGGTTTTCAGCTAAGGACACATAGTCAAAGGCCTGAATGAGACATTATGTTTATGGCCTTAGGCTAGAGAACAAGAGACTGGACCAAAACCAAAACACATTCTGTAGACAAAGTGTGCCATTTCCTAGACTGTTGTAAATGCAGCCATGAAACTATGCAAAAGAAATGCAGGGACTCTCATTAACTATGAGAATGTGGAGGGCTAGTGGCACCCAATATTACAGTTGTGCTGTTCAGAAATGAGAAGGGGAAATAAAATACTACACTCAGTTGATCTTACTTATTAATTTCTGGAGTTTTATCTTCAGCCCCAAAATGCATTATTAAATGAGGCCTTGTCTATCTTAGTAGAGCTTTTGTAATAAGCAGAAAAGAATGGAGTATTTATATCTGTGTTTCATTTTTTTTTATAATAATATTTTTTATTATATTATGTTAGTCACCATACAGTACATCCCTGGTTTTTGATGTAAAGTTCCATGATTGCGTATAACACCCAGGGAAGTGCCCTCCTTACTACCCATCACCAGCCTATCCCATTCCCTATTTACCGCCCAGTATAAGTGCCCTCCTTACTACCCATCACCAGCCTATCCCATTCCCCCACCCCCCTCCCCTCTGAAGCCCTCAGTTTGTTTCTCAGAGTCCATAGTCTCCCATGCTTCATTCCCCCTTCTGATTACCCCCCCCATTCTTTATCCCTTTCTTCTCCTACCGATCTTCCTAGTTCTTATGTTCCATAGATGAGAGAAACCATATGATAATTGTCTTTCTCTGCTTGACTTATTTCACTTAGCATTATCTCCTCCAGTGCAATCCATGTTGCAGCAAATGTTGAGAAATCACTATTTTTGATAGCTGAGTAATATTCCATTGTATATATGGACCACATCTTCTTAATCCAGTCATCTGTTGAAGGGCATCTCGGCTCCTTCCACAATTTAGCTATTGTGGACAATGTTGCTATAAACATTGGGGTGCTTATGGCCCTTCTTTTCACTACGTGTGTATCTTTGGGGTAAATACCCACCTCCACACTGTTTTCCAGAGTGGCTATACCAACTTGCATTCCCACCAACAATGTAGGAGGGATCCCCTTTCTCCACATCCTCTCCAACAATTGTTGTTTCTTGCCTTGTCAATTTTTGCCATTCTAACTGGCGTAAGGTGGTATCTTAGTGTGGTTTTGATTTGAATTTCCCTGATGGCTAATGATTTTGAACATTTTTTCATGTGTCTGATAGCCATTTGTATGTCTTCATTGGAAAAGTGTCTATTCATATCTTCTGCCCATTTTATGATTTGTTTATTTGTTTCTTGTGTATTGAGTTTGAGAAGTTCTTTGTAGATCTTGGATATCAGTCTTTTATCTGTAGTGTCATTTGCAAATATCTTCTCCCATTCCGTGGGCCACCTCTTAGTTTTTTTGACTGTTTCCTTGGTTGTGCAGAAGTTTTTATCTTGATGAAGTCCCACAAGTTCATTTTATCTTTTGTTTCTCTTGCCTTTGGAGATGTGTCATGAAGAAGGTTGCTTTGGCCGATGTCGTAGAGGTTGCTGCCTATGCTCTCCTCTAGGATTTTGATGGATTTCTGTCGCACATCGAGGTCTTTCATCCATTTGGAGTTTATCTTTGTGTATGGTATGAGAGAGTGGTCAAGTTTCATTCTTTTGCATGTAGCCATCCAATTTTCCCAGCACCATTTATTGAAGAGACTGTCTTTTTTCCACTGGATATTTTTTCCTGCTTTATCAAAGATTAGTTGCCCAAAGAGCCGAGGGTCCATTTCTGGGTTCTCTATTCTGTTCCATTGGTCTGTGTGTCTGTTTTTGTGCCAGTACCATGCTGTCTTTGTGATCACAGCTTTGTAGTACAACTTGAAATCTGGCATTGTGATGCCCCCAGCTTTGTTTTTCCTTTTCAACACTTCCTTGGCGATTCGTGGCCTTTTCTGGTTCTACACAAATTTAAGGGCTGTTTGTTCCAGTTCTTTGAAAAATGTCATTGGTATTTTGATCAGGATAGCATTGAACGTGTAGATTGCTCTGGGTAGCATGGACATTTTAACTATGTTAATTCTTCCGATCCATGAGCATGGAATATTTTTTCCATCTTTTTATGTCTTCTTCAATATCTTTCAAGAGTGATTTGTAGTTTCTAGAATATATCTGTTTCAATTCCATTCTCTTCTCACTAAAATTCTTGCACTATTTAGATCCTCTTAGGCTTAACTTTTTCATCAGAAAAATGCATATGGGGGATGCCTGGGTGGCTCAGTTGGTCAAGCACCTGCCTTTGGCTCAGGTCATGATCCCGGGGTCCTGGGTTTGAGTCCCACATCGGGCTCCTTGCTCAGCGGGGAGCCTACTTCTCCATGTGCCTGCTGCTCTTGCTGCTTGTGTGCTCTCTCCCCTCCTCTCTCTCTCTCTGATAAATAAATAAATAAAATATTTAAAAAGGAAAATAAATAAATAAATAAAATATTTAAAAAGAAAAATGCATATGGTACTTGTAATTTCATGGAGTTGTTTTAAAAACTGAATGAGATAGGAGACCAATACAGCTGCTTTCTCAGCCTCATTAGCCTGGCTTTTGCCTTTATTATAGAAGATGTAAAGTAGGAGATTCTATATTGTTAAAATCAGAAAATGGTGAGTACATTCATCAGTTCTTCCAATACATGTTTATTGAAGGATTACTATACACTTCACTGTGCACTGTGCGAGGAACTGGGCTACATGCTTGAGAAAACCAGGCAAGATGACCACCCTCATCAAGCTTATCCTCTAGTAGGGAAGATGGACATTGACCCAAAGTATCCTGTAATAATTACAGACTGACATAAGTGTAGCGAAGGAACCCAGTTTAGTGATACCAGGTAACAAAGGAACAAGGTTTAAACTAAACATTCAGGAAAAGCTTCTCAGAAAAAGGGATACTTAACCTGAATATGAGGAATTTATAAGAATTGTATAGAAAAAGAAAGGAGTTTTCTGGGCAGAAGGAGCAGTATGAACGAAGGTCACGGGCTAGAGGACCAAACCGTAACAAGGTCAAGGACGCCAAAGCAGGCTGTGTGAGTGGTGCAGAGAGTGAGGGTAGAACAGTGAGGGGCTGGCTGGGGCAAAGGGTATACTCCTTCTGGTCCCCAAGGACACCTGCTACTTTGCCCTGTAAACATTTGATACATACGTGATGAAAATAATAATCTCTGGGTTTTTTAAAGCACTTTTTCTGTGTTAAGCACTTTACATGTATCAATTCATGGAAATCCATCAACCCTCAAAATGTCCTTGAGAAGTAGCTGTATCCCTGTTTTACTGAGGGGGGAACAGCTGGTTATGTGGCGGAGGTTAGGTTGGAAGCCAGTTGCTAGGGTCTGTTCTCTTAGTCGTCACACTGTAATTAATGCCTCTAAGGAATGGATGAGTGAATGAATGAATGAATGAATGAGTGAAATCATTTTGATTTGAGATCATCCGGACTAAAATGTGAGCATGTTTTCTTTGGACTTTTGTACATTAGTTTGATGACTTCCTGCATTTGGTGAGCACTTTATTACGAGCTAAAATAAGGACTATTTACTGAGCACTTATGTGCCAGGCACTATGCAAAACCTATACACGCATTATTTCAGTTGTTTATATAACCATAAACCAAGTTAGTCTGTGAACTCGTTGAGATGGGGGCCTTGACTTATTCATCTTGGAACCAACAGTGCTTGGCCTATTGTTTGTCTTCAATAAATCTGCTTTTCCTTTTCTGTCCGTTCACTCCATATTTAAGTGCAATTTTAATTGCTTAAGTGCAGGGAGAAGGAGTAGGTGACCTTTTAAGAACTTCCAGAAGCCGTAATTCTGAATGTCCAATCAAACTGCTGTTAACTCAGACTGCATTTTAGTATGTAGCAGCAGGCTTAGTTAATTGAAAGATTGTCCTTAAATTCAAAAAAGGCTGATGCAGAAAGATGCTTATAATTTTCAGCCAAATGTACTTTCTCTAAAATGTGCTTTCACATGCCTAATGAAGTTGTTTACTCTGATACTCCATCCACACTGAAAAGAGTTGGAAATATATATTTTTAAAGAGGAGATATTGTTGCAAGACTTTTATGGTTATTTATCTGGGTTCTAATCCACCTGAAATGATTCTATCCTCAGGCATGCCTCAGGCCAAAACAATGTGAGAAGAGCTAAGGCTGACCACAACCCCCAGTTCCCCATATCCTTCTATTTATAAAACTAACATCATAAAGAGAGGTTGCAAAATATTGAGGTTCAAAATTAGTTGCAATAAAATAAATTCTAAGCATATAATAGGGCATTAAAAAAAGTGATTGCTACAATACAAGTCAGATCACCTACAGTTAAATATATACATATAATGTATATTACTTATAAGGCTATTAATCCAATTTAACAACATCTAGGGCATTTATGTTAAGAAATTGCCAAAAAGCACTAAATGGAATTTACAGAGATGAATAAAAAGCTTAATTATGAAGTAGACTTGGGATATTCCAGTTGGTAAATGAGGCTGTGAAATTGCCTTTTGTTAAAGAGGAGTATTAATGACTATGTTAGTACTTGACTAATATTTTATGATACTTAGTCTGCTGGTATGTGAAATGCTTCATACATCATCCTAAATGATAGTTTAGAAATAGTTTTAATGCCTATTTTATACCTCGCTAGTGAATTACAATCTGTTGATACTGAATATCTGTTAGAATAATTAAAAAATGCAATATGTATGGTTAATGATAATCAAGAGAAATTATTGAAGCTTGCACAATGTCCTTTTAATCAGTGTATTCTGATTGCGGTATGTATGTGATATCTGATCAGATGGAAAGCTGTAAACCATATCCTGGCAGTCACCAACACACATTTAGATGCCAAAAATACTCACAATTTGATAAAAACATGACAGAGAGGGCAAGGGAAACTTGATGTCCACCAATATTTACTTTCAAAGAAGCTGAAGTTTGACTATAAAAAGAATCAAACACAGTATTACTTGCAAAGAGAAGCTTTGCAAAATGAATTTTCATAAAATTAGATAAGGAGGTTTTGCTGTATTCACTCCTCCTGTGGTCCTCTGTGTTTCCCTTTGCCTCCTCCATGTAGGGTTAGTCCACAGTTTAGTTCTTAGCTCTTTGGTCTCTTGTTGTTACAGCTGCTTTGAATTTAGGGGTTACATCTTCAACTTTTATCCTTATGTGAATAATACTTAAGTCCCACACTCTCAAACTTGGCTTTCACAACTTCAGTCTCCTACCTCTTGCTTCTAGAGGAGCGTTTCAACTTGATTCCCCAGCTATCCCTTCCATTTATTTAGTGTCTAAAATTGCACTTGTCATTCTTCCTGGCTCCTCTTTTAGGCATCTCTCTCTGTCAGTAACTCCCAAGCTAGTATTTCAGCTCAGTCCCAGAGTGCTTATTTCTGTCAAAATGGCCACCTCTCTTTCCCACCCAGGCCTGAGAACCTTAGGATGTCTGCTTAGCCCACGCTATGAATGTTGGTGTCACAGCTAGCTGAGACTGGGGTAGATGCTGGAGATAAACAGATGAATAAAATCTACTTCCTGCTCTCAAGATGCTCTCAGACCTGCACATCGGTTTCCTTCCCTGTGTCATTAACCACGTGACACTCCACTGTGACACTGTATGAATATGAGCAAAGTGCTTCAAAGGCCTTGGGCCTAGAATTATTGGAGGACTTCCATAAGAAGGAATCCCCCAAGAGTCTGGATTTATACAAGTTTTGAAGGCCGAGATTCCCATTGAGAAGAAGTGGGTGGGAAAGAGACTTGCATGACAAAAACTAGATTTTCTCTGTAATTCCTCTTGTATTTTTTCACTCCTGCCTGTATACTGCTAAAACCTAGTCTAGACTTTAATAGACTCAGGATTGGGGGCGGCAATCTCTTCAAGTTCTGGTTTTAGGCTTAGTCTTCTTCTAACCTAGAAACATGACAGATACACTAATTTTCCCCAAATTTGCTTACATTCTATAATGTTTTATCATAATTTGATTCAGAAGTCATAACCTAAAAATCAGTGCCTTTATAGTCTGACACTCAACTTCCATTGTAATTTTATTTCTTATCAATAGAATGCAGTGAACAATAAATTAATGAAACAAAAAACCCAAGAAAATTTATATGTTCTCCGAAAGGGACCTACTTGTTTTCTAAGGATTAAGTGGGGGATGGGAGGTTTATGTAGCTTGTAGTTCTAGAGTAAAGAGAGACCTGAGTTCAAATTCTGACTGTGTGTCTTTGGACTAGGTTATTCCACCTCTAATGCATTAGAGTCCTCATTTGAAAAGGAGATGATTGTAAAAGGAGATGATTCGTAAATACATATTATGTGTGACTCTGAGCCAGGAATTCTTTCAGGCACTAGGGATATTGTGCTTGAACAAGTCTTAGCCTTCCTGGAGCTTGCATTAAAGAAGTAAACAAGTTAATAAGTGAGATGGGTTTCCCATAATGAAACTGTTGTGAAGAGAATGAATCAGACTAATAGAGTGGGAGACGAGGATGGGAGTGGTGGGAAGGCCATTTTAGATAGCATGGTCATGAAGGGGCTCACTGTGCTACTAATCTCATGGAGTTGCTGTGAGCGTTAAATGAGATAACAGTGCCAGGTTTGTAGTGGTCTTTCAAGGAATCCTAGCTATGTTATTACCTGTTTTGAACTGTCTGAATCTTGCCTTCTACTCCCCGTCTGGTATGTGCATCTTCCCCTCTGGTCATTCCCTGCAACTTCTTCAAGGCATGTTTGAAGCCCTGTCTCCTTCACAGCCTTGCCACCTTCATGCTCTTGCATTATGCTTTCCAAACCCCAGGAACCAACAACACTCTGACTTAAAAGTACTTGCATGTATTTGGCATTTAATCATGTGTAGCCTTTAGACTTCTTCTGACTCACATTACTCTGAATTTTTGTGTTATGATTTAACTTTCCTGAAATGAGTATTTGTTCTTCCCAAGTCATATATAAGTTCTCAAAGGACAGGGCAAGACCTGTGCTTTGGGCTTAAAAAAATGGAAAGATTATGTATATTAAAGAGACTTAATAGATATTTACCTATACATTAACAAAATACTTTAAAGCCTTGACTAAAAGCCCCCAGAGTAGAAGGAATTACTCTGCATATGGAGTTACGTGGCCTGGAGACCTGGAGATTGGTATGGGCAGTTTAGATCAATATTTAGATTGGCCTTTAAAGTTTGAGGATATAAATTCACAAAAAAATTCTAGTTTGATGGCTTTTTCTCGCTGTGAAAATATATCCTGTTTTGTAGCACTTTCAATAGTATTTTATATGCTTATCAGAATATTGTATTATAACAAAGGTGATGCCACATATAGCATGCTAAGTGAGAGTGAGATTTACATTCCTAACTTGAAATGCTGTTTATTTAAAGAACATAGACAATTTGAAGAACATGAGAGTTTAGGACTGTGTATTATTGTTTTGCTGCAGGAAAAAAAAGAAGCTGAAAAAAAAATGGCAGCCACAGCACTTTATGTCCACAGCTATCATCTCGATGAAGCTATGGTGTCTGGTTCATTTCCCAAATTAGGTAATTGCAGCCATGAAGAAATACTGATGTTTCCTCGGTGTCAGGGAGTCAATAACATCATCTTTGTGTACAAAGCACAACCCATAAATGCTAAAGTTTCTCTGTGTTTTTCTGTGTAATTCTCTTTTCATGAAATGAACTCTTACCCATCAGAACAAACAAATACCGCACCAGCTCTTCATATACACAGCCAGAGAAGGGCAAGCAATTATTCAGCATCCGAGGCTCAGTTATCATCGTGTGTGCGTGTGTGTGTGTGTGTGTGTGTGTGTGTGTGTGTGTGTCTGTTTAAAGTATTTGTCCAGTTTCTTTTGTTTCATGTTCACTTGGTCTTTCTTACAAACAAGACAATAGCTTAAAGAAACACAGGAGCAATATGGTAGAAAAAGAAACTAAAGAAAAACCAAAGGGTAGAAAATAAAAACCATTAAAAAAAAATCATCATCCAGGAATAACCATTGGTTTCTTATTACGTATTTGCTCACATGAATTTCTATGTATGAATTTCTATAGTTTTGTAAAGGTTGCATTTTATTCAAACTGTTGGTGACCTGCTTTTTCCCTTAATAATGTTCTGTGAACATTTCCATGTCCCCAAATACTCCACAGTAGTGTCATTTTTATGGCTTCCTGGATCTCTTTTACAGACATGCCCGAGTATATTTAGCTAATACCCTGCTTTTGTTCATTTATTATGTTTTCGGTTTTTTCCTCTACAATACAATGATCAATACAGATTGTAGTTTAATATAGTCTTGATTTTTCTTCTGATTCTTGTTATTTCATGTGGGTGTGTTTATGAATGTATCTATATGTGTGTACACACACACACACACACACACACACACGTTAGGCATAGCTTCTGAGTTACTACTAGGGTTTAGCTACATAGTCATCAATCCATGATCCCTAATATGACATCTTTGAGGCCAGATGTGCTATTATAATTTAGAATTTTAGCATTTAGAGAGTGTGTATACCATGTATTATGTGCATTGCTGGTGGGGGCTGAGGCAACATCCGGAAACCAAACTTACAAATATTTCTAAAATAAAATGTAGGAGCATTCACACTAAATGGATGAATAAGGTCATGTAATTTGAGTCACATTTTGCCACCACAGGAATTTTGGAATTATCTTATGAAAATATTTGGTTTTCTGATCTGTTTGGGTTTTAGAATTGTGGATGAAAGATTGGAAACCTGTAGTACTGATAAAATTCATTTCAAATGCAGACTGATGTTTAGAGTCAAATGATGAAACTATAATGCAGTTCACATTTTATACTTTCTTATTTCAATAAAATAATATCAAAAATTCCTGGAGGGGAAAATCTGCTTAATATGCCTCTTTTCTTTTTCTCTAAATTTGGTCTTAGGAAGGTGCACAAAATTCTTCCCAGTCTAAATCTGATTGAAATTACAAGAGCTTTTGAGTTTCTTAAGGAGGACTTTCTCTTTCTTTTCTTTTTCTTTTTTCTTTTCTCTTCTTTTCTTTTCTTTCTTTCTTTCTTTCTTTCTTTCTTTCTTTCTTTCTTTCTTTCTTTCCTTCCCTTCCCTTCCCTTCCCTTCCCTTCCTTCTTTGACAATTAGCCCTAATCTAGAATAATCAAATTCTGTATAGCACATAACCTTTTCAGATTCGGAATTATTTAAGGATACTAAGCAAAACATATAAAGATGACTAGCAAGTAGGAGAAGAGAAAACCCGATTGAGTGTGATACTAGCTGCATGACATGGTCTGAACAGTACTTACAGGAAGAGCCCCACCTACCACACAGTGGATGGAGCCTTCATCATGAGTAGGAGGCTCACACCAGTGGTCATACAAACTTGTGTCTACTGGGGGATCCTGCAGGATATGTAGACAGGGATCCTCTAGCTGCTGGGGGTAATGATCCCCAATAAATGCCTGTAAGCACAAGGCGAGATATCGCAGGTGTAGTTCTTCTGAGCAACTGCAGCAGCAGCAGTAACCCGCGATGAGAGCGTCTCTGTGTTGCTGTTTCGTGGAGGGTATCCCTGGTCTAGCCTGCAGCAGAAGGATGAAGTTTTTCAACCCCAGCAGAAATGAATGGAAATCCTAATACTCCTTGGGTTTAAGTGAAAGAAGATCAAATGGGCAAATGACATTTTTTTTCTTATAGATATCCAGACTAGGGGGATTCGATAACTGCTCTCTATTTACCAGTGTATGGTAGAGATTCCGTGGATCTTGAAGTCGCTTCACTGTTTCAGAACTGCCAATTTGGAACATCATTATCTCCATCTAAAAGCTTAAAAAGTCTCATAAAAATTTAAGGCTATTACAGCCTAGTATCTTATTTCCTTAAGGGGAGGGCTGCTGGTCCCCAAACCAAGATTTTTGAATCATGGTTAATAAACATACAAATCTTATCAATCCAAATGTAAGTGAATAGGTAGTATTTCCCAAAGGGAAAAATAATTGTACAAATGCCATAATATTATATATTAATTTATTATTATTACTGTTGTTATTGTTATTATTATTATTATATATGGTCCTATTATCTTTAGACAGGATTTTTTTGTCTGAGATTGCTGTGATCAGTTCTCTCTTTTTTTCTTTTTTAAAAAGATTTTATTTATTTATTTGACAGAGAGAGAGAGCACAAGCAGGGGGAGCAGCAGGCAGAGGGAGAGGGAGAAGCAGGCTCCCTGCTGAGCAGGGAGCCAGTGTGGGGTTTGATCCCAGGACCTTGGGATCATGAGCTGAGCTGAAGGCAGATGCATAATGACTGAGCCACCGAGGCGCCCCCAGAAATGGCTGTGATCAGTTCTTAAACCAGAGGAGTCTGCAGCCTGATGACAGGTCAGGAATTGGCAGAGTCCCAGAGGGCACGCTTTAGGAAGTATCTGGGTGATAGATGTGAAATTAAAAAACAGAAAAAGAGGGTTGTTTTTGCCTTTGTTCACTGTCACATACGTTAAAGTCTGGAAGTGTTCTAGCATGCACATGTAGCTTTCTTAGGGGAAATTTAGATGACAAATCAATAGAAGTTTAGAGTCTCATAGGAAGTGTATGATCATTGAGGCAGGGGGAAAAAACAAACATGTAAAGACAACCTCAAGTCAATAAACTACATGCTTAGTTACATATGATTAGTGTGTAAGTTATGGCATGAGTGATGTTGAGTCTATGCAATTATCTTTGAAATCCAGACAGGGCAACTCTAGTTTGCAATTGTCTTCAGGGGCTCAGGGTTGGAGGAGAATCGCAAGGGGAGAGGACTAAACGTTGGGCAGGAGAGGAGGGAGGTCATTCCAGGCAGAGAGGAGTGTTGGGTGACTAGGTGAGCTGCACACAGCTAAAAAGACATCCATGCTCTTGTGTCCCCTCCCGCAGCAGTCTCCATGCTGCGTGTGATGAGTAATTTATCTCTAGGTCTTCAAAGTAATTTGATTTCATCATTTTTGGAGGCACAGTCTCTGCTAAAAGGCACACCAATAACTTCAAAAAAGGTATTAAATTAACTGTGTATTATTTACCGCAAGTGTATTTCTCTGGTATAAATCTGCCTGATTCATGGAGCAGGATGAGAAAACAGTTTATTGCCATTATATATTGTTTAGGGATGAAGGTTACAATCTGTCACAATATCTCTTTGAGTCCAAATTCTGGCTAATTAATTCTTTTTATGATGATAAATTTCATTTTATGCTTCACTTGTGTTATATTTTATCTCGTAAAAATGTAATAATAAATGAATATAATAAATACAGTATGAACAAATAATTATTTTATGATTCATTTTTATTATATGATTCATATTTTAGTCAGTGTTTTTGATAATGTGCTAGGTTTACTAATATTTATTTTTAATAAAAAAGAGATTGCTGAATTGATTGTGAGTAAGGTACAGTGTGGTGTTTAAGAACAGATCAAAAAGGCTGGGATTTCAGTTGCACGTTCACCACTTGCAGCTCTATGATTTTTGCAGGTTACTTAACTTCCCCAGCCGTCAGTTTTCTTATTTGTACGACATAGTAACAATACCTACACTTGCTCTGAAGGTGAAATGAGGTAAGATGTGTAGTTGCACGGCCTGACCCGTATTTTCAATAAGTGCTGATTACTTCTGTTGTTATTGTTGTGAAGACGTTATGATGCCTTTAGTTTTAGCTGCTATAGAATCTAGTGACTTTATAAATGATTTCACTTCTTTGAGTGGTGTTTTCTCCAGTTGTACAGTTTTGCCCAGAAGGTCTTTCGGTTTCCTTAGCTGGAAAGTACTATGAATCCATTCTGCATTTCCACAAGCCCTTCAACAAAATCCTTAAGTGAAAAGAGAAATGACCTACAATAATGTAACAAATATGTTTTGACATTTGACATTTTTTCTGGGCTAAGAAACATGATTAGATAACTGCAATTCTTTGGGGTTAAAGTAATAAAAAGGTAAATTCTTCGTTTCTGTGGAGAATGGGTTTGTTGTTGCTAGCTACTGAATTCTTAAGAACATGGACATTCAGAATAAACTGTATTAATACCTTGAAATGACTTAGTTAACGTTGTTATTTTTCATATGTCATATTTTCTTATTATAGAAAGAACAGCCCTTCAGTGTTAACTGAGAAAACTTTCATTTGGAGCTATATTAGGAAGTGACTTTTTAAAGAAAATATTTTATTTAATAAAATCAATCATCACATGAGAAGCAAAACTACCGTCAACAGAGCCAGTAAGCTTAGCGGGGATATGTATGGACTTTGGAACCCAATGCCACAGGTTTATTTCAGGATACCCCTCGCCATCATGTTGGGCAAGTTGTTTAACCTCTCTATATGGTCCTTGCTGTCTTTGAAAAAAAATTTATGCATATATAAATATATTGAAAATATATAAAACAGCTTTATTGAGATATAATTCCCATCCCATACAATTTGCCCGTTTGAAGTGTACAAGTCAGTGGCTTTTAAATATATTCTCAGAATTTTGCAATGTTTGCCACAACTAAAGTTTTTACCCTCAAAAAAAAAAAAAATCCTATACCCAGTAGCATTCACTGTCCATTCCTCCAACCTCATCTGTCTTAGGCAGCTACTACCCTATTGTTTTAATAGCTTTGCTGATTCTGGATATTTCATATGAGTGAAATCATGCAAAATACATCTTTTGGGTCTAGTTTCTTTCATTTAGCATAGTATGGACAAGGTTCATCTATGCTGTACTATTTATCAGCAGTTAATTCCTTTTTATTGTCAAGTAATATATTTTTGATGGATATATTGTATTTTACTTACCCAGTCATCAGTTAATAGACATTTGGGTTATTTCCACCTTTTGGCTGTTTATAAACATCTCTCTAAGTTTTTGTGTAAATATGCATTCTCGTTTCTCTTGAGTATATACATAGGGAGTAGAATGCTGGATCACATGCTAACCCCATGTTTAATCTTTCAAGGAAGTGCCAGACTGTTTTCCAAAGATACTGCGCCATTTTACATTCCACCAGCAGTGTACATGGGTTTTAATTTCTCCGCATCCTCACCAACACTTGCTATTACCTGTCTTTTTGATTATAGCCATCATAGTGGTGTCAAGTGGTATCTCATTATGGTTTTAATTTGCATTTGCCTGATAACTAATAATCTGGAGCATCTTTTATGTGTTTATTAGCCATTCGTATGTCCTTGGATAAATGTCTATTCAGATCCTTCGTCCATTTTTAAATTGGGTTATTTCTTTAATATCATAAGTTTGAGATACTTATGTGAGTACATTAAGTACTTAGAATGGTGTCTGGTATACAGTAGATGTGCAGTAATATTAAGTATTAGTATTATAACGTCATTTAAAATTATGCTATTTCACTGAAAAGTCTACAAAACTTAAAGGCTTTATTTTGAGAAAAAGAGATGACTAAGGGAACTCAACTGCAAAGAGGAAATGAACTTGATTTTTATTGTTCCTTATTCAATGTTTAATTGTTTTCTCCCCAGGGATTATTGTAATGGGCTTAATTAGAATAAATTAATAAGAGTTTTTGTACTCTTCTTACTTTAAAATAAATCCAACTTAGTAGTTGAAAGCCATCCTAAAAATAAACTGTTGCTGTATAGAATAGAGAAAAGCAATTCAATGAATAGATTTGTTTATCATGATAAAAAGATTTTTAATAATGGAAAGGAAATGCTCACTTTATGTATATATGTTAAAAAATATAAGCTATTCTGAGAGCAAAATGTTTCACTTTAATAATTGCAACAAGTCTTTTTCTTACTATTTCAAGTTATGAGATGTTTCATTTCTATTTTATAAACTCAGAACAAGATTCTTTTTGAGAACGCTGACACATCATGGAAGGCATAAAGTCATGTTTACAGATGCAAGTTCTATCATTTTTTAAAATAAAATAGGATATTTTCATTTTTAGCAAAATCATTTCCTGTATAACCATTATGATCACAGAAAAGAAGATGGAATGAGCATTTGGAGTCATAGAAGGTAAACAGGAATAGCCATTAGCTGCTAATGGAAAAAAGTTCAGCAGGGGCATTAAATCTGTATTACAGAGCCACCAATTTGTATTTTATCATATTGATAATGAATGCCAGCATTACCATTGAAACGAAACTAGGCATTCTCCCTTTAATCCCAATAGAGAGTTTAAATCAATAATGCCCACATTATCCATCTACGTGCATATCTATAAATGCACATGTACTTTTAAACTACAAAATCATATAATGCGTTTCACTTTCATTTCAAATCTTTAACACAGTGATGTACTTCTCTATTCTTCCAATCAATTTATTCTGTTAGTGTTTTTCAGCATTTTAAATCCCTGAGCTAAGTCAATAATGTTGATTACTTACCATAAGCACTGTAAACGCTATTCTAATACAGGTTATTTGCAATTTGACATCCTCATCTATATGCATTATTCTGCTAGGAAAATTAAATGAAACCCTTGATTTAGAATCTGAAACACTTAGAAGTAATGATCCTGTTTACTGATTGACTGAAGTTGTGGTTTTTAAGCACTACTTAATAGAGGAAACAAAAAGCAATATTCAAATAAAATGGAAGCATCTGAGTTACTTTAGAAAGCATTCATAGTCAAAAAATAATAGACTTTTATTTTATTTTTCCCTGCTTATGCCTCAGTGCTGCTTAGCCAACATTGTTATTTATCTCAATATTACCCATTTTTTTGAGATGCACCATCTTTCCAAACTTAAATTTAATGAATCCCATCTAAAAGCAATTCCAAGATTAGAACGTTATTTGCTTTAATCAAATTTTTTTATGTATTTGTTTAAAATACATTATTAAAATGTACTTCTAAAATATCTTTAATATGTATCTTTTAAAAAGAATTAGTTTTATTTACAATCTAGCTTAGCTTTTATAATATTACGTAGATGACAGTAGAGGGACATTTATCATAGATCACCTTTTTTCCGAGTTTAGTGAGATACCATAATGTTTATGGATATTTGTAAAAATTTTCTAAAAAATAAAATTACAGAAAAGCCTTCCATGAAAATTGAAGCAACATTTAAAATGCTTTTATCTTCTTTATCTTCGTTCTGTGTAGTTCATCTCAATCCTCTATTTCAAATGGGAATATCCTCTAAAATCAACCAATCACATTTGATTGCAACAGATATAGTTGGATATTTAGCATTTGATTTAGTCTCATGTTCTATTGAAAACTAGAAATGAGTAAACTTATTTCAGAGAAGACAAAATAAAAATAAAGCTCCCAAAGTATAGCGTTTCGAGTTGAACAAAATGTAAATAACAAAATAATTGAGGAAATAATAAAATACTTGAGGAAATCTGTTAGATTCTAAATAATTTCTTGTATAAAGGATTAATTTACATTGAGTTGAACATTTGAGCTGATATTTCCAAATAGTGAAATACCTTTTGTCTCTGAGACTAATATCTTCCAGTTGAAGTACATTAGACAAAATAGAGGTATTATGCATTATTTTGAATATATGCTGCCATAAAAACTAAGTAGACTATCAAATACTTGAAATAATTAAAATACTAATCAGTATATTAAAACCCTAGATATATAAATTCTCATTTCTAGATCTGTAATATCTGGTTTGTGTAGTTTTAATTATTTTTATTGTCAATTTCATTAATTTTACTTTAATTTTTTTAAAAAATAATTTACATCTGTAGTGGAGACATGAAGACAATTCACATACAAATATTTACATTTTGGCAATAAAAAAAAATTATGGGTAGATAGTCTTCAGGAGGATACCTTCAAAAGAAATAAGCAGTTTTAACTTAGAGCGAGTGAACAGTAAACATTTCTGCTCTCTCTCATTAGGCTGACATAAGATTAAAAGAAGAACTTTAATATGGCAAAGTGGAATGAATGCTCACTAAGCTAGGGAGCGATAGACAAAAGTTGTCATTGAACTTTACCTGTAATGTATGATGTTGGAAGGATTTGAAGGATGATTTTGCCTTGTGTTTTAATGTATTGTTCAGTTGGGCATCCAAGGGATATACTGTATTAGAACGAGAAGCTAGAATTTAAGTACTTACTATACAAACACACATGTATGTATGTGTACATATATATTTAATTTTGAAAATGTTGGGTCAAGAAAATAAAGACTTAGAATAAATACGTCAAACTTTTCTAAAACAATTCAAAAGTTAAACAGTGTAAATTAGGACATGCTTTACACACATGCACACACGTGTAAAGTATATTTCCAATTTCTAACGTGGCGGGTCAAGAAAATGAAAGTTGAGTATAAATAAGTCAAACGTTTTTAAAACAAACAATTCAGGAGGTAAACAGGTTAAATTAGGACATGCTTAGTAGATGGTGACAAGTATTTCTTTTCAACACTATTAATGGAAAAAAAAATAAGATAGGAGGCACCTAACTGTGGACTTTAGGCTTTGAAGTGGAAATGCCCGTAGGTTCTGTATTTTGTTAAGTACTTAGAGTTGGTCAACACCTAGACATGATAAGGAGATTAAGTCCTGATTAAACTCCTATCAGTAGCATTCAGATACGTGATCTGGCAGGACAGGAGCTCTAATCAAGTGCTCTTGTTTGTCTGTCATTGGCTCAATATCAGATACAATCACTCACCCTTTCTTCTGTTCCAAACACAGCTCCTTCAACTTTGGTTGTTTATAAATTAAATTCGAAAGTACTTGTTTCAACTAGGTGTATGGATTCCATCTCTCTGTGCTTAGGTGAGATTACGGCATGGAATAATAAGGGCGAATACTAGGCTAGAAGATGCCTGTAAAGATTAAGTTATTTTCCCCCTTTCCCAACAATTAGCAACACTAGACTGTTTAGCAGAGATCAATTGTAATTGAGGAACTGAGAAAGGGCAATAAACAAATTACTGGTGCTTTCACCGAAGTCTGAAGCCTGTTGGTTTACGGAACCTCTGTTATTTAATCCAGAAGCCCTGTAGGTTGTAAATTATCCATTACAGTTGTCACTAGGCCCTTAAACAGAAGTTATGTACTGGTTTAAAGATACAGGAAAAGAGAGTCTTCTGGACTTTGTCTCACATAGAACACACTGTATAGAGTTGGATCAATTTAAAATAAAATACTAATCTTTTCAAGTGATGTAAAAAAGTTTAGAGGTTCAATAGGATAAATAAAACATAATTGGGCCTGTTTTTGTAACTAAAAATCTGACCCAGAAGTTTCTTATATATATTCTATCTGGAAGATTATGCACCAGAATTTTACTAATGGTTAATATTGGCTTTTCTAGTGTTTGTTTGTTTGTTTGTTTCAGTGAATGTGTATCATCCCCCCCAAAAAGTAATTTTATGTGTAGAATGGATAAAAGTATATTAACATGTGCTTGTTTTTTTTTTTTTTTAACCTGTAACCTTACTGAGGTAGAAATACTTTGTTTAATTTTCACATGAAATATTTTATGGACTACCTCCCATAAAGTAGCAAACTTAAGTTTCTGTATTCTTAATGGAAAATTCCTTTGGCTAAAGAAAACTCCCTTATATATACTACAATTAGTCCACTTAGTGGTGAATTTCCCCTTTTACTGACCAGAAGCTTCACTTCAAAGACATTCATCCTTAATAATAATTTAGAAAGGATAAAAGAACTTAATAGACATGTTCCTTAGAACTGTGTCAATAATCTTAGCAGTAAAATGATAATATTTCCACAAATAAGCAAAATGGGTATGCTAGATAAAATCTATAGCATTGCTTAGCATATTCCTTCTGTGTTCCATAAAGTAAAATTTGAGATGTCGCTTTTCTTTTATAAGTCATTAAAGAAGAGCTATCTGTCATCTCTAGCAAATTCTGCTCCACCCTTTGCTTTTATTTCCCCAGCAGATCTTAATAGAAAAAAAAAATCATGGAAATGAGAAAAAATTTGACAGAAGTAACTCTTTGGAATAGGGGCAAAATCCTTTTCTCCAACTTGTCCTGCAGGCTTTTCTCTTTTTTCTTGTTTTTTAGAAAATGTGGGGTTTTTTTTCCTGCATATTCTTTTCTCGTCTAATATACAGACTTGCTGTTTATTGAGGTGTAAGTTTTGTTCGTCGAATGAGTATCCATCCGCACAATCGGGAGTCGCACAGTGTTGTGACAAGTCATCCCGGGAATAGACAATGCAAAGTATGACCACAGTTTGCAATATAGATTTTTTTTTTATTACAGCAGAGTAAGTAGTTCAAAGTCATTTTTTTTAAAAAGAGAAATTTCTGTGCTTTTGAATGTTGGCTCTGTTTGGGGGAAGAGTATAAATTGGATGTCAGCATGGCAAAGAAGGCTGTTGTAACCACCGGAGGTCTTACTGGTTATGAGTGGCTGCATATTAAATTTAGATGGGATGGTCCACGTTGATTATGAAGATGGTTGAATGGTTTATGTGAACAGAGTGGGGCACTCTCTCGTTCTACTAACTATATATGAATCTCTTTACTGGACCAGCATAGGGGCCCATTTAATTAAATTAGTCATGTTAAGTGCCATCTTTTCACTTTGGTTGTATTATTTAACCCAAAATTATTTTCAGATGATTTCCATGAACTACTTAAAGAGTCTCGGGAAGAAGTAAGATGCACATTTTATTGGCTATTGATGAAAAGTCTTTGATAATTCTGAGCAAAAAAAGATACGCCTTCCTCTTCTTTCTTCCTCCTCCACTTCCTCCTCCTCCTTTTCCTTCCTACAAAAGTAATAATAATGATGATGATGATTATAAATAATAAGCAATAGTAGTAGTTTCTCTTTTAAAGTAACTAAGATTCTACTTCCATTTAAAAAGTAGGCTATCTTCAATTGCATCTACCTTGGAAAATATTTTCCTTATCAAATAGTAATTTTGCCAAATAAATATTTCCACTCGATAAAGTTCAAATAGATTAAGAAGAAATTTCTAAACCAAATGTTCATTTTATTCAGATGTGTTTTGAGTGGAAATACAAATTTTGATCATTGTGGCAAAAGACTACCTTGCTGTGTGAGCACAACAATGGATTGATTTGCTGTTAAGAACCAGCCACATGGTCCCTGCAAGGTGTTCTGACGTGCCAGTGATGCCTAATCACTAGAAATTCAGCAGTTAGCATAAATTTGCCTGATTAGGAAGTAAACAAATATTTAATATAGCAAAAGCTTCAAAGGCATTCTCTGCTGATCCGTCCTGACAATGCTATATTTGTCAATGGCTAAAGACTGACAAAACTGTATTTTCTTTATGACAGTTTGACAATGGATTTTTTGCAATTTTAATTCTGAGCGACCTTCTGAATGGTGTAGTGCATATGCTAAATCATTAAGATGTCTAAAACACTTTGATCTTATGGGGAGACACCTGAATAGCATATCTGGTGTTGATAGTTTATGATCTGTCTTCATAAAAGAAAATACGAAGTATGTGGCTATATATTTACACATAAAATAGAGATTTAGGTTGAGATAGTGACTTTACAACTCAATTTTTCAATCGTGACATCTATACTGATTAGTGAATTCAAGAAGATTCACTTAGTTGTGATTAATTAAACTATCAGCATTTGTTGGTTCCATAATTTAATTCTTAGTAACTTTTTAAAAGTTTTCATGCATAATTATGATTTTTTAAATTGAAAAATAACATTAAAAAATCAACAAAGGATAAAAGGGTAGTAATTTGATTCATTTAGTATGATTGTCTGCCTCATGGAAAGAGAACTACTAGTAAAACAATCTCAGAATTGGCAAACTTTTAGTGTTTATCTATAAAAATACTTTTAATCCCTGTTATATATTCAAGGTGCATTCATTCTTTGGTAAAATCCCTGATTTTTAAGGATAGCATTATGATCCCAAATTCCAGAAAAGTTCTATATTGTATAAAGAGAGACCAGTGAGACTTTAAACTATTTTTTTTTCTAGATCAGGTGAGGCAGAACCAATTATTTGCCTTAAGCTGGAGGGACCCTGGAATGTCCCTTCCCAGAATCCTGTGAGGCTAGAAGTTACTTTCCCTTGACATCCATTTCCAGCTCAGAGAAGACCAAGGTCTGCCCCTAGAGCTGCCTGACATCAGATTGAATTCAGAGCTTGAGCCTACGAACTTGTAGGTGCATCTGGGTAGCAGAACCACAGTCATTTCAGCCCTAGTGGTCTGAGAATCTTCTCACATACTATTGAGCCTGATTTAAGAATTTAAGAATTCTTGCACATTACTCAGATAATCTAAAATATGTCTCCTCAACACTTTTTTAGTCAAAGGGTCCCAGAGCACATGTCATGGTGGACTCCATTCCTGAGCTGCTTAAGGAAATTTTTTAATATTGCTACCCGATGCAAATGGGAAATCTATATTGTCAGTTTACTGGAAGAAGAGCAGAAGTGTCTCAGCAGATAGAGGATCCAGAATTAGCCATTGAAGAATCAGGGTTACTTTTAACCCTCTAAGAGCTCAAATTCTCTCTCAAATAGATGGCACCGAGCCCCTTGGAAGTACCATTCTTGGATCCCCAGTCTACCCTTTGGAATGACCTTATATGTAGTGATAGTTCCAGGGAATGCAACCACAATTTCTCAACCATCTTTTGACAAACTCTCTGATGATCCCTGTGCATCTAAATGAAAATGAGGAGCCATTAGGATCTAAGATGGACATTTCAGAAGCTTTCTTAGATAGTCTGGAGAAAGTGAGGTTTTTACTCAGGACTTCTTTATTAACTTGTCAAAATGCTGAGCTGTATATTTCGGCTAAGATCCCCTGAAAATCCATCCTCTAGGGAGATGATAGCTCAGCTGCAAAGAAGACCAGAGGGAGCTGGGAAGGTCAATTAAAATGTATTAAAAAGCTATTTGATGCCAAACACTATGCTAGGTTATTCTTACAACTCCATCATGTATTCATTAAATAAAGGGAAAAAAAAAACCAAAGCACTTTATGACTATAGTAGTGATCATAACAAAAATACATTTGATTCTAAAGGAAATAAAACTAAATAACTCACAATTAAACTCTTAAAACCCTTCTTAACACGCTGGTAGATCAGGGATTTTATAAACTCATTTCATCTTCCTGCTGGCAGTTACTTTAGGTCATAAGTTGAGCTTGAGACTGCCTATGCAAATCCTTCCTGATCTCGCAGAAGTCCCTGTGGGGACTTGACTCTTTACAGAAATAAGGGTTACCTTGTTGAGCCTGGAGAAAAGCCAGTGGTATGTCAGGAGTTTGTGAAAATCCCAAGGGCAAAGATGTGAAGTCTCAGGTGGGGAACCTAGAGAGATGGGTTTAGTACGACTTTTAAAACTGAGCTGGTATCAGACAAAGTAGCAGGGTTGGAACAGGCCTCCTCTGACAGATTTTTTGATGGCAAACTCTATGTTATTTTAGAATAGGAATAGTGACTCACTAACCTGGCTGATATTACTCTATCCTTAATAGTAAACCTTCATGCTCAAAAGTTGCTCTATGTATACAGAAAAGGCAGTGCATAGCAAGTCAGATAGGGTCGGGAACTGGCAGAAGAGAGGGTGGGTCTCACGGTCCCCCTCACTTAAGAGTTTTCGATTCTGGATGGGTTGGCTATGCTAAGCTAGGAAACAAAGTCACCAGGGATCAGGACTTCCTCCCAACACTTTGTCCCAAGTGCTGTTGTGATTTAGTGCAGAGCATACTCTACTGCCATCTCAAGAGCAACGAGAGGCATTAGATTGTGATCTGTGAAACTGACCCATCTTTGTTGCTGAAATGGTAAGGGCTTCAAGTTCCTTTCCTCAAGATGTCAAGCTCAGTCTCTGAGCAGAAAAGGGATAATGTGACAGCTTTAGTTCTTACTGTCTTGATCTGGAATCTAGTAAGGGTTTATCTCAGTATAAAAGTATCCTCATCTGGCGCACCAGGAATTATTAAAAATTAATTTCATATTTTTTTCAGTTTTCTTCTGCTGTAAGATAGTAGACTATCAGACCATGTTTACTGAAGGGAGCATCAAAATCAAGGCAGAGTTAGCATGGAACAGTCCCTGCAAACACTGTGATCTAGGGAGTCTGCCATTTCTTCTGCTGTGGCTGAGTACATAATCACTCCCAATGGCACTGATCACATTTTAGATTTAGACCTCATTTACATAATACCTAAGCATGCAGAAAACATCCTAGAGGGCAAATAAACCTACATCAAGAGAGAATGAGAAGAAACACTGAAAATTATTCTTTTATTCATTTTACTTGTCTTTTTTTGGACCTAATTTGGAGTGCTCGCTAAGCCACCAAATAATTTTTCTCACAAGCCCTTTAAAATAGAACGCATCCAGCATACTCAAGTCTAATCCAGTTACTTTCGCTCATTTCTCATTTGTAAACTAGTCTGTGGATTCCATCTTTATGAGTACAATTCCTAGTGTTTTGGGGAGGTTCCTTGGGAGATGCTTCAACACGAGCATGTTATTTCAGAGCACTCACATCTACTAGGTTCTAGAAAATGTCATTCACTCAGCTTTTAACCATTCTTATTAATTAAGAAGCACAACGGCAATGCTTTGTCAATCATGGCTCCTTTTTAGAACGTCAGCCTACATTTTTCTTCCATGTTTCAAGAGTTTTCATCCATATCATTGTGTCACACTTTTGTGACCAAAAAAGAGTAAAAAATGTTTCTGAACTTAAGCCAACAAATAAAAAAATCTAGTAATTACCAGAGGTTCCCCAGCCTTCTTTTTTTCTTTTTTCTTTTCTTTTCTTTCTTTCTTTTCTTTCTTTTTTTTTTTTTTTTTGGTGCCAACTGGAGAAGGATGGAAGCTAGAGGAAAAAATATTTTAAGAGCAAATCCTTAGGCAAGTAGTGACAAAATCCTTGTCCTTGAAGCTTATATAAATAACTTTCTAGTGTTTTTTTAACCTTTTCTCTCCCCTCCTCAGTCCCCTCAGCAATGAGGCATGTCACTCCACTCGTTCACATCCATCTTTTTTTATTGATGTCCACTTTGGTGTCTGTACAGGTCATCAATTTTGCTGCCTCTTAGGCAGCCAGTGGGAATGTACAAGTTAAGTCACTGGACTTTGTGTGTAGAGCTTGAGGAGGAGGGAAAGGGAGGAAGTGTCAGCTTTCTTTAGCACTAACAGTCCCAATCAGATACTGGCACTGGGCCTCATAAATCTTGTGGCTGACCCAGGTGAACCCTGAGGCTCAGCGCTCACGGAAAACTGATCAGGCCTCTGCTTAGCTTAACAGGCCGTTCTCAGTGACAAGTGAAGGGTTCAACAAATGCACAAAACAGATATATATTAGTTGAAAAACTAATGGCTTTTAAAAGAATGTTTGACAATTGTTTAAGGCTGTCTGTAGATCCATTATACTGATAAACGACCGACATGGCGTATACCAATGTGGAGCTGGTTAGGAGGACACCAACTTAAAGTTTGTTTTTTTCTTTCTCTCCTTTTTTTCTTTCTCCTTTGGTCGTCTAGGTGTGGACTCCGTAAGCATCACATCCCCAGACCTGAGAAAATCTCTGTGCCGCATAAATTTAACCTTGCCGTCCAAGTGGAATTAAAAAGATTCTGAGACTGCCCTCAGTGACCTGCAATTGACCGCTTGAACTTCTAAGTTAGGGTCAGTTGGGGCCCAGAATAAGAGGTCAGAAGCTGGTCAGCTTTCTCTAGCCCTAACATGCTGAATGGGAAGACTTTATAGCTGTGATTTATGCAATTTGCCGAGACAGGTTAAGGAGACCTTAAAACACACTACAGGGCTCACTTGCACGGGGACACCCTCCTCTTGGAAAATAAATTCTGATTGTCCAGCGGGAAATCTCTTGGGGATACGCCTTGAAGTATTTTACCCTCTGTGTCTACAGATTCATTCCCACACTCGACCCCTGAACGTGACAGGGTTAGTGTTTCCAGATTTATTTAAACAATACAAACGCACCAAATGAAGCACTTTCAAACCTGATTAATTGCGAAGGCAGAATACCCATTGGTAATGAATTATTTGAGGGAGCAGTAAACTCCTACAAAAGTTAACTCCTAAATCAGTTGCTTCAGAGGTCCAAACACAATAAAAGCTGCGATATTTAAACCTTTCCAAAGAAAAGATTTTGGGATTTGTGTTTGTCTTTGAAGCTTGGTTCTTGTGAACTGTATCAAGTCTTTTCTGGGATAATATAGATGAAAATTATACTGTTTTTATTAAAGAATAAATTTTTGAGCTCCTCCAGACAAGTTTCTGTTCCTAGTCTGTGCACAGTGGAGTCGGAAACAGATCAACACAAAGGATTTCCACTTCTACAGAAATTTGCAATGTGTGACCTTCTTTGTTCGACTTCCGCATTGGTTAGCAAACCAACAATCTGGTTTTTGTGATGCGAGTCATGATAGAGCCATGAATGTCACTTTACTCAGCCGGAAAGCAAAGAATTGAACCCAGGTCTTTTACAGATGAAAAGCTACTTGGTGCTATAAACCTTTAAGCTACCTTTCTGCTTTTTCACAGGGCATTTAGTGCTTCTGGGTGCATATGCCTCTATAACTCAAATTGGCTCTGATTTAATAGATGCAATTCATGAGGTATTAGTCTGTAATGTGGTCTAATTTCATTTGGTAAATGAGAGAAAAAGGTAAAACTGTGAAAGAGCCTCACTTTGAAAAATGGCTAGTGTGCAACATTCAGCAGCTAATTTCTGTGAGAGTTTTAAAGACACATTTTCAACAAGCCATATGCATGCCCCAACCATGTATTTATGCGTGTGATTGGGATGACTCGCTGAGTTACCTATCAATTGGTCGGGTAGCTAATAGCCAACCAGGTTATGTGTATAATCTTATGTCAGGACAAGCTCAAAGGTTATAAATTAATAAATGCTGTGGAAAATTTCTCTGCACAAATATTTAGCTGATTGACCTCAAGACCTCTTTGTTTTTTCAAGGTCACACTGATTTTTCTTTCTTTCTCTTTGACACTACCCAATGAGGAATTTTCTTGAAAATCATACCTAGCTATTTAAGGCACATCTTTAACGGTCCTAGAAAAGCCTCTTGTATATTTTTTTTTTGAAAAGATGTAAGATTCTATTGTGTGGGGACAGAGAGAAGGAAATGACCCACCATTTTGCACACCTTACTGTAATGTTTTGCTTCTGGTGGTAGAAAACCGATCCTTACCCGGGTTAGAGCTCTTGTAGATGTGAATGGGGCCTGTTAAGAGTTACTCAAGGAAAGTTAAGGAAAGGACAAGGAGCTTCGAACAGGGCCTCTCCCCTCAGATCAGACTGTCATAGCCTTTGTCTTCTCAGCAGCACAATTGACTTTTGCCAGTGGGTTCCCACACTTTAGTGTGGTTAAAATGTTGTTTTCCTGCTGCATTTAATCTGTTGTAAAAAGGGTATCTTCATTCTTGAACAATAAAAATTAAAGCTAATGTTCCCAGTTCACTGTAAATAGCTTTTTGGAAACTCAGTTAATTAAATCTTCCATTATGAAGTATTTTCTATTACTAGAAGAAATTAAAAGTAGACAGGGAGCACAGGGCAGCCATTAATGAGGTTACTGAAGATCCAAAGGGAGGCTGCATTATGAGATTGGCTCCAGAGAAAGTCTGTGGTTAAGCAAATCCCTAAAGGAATGAAGGTTCACAGTACCAATGATCACTATTGATCAATTAGTATTTTTGAAAGCTCTTGTAGCAGTCAATGGGCAGTTTTGTCTTTTGCCCCTGGTACTAACTGTTGATTGATTCATGGATGACCTTGTTAAAAATAAACAGATAAACACTGAAAACGTGTTAGTAAGTAATGAATTAGGAATTTGGTGTACTCTGTAGTATGGCCTTCTTAAGGGCCGTTCAGTCCTTCCCACTCTGCATGGACTAAACCTCTTCAACTTTTTGTGTTATTTCTTTAATCTATGCCAACTCAGTCTGTGGGATTTCCTCATCACTTGTGTTCAAAACCATTTCTATATTGACGAATATTTGGAAGAGTTGAGTCCTTTCCAATTGCTTTTCCTGCCAACTCTGCTGGGGTTTTCTCTCTTTGGGTTAAAATTAAAATATAAAAATATGGTCTTGTTTTCTTATCATCACCAATAATTTTTGCAATCTTAAGAACATTAACTTTAGGTATTATGGCCAAATTCCAATTCAAACAACATGCAATTTGTTTTTTTTCCAGAATGCAAGCAATATAAATTTACTGAGAAAAAATGGTTGTCTTCTTAGTCTGCTGTGAGGCATTACTGGCAATAAATAATTGGCCATTGTGTTCCAGACTTGAGACACAGCAAGTTGCTTGCTCCTATGCTTGGCAGTTGGCTTTCTTCAACAGCTGCGGGTCACCAACAGGGGCTGTGAGGATTGCTTCCCTTGCTTCCTTAAGGATAAGTTCACCCCTTGTGTATTTCTCAGCTCTGCAGTTCTAGGATCTTATATTTAATTTATCTCGAAGAGACTGCCTAACAAAGGAGAAAGTGCTTAAACTGATAGGAGGCTAATTTTCCTGAAAAACCAATTAAGTAATTGCAATGGAAATATTTTTATTAATTTAACAATTCAGTATTTCAAAGGTCCACAATCACAAAGATGATATCCTCACACTTTCTTTATGTAGCCTAGATAATAAGTCGATACACTTTTCATCTTTATTCTTACTGAATAATAAGAACCAATACATTAAGGCTTCACTATGCTTGCTAAGTGGTTTTTTTTTTTTTTTTTTTACCTATATTAACTCTTAATCCTCATAACAACACTATTAGATAGGTACTGCTAGTATCTTCAATGAACAGATAAAAGAAACCGAGGCACAGAAATAGTGAGGCTTAAGGTCAATCAGTAATTGGTAATAGTGTTTCAACTCAGGAAATCTGCCTTTGGAACCTGTGCTTATGAATATGCTATACTACATCATATGATTAATCCACATAGAGACAAAGTCAAACTGGGCTGGCTGCAGGCAAAATCACACAAACTACTTGACACCTTTAGGGTCCTTTCCCAGTACCCTTCCCTTGTATTCAGGAGCAGTCTTTTCTCCATCTATTTACTTCTCTGCCACCATTCACACCTTAGCTAGCAAGAAAGAATGTAGTATTTATCCTTTATCCGTTGACTAAATCCATTACACTGTGATGCCTTCTTTAAGAAATTTATATTCGTTCATTCATTCACTCCACAAATACTTATTGAGACTTTATTGTGTCCACAAGCCATTTTTCTTCCTTCTCCCCTCTCCTCTCTATTTCCTTCCTTCCTTCCTTCCTTCCTTCCTTCCTTCCTTCCTTCCTTCCTCCCATCCATCCATCCATCCATCTCTGTCCATCTCTGTCTCCCTTTCTGTCTCTTTATCTCTCTTCTTTCCTTCCACTGTCCCTAACTCTCTTTCCTTTCTCTTAAATAAGTCCAAGGGTGCCTGGGTGCCTCAGTCAGTTGAGTGTCCAACTCTTGATTTCCACTCAGATCATGATCTTGGGGTCCTGGGATGGAGCCCCACATCAGGCTCCATGCTCAGCGGGGAGTCTACTGAAGGATTCTGTCCCCCTTTCCCTCTGCCTCTCCCCTGCTCACATAAGTTCTCTTTCTCTCTCTCTCAAATAAATATATCATTAAAAAAAAAAAGAAGAAGTTCAGACCTCAGGAAACAAATGGAGGAGATGCAAGGTCTTCTCCTTACTTTTGAAATTCTTCTAAAGTCCAGACTGGACTCAAGGTAAACCCTCTTTAACCATTTTGGAAAGAGGGAGAACACAGGGTCAGGAAGTCACTCATTCCACAAGGACCAGATAGTGCTAATCCCCTGGAGAAGCTTAAAAAAATACACACAGATCTATCTGAAGCCTTTACTAAGTCTTCTTGGTTTTAGAGGCTTAGATTCATAGACTTGGCAGACAAGCATTTCATTCAAAGTATACCAAGTACAATGATTTCCCAGTATGAACTGGAAGAGCACTTGCTCTAACTTCTTGAGGGAATGACGGGGCATTTTTGTTAGTGTGATATCGTATTCTAGAGTTTTGCTTTTAGCTATGTATTTTACATGCACAATTTCAAATGAAAAGTTAATTGAAACGATCATATTTTACCAAACTTTTATGGCAGTTATCCAAAGCATGAATCACTTCATTTGAAATAATCGCAGGTTTGCAACAAAATCTGTGCTTTTAATGAGCCTGGTCTAAACCATGGGCTTAACGCAGAACCAATTGAGTTAAACTTCATGCTTTTTCTGATCCTGTTGTAAATGTTTTTTATAGTTCTAATGCTTAAGAGACTTTTGTCAAACTTTTTGGTGACAAGTAGATCAAAAAACCCACAGTTATTTGGCTCTATCCTTCTCCAGAGCTGGCAGAGAATAGGAATTGCAGAATGCAACCGGCAGAGCCAAACACACACAGAGACAATGTAATAACATTTCAAAAGGACAATTCCATTGGGTTCTTTGTTGAAAGCATTATTTTGTCTGCTTTCAGTGATTTACTGGTTTTCTTTTTCTAGATTTTATTCCAGAGCTTAGAAAATATCAGATTTAGAAATAAGAAAAAAATACAGTGCTTTATACCTTTCATAGACCATAAAACACATACAGGAAAAGACAAAAATAATAAAGAACTTAAATTGGAATTTGTTGAAATGCTACATTTTTGTGACTGTATTTTGTATTTAACTTAACTTAGGCATATATACCCATACTTACACCAGTAATGCCCTAAGTTTCTTCAATAACACGGAGAAAAAGCAGAAATATATTGTAAATTTAAAAGAGGTTGCAAAAAAAAAAAAGAAGGAAAAGGAAAAGTGGACTTAAAATGACCAAGAAAAACACGTACATGAAAAGATGTACCGTATTCTTAGCTTTTAAGGAAATTCAGATTAGAACCACAGTGAGATAATACGTAATACATCTACTAGAATGGCTTAAATAAAAATCTTGACAATACCAAGTGTTGACATGACTGAAGCAAATGGAACTCTCACATATTGCTGGTGGGAATGCAAAATGGTACATCCATTCTGGAAAACAGTTTTGGCAGTTCTTATACATATACCTACCATATGAATTAGCAATATCACTCCTGATTTTTATCTATAGGAATTAAACCTTATATTGATATTGTGTCTATAGTTGAATGTTGATAGCAGTTCTGAGCATTACTGTTGCAAACTGGAAAAAAAAAATCCCAAAGCCTTCCAATGCGTGAGTGTACAAAACTGTGGTATACCCATGCTTCTGAAAGAATACTGACCAATCAAAAGGAACAAACTACGGATGCATGCCACAACCTAGATGAGTTTCACAAATGATGTTAGGCTGAGTGAAAGAAGCCAGGCTTAAGAGGTTACATAATAGATGAGTCGATTTATATGATGTTTGAGAAAAGACAAATACAGTCGTGGAGAACAGCAGAGGTTGCCAGTGTTGTGGTGGAGTAAGGATGTCATTTTTGGGGGATGATGCAACTGTTTTGTATCCTGATGGTGAGGGTCCATATATATGTTAAAATACATAGAATCATGCAACAAATAAGAAATGATAAGTCTGAAGTACTTAGGTTCAAATCTGGCCCCAGGTTTTCTAATGGGAAAGAGGAAATTTATTCAGTTACACAATTTACAAGATCCCTAATGGAGACAAAAACCAGTGGGAACCCTGAGGAAGTTCAGCCCCTCCTCATGTTAGTACCAGATGGGACTTCACAAAGGAACCATGTGTTAATCACAGGATAAGGGCCTATATGAACAATGATGAGTTTCACTGAAATGTTTTGTTTTGGGTTCCTCAATATAGGCTGATAAAATCATACCAAATGACAGCTGAGGAAAATTAATTTGAGGTGTGTCAACTCCATGTAATCTAAAAAAAAAAAAATCTTATTTTGCTCAATCCAGAGGTAGATTTTAACTATCCTTTAAAACTGGCAATTTATGTCATTTCTGTGAAGCGTCCTTCATCTGTGGTGGAGTTATGTGTGACATTTGTCTTGTACCACAGCATCCTGTGTCCAACTTTAAAGAAAAACCGTGACGTTTTTTGTGATTATTCATTTACTTGCCAGTTGCTCTCATTCTACTGGATTTTTGGAAAATGGGAAATTTTTTTAATCTTTGTATTTTATCAGACTGTCTGGTATATACTTGAGGTTCTCCTAATATTTGTTGACTGACTCAGATACAGCTGGCAGTGGTAGTAGTGGAAAGGGTAGTGCTGAGGCTGGAGAGGAAGGGTACTCACCGAGCAGCTTTCCCTCTGAGGACTAATTTGAGAAGACTCAACACACAACTGTGAGGAAGAGATTGCACATGAGGCTGTTGACTGGGAACAGCCGGATTTTTAAGGCTGTATGGACATAAGTATTCCGTAATGTTTTAGAAGTAAAAACAAAAGAGTTAGGAGTCATTAAGATGTCCACACCTTCTAGTTTGAGTCTTAAATTAATTTGCCCATTTTGCTCTTTTTTGGGAAGCAATTTACACTGGATGAACTGCTACGAAATTTCTCTGTGACTTTGGGAAAGTCATTTAACATCGCTAGGCGTCAAAATGCTTATCAAAGAAATGAAAGGGATTTCGTATTCACACAAAACCAATATTTTGTTCTTCCCTGACATCTTAATAGTTTAATGAAAGCCATATTTTACAGGCTTAATATGTACAATCTGACTTCCTTCTCTGACTTAATTGATGGGCTGCTCAATAATTTCCCTACCTCACTGGTTTTTTCTCATCAGCTTGCTGCAATATTTAAAATTCCCACCAGGATCTGCTTGGGTTCAGGATTACCTCTATAAGGCTCCTTTTAAAATGCAAACAAATTATCCAGAGGATAGACACATAAACTCATTAATACATATTCAATATGGATTAGTGATCTTTAAAACTTAAATCCTATCAGGTCACCACCTTACTTAAAATCTTTTAGTGGCTTCCCTATGGGCTTAGGATAAAGACAAACTGCTTATTATGGCCTTTGAGCCCTAGCGCATTCAATTCCCACCTTCTGCCCCACCTGTCCAGACTCACCCCCACAATACTCCTCCAGCTCTCGGGCTCCAACCAGTCCACCTTCCTTCAGTCCCCTGCCACCATCCTCCTTCTGCCTGCCACTTGCCGTTCCCCTAGGCACTTTTCTCTAGCTAGCCTAGTTAATGCCTATTTATCTTTCACTTGCCACTTAATTGCTTTTTTTCTCAGCACAGCGTGCTTGACCTTCATAACTAAGTCACATTTTCCCATTCCGGACTTCTGTATCATCCTGCACCTCTGCTGGACTCTTCCTCACAGGGCTTCTCCCGTGATGGTCAGATTACTATCTGTCTTCCTCACTAGATCATAAACTCCCTGAGGACAGGGATTATGTCTGCTTTTTGCTCACTGTTAGAGCCTTACTGCCTATGTGAGGCCCATTATGTATTATGGCTTTCATAAGTGTTTGTTGAATGAATGAATGAATGAATGAATGAATGAATGAATAAAGAATTAAATGAATGAGTAAATAAATATATCATCAATCTAGTCAACTCTGAGTCTTAACAAAGAACAGAACTCTGTGGAATGGGATTTAATACAGATTAAAAGCCAAAGCTTCCCAGGGGTCTATTAGGATGCTCACTCCTCCTGAAGCCTGTTTTTTTTCCCCCTCACTTCTTCCCCTATTCCTCTCCTTGTTCACTCTCTTTCAGTCACAGTAGCTCCCTGTGGTTCCTCAAACACATCCAGCATACTCTGACTTTAGGGCCTTTGGACATTGGCCTTTTCTTCCTTTGAAGCTCTCCTTCATACTTCCACAGGGCTGACTTCTTTACTTAGAAGCTGCCTTCTCAATGAGGCCCATCTTGGCCTCTCTATTTGAAAGTACAGTCCTCCCCTTATACTCCCCCAGCTCTATAATCCTCATCCTCTTTACCGTGCTTTACTTATCTTTTTTCCATAGCCATATTATCTGCTGACATCCTATATATATGCATTTATTATATTTATTATTTCTTTTCTGTTTCCCTTCTTAGATATAAGCTGCACTGGGCCACACATCTCTCTTTGGTTCATTGATAGAACTCCACTACCCAGCTGGAGCACTGCCTGATGACATGTGGTAAGTGCTCAATAAATATTTGTTGAACGGATAAAGGGAGGAAGGTGGGCAGAAACAATGTCTAGGTGAGGTATGGGATGAAGAATATCAGGCAATTGGAAGTCACTAGATTCTCAATGGAGGGCAACAGGAGGGAGACAGGGTTTCCTAAGACAAAGCTATCCACCCCTCCGCTATGCATTAGGCTTGGCCCTGCTTTTAAGTTAATGAACATTAATGGGGAAAGATTCTAATTTACTCCAAAATAATTTATATACTAGATAGGCTTATGGGCATGGCCATGCTTCTGACAAATGTAAGATTTCTGCCTTTGAGTTCTGCTATGTAAACATGGCAGATGGTTATATAAACATAGTACTTAAGAACTGTATTTGGCAAAGGAGTAAGAAATAGTCTTACAAGGACATTCTGCACTTTGTGTTACAAGAACTAGAGAATTGTATAGACACAAATTCTCTTCCTTCAAATCTGTAAAAAAGTATCTATTACCATGTTCACCCAAGTCCACCAGATTTCCAAACTGATCAAACTTTCTTGCTTTTACTCCAGTTGGACAACATGGACAAATTTGATATTTATTACCTTATACTTAGGAGAAATATATTTGAACTTTATCCTTTAGAATTGACAAGATACTTAATATTTATTTAACACTTGCAAATCTGGATACTCATGAAGTACCAAAAAAGGTAGAAAAAATAATTGGAAGTGTCTTGAAAGTATTCTAAGTAATATCCCACCTTGAAAGGGAAACTTGTTGAAATTTTCTATTCAGTAAAAAATCATAACTAAGTTGGGTTTAAAAAACCAATTGTATCAGACTTAGAGGAGGTTAGATAAATCTTAGGGTCAAACGTGAAGTCACGGGGTAGATAATACAGACTTTATTCTCAAGTACAGCTGCCAGGAATGTATTTAGCCTATTAATAAACAGATAAAGAAGGATCCTTTGTTTCTTCCACGGTTACTCTTGCTCTTTGAATCTTTACATGATTTCTCTGCCCCCATTTCCTGTAAATTATTTTTTTCCAAGAATGGTTTTACATGGCAGTTTGCCTCCTACATCCTTCTACCCTAGTCTTCAATCTTTTTATAAAAATAGGAAGAGAAAGAGAACTAATCATACAGTCAACACTGTGATCTTCTCAATGAAATTATTTAGGGGACTGATGTTCCCTATCCACATTGAAATTGTGAAAATTATTTGCATTAAAATTTCTTATGACCTGTGTTATATTGGCATTCTTATCCCATATTTCATAGAAAGATTTCTAATTAAAGTCCGGTGGTCTGGATTTCTGGATTTCAGTTATCTAGGTAATGACTCTTGTTACATAGTAATAGTTATTTGAAGCGTTAAAACACACACACACACACACACACACACACCCCAAAAAACAAAAACAAAAAACCTAAACCAAACAAAAATAAAATGGCAGGTAGGTGGGATCATGAGATATGTTAGGGTTAAGTAGAGGAGTTGCAAACCTTGTTATTAAAAAAAAAAACCTGGAAAACCAGGAAAGCTTCCTTCTCTCCATGAATTTTAAAGAGTGAACAAGCTTAACCCACTGAACACAACTCTGAAATGTTTCTAATTCCCTTATTATCAATGAAGGTAGACCAGAGAACGTGAAGAGAATTTTACCTTAGGGAGGTGTACTGCTGTGCGTTTTCAGTAACTGTACAGTCTATTTCTGCCTCTATGTCTGAAAATTAACAGCATGTTAACAGGACGATTGCCTGCACTGTGGCACTGTCTGTTTAGGATTAGGCCATTAAATATTGATGGAGATAATTGTTCCTGCGCTTGAACATCAGAAAGATGGAACTAAGAGTAGTTTAACCGGCATTTGCCTTTATGCTTGGTAAATAGAGGGCTGGATTTCAAAGTATAGCGGGATAAGTATTACCATGTGCTCAGTTCCACAGCCAAAGCATCATTGATCAGAAACTGTGGTTTGTAAAAATGTTATAGTAAAAAGTTCAGTGAAACAATTCAGCTGAGCTTTGTTGGAATTGACTGAAATAGAATCTGATAGAACTGCATCTTAAGAACATGCAAGCAGGATTTCTTGCCATTTGTCTAGTTATTTTTTTTTAATTTTGAAATGATATTCGCACGTGTTATAGTATTAACTGCTATGGTACTTAGCGCATAATCTAGATTGCTTACATGCTCACCGAAAGTAGCAGAGTAGTTCGCGAGGGCCCTGGGGTTGGATGGCCAGTGTTCACGTGTCAGCTGTGCTGGTGCCTACCTGTGATCCGCTGGATTGCTTACCTCTCCGAGACTCAGCATCCTTCTCAAAATGGAGGTTTCAGTGTATTCATTTTATAAGTCCTTGTAACGCTGAATGAGATGATAAGTGTGAAGCTCTTAGCACAGAGGCTGGCACACAATAGACTCTCAAGTAATGTTAACCTTTGTGATCATAGAGCATCTGTTTCTAGGAAGCAACAATGTGCTTCAGCAGTGGCTGAATTTTGTGCCAAAAATATAGGATAGAAAACGAGTTGCCTCTGAAAGGCTGCTAAGTTGTTGCTTTATTACAGAAGGGATGTCAAGGTGGATTTCATGTCCCTTACCTTTGAGTGGGGCCAAAACCCGCAGCAGCTCATCTTCACCTAAGAAAGTGGCCCTAAGAGATATAACAAAGCATTTCTCTCTTGCTTTTTGATTTTTTCAACTGAAACCTCTGAAGTCTTTACATGAGTATGAGGCTGTTCAATATTTTCTTCTTCTTTTTTTTTTTTTTAAAGATTATTTATTTATTTGAGAGAGATTGAGCGCGTGTGAGAGAGCACGAGCAGGGTGAGAGGCAGAGGGAGAAGAAGACTCCCTGCTGAGCAGGGAGCCCCGTATGGGGCTCGATCCCGGGATTCCATGCCAGGACTCTGGGATCATGACCTGAGCTGAAGATAGACGCTTAACTGACTGAGCCACTCAGGCGCCCCTCAATATTTCATTCTTGATCTCATTTTGGTACTAGAAATATGTGGACTTTGGGTGGGAGGAACAGAAAGTAACTGAATGCCTTTCAACAACATTCATTTGGTTGGGCTAAAAAAGACTTAACATCTGTAACGTTTCCATTCAGCCTCCAACTTCTGGCATTCCTGAAGGACAGAGCAATGCAAACCCAAAAGGAACAAATTTGTTAAGACTGATTAGAAGTGCATTCTGCCATGTATGAAGTGGAGATTTACCAATTCATTTCTTTTGGGCTTTTTAAAAAAGTTCTCACCCACTGTTTGACCTAAGAGAGCACAAATCCTGTGGATGAAGTCCATGGAAATGTTCAACGTGCCTGTCTTAACAGACCTTCATGGTGGAATGAGTCATGTTCTTACTCATTTTTTGTTACATTTGTTGACTAAGCTGAGAGTGTTCCTTAAGCTATATTAAGGATAAATATTAAAGACTAGAAACCGTTTTCTTTTACAATTATTTTTGAGAAATGCTTAATGCATATTCAATTTTATAATCTCTTTCTTTTCAACTACAGCAAATTTCTACTGTCAAAGCTAGAAAACCTCTGTAGAATTAAAAGAGCTAAAATTTTATTTCGAACTTTTTTCTAAGTAGATGGAGTTTCATTCACAACCAGATAAAGATATCTTTGTATCCTACTTATTGCAATAATAGACCGGATGGATTCTTGGTAAAACCTGAATATTTTTAAATGCTCTATATGTTCTAGTTCTAAATTGCATGTTTTAAGCATATTGCTTTGAAATCCTGAAAAAATGCATACTGAATTTTGATGTGTTCTAAAACAGTCATGAAAATTAACATCTTCCCTCAGCCCAGGGCCAAACAGATTTTTTTGCAGGGCCAAATTAGAATCTGCCTACAGGCTTCAGATAAAAAAAGGTAGCAAGCAGGCAACTTTTTAAAGTCAGAAAAGGCGAAGTAATCTTATATGGCTATCTTTTTTGGTAATCTAAGTAGCTGGGGAAGGGAATAATCTTTTAACTTAGCCTTAACCCTCTAGAGTGTGTGGATGTCAATAGATTTTTTTTTTCCAGGTTGTAAGCTGGCATAATGGCACTTTACACCTATAGAAAACAAATTGTTTTAATGTAGGTATATAAGTTCCTGGGAGTGGAACTCACAGGGCATGTTAGCTAGGTATTTTTTAAAAATACATGTTCTTCTAGGGTTCACATTTGAGTTCACTAGCTGGATATATGGCATTGGGAGGTCAGAAGCCAGAATCATGGATTACTCATGGCAGATTACTACCTCTACCTGCTCTGAAATTCCATAGGTGAAACTAACAGCATGGAGGATAACAACCATTAGGCTAAGTACAACCCTAGAGAAGCAATGCCCATAGCATCAGGAAAGGAAGGAGAACCTAGAGCAGTCTAGAAAGAGAAGGCCTGGGAACGTGAGCATGTGAACTTGCACTCTATAAGACACATAAATGTGGATGTAGGTGCAGAGAGTGAGGAACCGATTCAACATTCAAGAGACCGTTATGAACCCCTACTCTACTGGGAATGTACTAGATGTTGAGAGTCAAAAATGGATTAAAGCACTCTCTGCCCTCAAAGAGCTCAAATTCTGGTGAAAGGACCATAAGAAAATGAATATGGCCTGACAGAGATGGCAATAAAAATAGTAATATCAGCAAACATGTTTTGAGTGCTTAAGATGATCTAGTCTCTGTTTCAAGCCTATTAGCATTCATTTTCATTTATACAACAACCGACTAAGTTAAGGATGATGATTATTTCCCTGTTGTTTTTAAGAGAACTGAGTCTGGGAGAGGTTAAGTAACCAACCCAAGGTCACAAATCTAGTAAGTGGTGCTGCAGCCACAAGGAGGGAAATATAACAGGAACAAGAAGAGAAGGCAGGGATCGATAGGTAGACCTGTCTCTCTATGTGTTGTCTATCTATTTATATGTAGATATCTCAACATATGTGTGTATGTAGATGCGTGTCTGTAGGCATATGTCATTGTATACATGCTCACCGTGCTCACACACACTGTAAGTGTGCTTTATGTGTTCCTGCTTTTCCAATTTTCCGTGTTCCATTACCACATTTGGGCCATGCTTAAGGCATTTCCTCATTCTTTCTGTCTATCCACCTGTTGAGACCAGCTCAGATTCTACTTCAGTCATGAGTCCTTCTCTAAAGATTTTTGATGGAAGTGATCTCTCCCCACTCTAAAACGTCATTAGCTATATTCTTGTTCATTTACTCACTAACACCATTTTATAGGGTACATGATAGCTAGTTGCTTTGCTTGCATGTAGCAATTTGAAAAGTGTGTCCTGTCAGTGTTGCACATACAAAGCACATAAGTGTTTTTTGATGCCTCAGTGCATCGATTGATTGGAGCAAGCAAACCCCTGTCATTCATATGCCACCGCTCTCTCATACCAATGTCTCATGTGCCGTTAGTGGTTCCACTAACACTACAGTTCTAATCAGAGATGTTCAAACGAAGTCTACTCTTGTATGTTCTTTTCTGGGAGAACTGATTTCCAGCATGATATTCTGCTGGGTCCTTTGGTGGGTCACTTCTTGGTTCACTTTGGTAAGCTCGTTTCACAGTTTTATATCCTTTCTAGTCTGGTGAACAGTATCTTACAAGGAGAGTCTGGAAAGGAATCAGCCAGCCAGCCAGCCAGCCAGGATGTTTTCTTACAACAACATTTTATGCTCTTTTACAAAGCTGCTAAAATGGGAATCATTCTTTTGCAATTCTCTCATCAGATTGCAGTTTTAATGCCTGGGGTTTTGGCCATATTCAAATCCAGAGACCTTTAGAGTAGAAGAGATATTTCTTTTCTCGGGAGTCCCCACAAAGCTTAGCCTGTGGGATGGTCATTTTAACCGGCAGAGTAGGAAGGACTGAAATCTCATTGCAGTCTTTTCAGCTTCCTTTGAATTCCTTCCCAGAACAGTTACCCCTAGTAGGCTAAGCTCTAAGGGGTTGATAAAATACCCCAATTGGTCTCCATTCCACTCCTTATTTACTGTGCTGACGGAATCAGATGACTCCACAAAGACATCATGTTGGCTGGAATTACTCCCTCCCCAACACCTCCAATCTTTGTCTTTTCTAAGCTGTTTCAAATCTTTGAGGAGTGACTCCTAGGGGAAACCAAAGTTCAGAAATCTTAATCTAGTGAACTTGAGTTAAAAAAAATTGAAATTATAATTATGTTATTCTTGGGTTGGAACTGGCTAAACATGAAATTCTTTGTCTAGGAGTACCCAGATTATGGATATATTGGACTGTAGTAGAAACTCATGATCTGTTGAGTCAAAGCCAACCTGCTAGGTGTGCCAACTGTGGAGGAGTTTTACGATGAGAGTGCTTATGGTCTAGTGTATCAAGAAAGATGTGGAACAAATCTCAGGGTCACAGTCCATCATTAAGAAGTTTGAGAGACTCCTGTTAACCTCTTGTGTTAATGTAGTGGGTGAACATACTTACTGGATTACAGATTGAAGAAGGGGGGGGTGGTGGTATGTATTGCCGGTTCTACAGAACATAAGAATCTCTATGGATTACCCTAGTTTGTCCCCTTCTAGTGAATAAATTATGCTTACTAATTGTTGAGGGGAAAAGAAATATTCCTTTAAATCCTCTTCAGAAACTCTCTTGAAAGACTCAGTTTGACCTAACTGGTAGTTCTGTGTCTGAAGTGAGTGACTCTCCCTGCCCAAAGTCTAATAAAATGAATAGAAAGAAAAAGAGAATGTACATGGAAGGGTCAAATATGAAGAGTAAAGAAATGGATAAACCAGAAAACATATTGGAGAGTAACTATGTAGGAGGAAAAGAAGTCTTCACAAAATACTCTAAAAAGTTACCAAAAAAAAAAAAAAAAGATATTTTAAAAGCTTAGAACAGTTTATAATGAGGGAGATTGTATTTTGTGCCCTGTAAAAAAGAAGCTTGTCATTCTCATCCATTAGAGTAGGACATGTGTTGTTTGTTATCTTTTGTTTTTGTTTTTATAAGATAATGAATTGTACTCATTCCCTTGTGATTTGGAGCATAAGGTTTCATATATGTGGGGTGTAGCAGAAATATTAACTGTTCTAAACAGAGATTATCCTAGCAATGTTGGTCTTATTAGCTCAAAATAATCAATGTCAACTTAAAAAACTGAAAAAAATCAAACAAGGAAATGAAGCTAAGCAAAATTCCACTAAGGTGTGCTATTTTGGACCATAAAAAATTAATTTGGAAATCTCTAAACAACACTTTATTTTTATTAAATACCCCATTGTGAGTCCTTGTCAAGGTAAATATATATATGTAGGTAACATCAGAGGCAGAAATAAGACAAATTGTTACATTTTCAAAATTTGGAAAAGGATGATATGATAAAGAAATGTTTTCTAAAGCATTCAAAGCAAAGGTCTTTCAATGACCACTCAGCAGCAAAATAGCTTCTAATAAATCTTTTACAAATACATTGGCATATTTAAAATTGGGTGGTAAATCTTATCAATTACCTTATCAATCACGGCTGGAAACCAAGCCTTTTGAAGGTTTTCTCAAAATATTTAACAAAGCTTGCACATATTTGAGATTCTGGGTTATGATAGTGGACACATAGTATTGGTGATGCTCAGGCATTTTCAGCAGCACAATCATTCATTCCTGTATTCATTCACATATTTGGTATGTTGCCATACTTCGAGAGAGAGGAACATGACACAGTTCCAGATCTCACTAAATCACAACCTTTTGGAGGAGATGACACCATTTCAGTTTTCGAGGTGCTCATCCCCTTTCATGATACACATACAAAATGTAGCATGATGAATAAGAAGGTTTGTTGGTTAGAAACCCTGGCTCCAAGGCCCTCTTCTCGCAGTTAATAGTTACATTCTAAGCAAGGCAGCTTCTCATCGGTAAAATGAGGTAGGAACTCCTTCATTGAGTTGAGAGGATTATATGAAATGGTCCATGTGAATCACTTGGCACAGGACCTGGCACATTCAAATTGATCAAAAAAATTAGCTATTGTTATCATTGTATCACTTGAATCTGGACAAGAATTATTTTATTTTTTTGCTCAGAAAAATATCAAACACCTTAATCATGGATATACAGATCATAGGTATAAATACTCGGATTCAAACTCAGGTTTCAGTGCCCAGTGATTTACATGCTCAGTTTTTGTTTTTGTTTTTGTTTTTGTTTTTCTTTCTACTACTTTAGATCTTTTGGGAAACAGCTTCATTTCCATGAGTTCCTTGAAAGGATACTGCTTGTAATTAATATGGAAAAATCATCCATGCCATTCTTTCTGAATCTCTTTTTCTCTGGCCTATTTTGCTACATCTTCTTAAGAGTTATTCTTTTTACTCTTTTACAGAAATATTTTAATATTACAAAATGATAGTTGTTACTAAAATGATGAATGCTAATTATGGGAGAAGGTATTCACTTTTTCCCAACTAAATATCACCACATTATGGATTTGGCAAGTTTAGGCCCTTGATTAACTCTTATTTTGTAGCTACTAAACACAGTCTTGAAAAAAAAAATCTTAAGAAAAAGATGTCGAGCCTGTAGGAAAGCTTTGTCAGTTCTGTTTTCAGGCTAGAGTTGTTTTTTTTTTTTTTTTTTTTTAACTGCCAAGTTATACACCCCATTGGATTCCATTACCGTGGCAGGTTTTTCTAGGCAAATAGCACACCAGAGGAAAGTTTGGCTGTGGGTTTTCTTCTTTCTGATTTAGTTTTTATTCTTTGGTTGCTAATTTGCATTTTTCTCTGAAATGGATTAGAATTATAATACATATGCAAAAGCATAAAGCAAAGAAAGACAACCCCTAGCCCCTCACTAACAGTGAGAACTTGGGAGAATTACGTCACTAATTTCTGTCTCAGTTTAAACATCTGTAAGACGGGGGTCATAATTTCTAATCTAAAGTTTTGTTTTGAGGATAGAATGTAATGATGCGCTGGAGCTGGCCGATGATTAATTATTCAGGAATTTTGAGAGCTGGGTATTAAAATGTTGGTAGTTTAAAATCAGCCACGGGTGCAATATTTATACCATGGAAATTGGCAAATGCTATAAATTAGTTTTCCTTTTCCTTCCTGGAGAGCAGGTTTGTCAGCACCTCACTGGATAATCCTTGTATACCAGTTAGTAAAGTTCCAGACCCATATTACGAATTCAGTATTCTTAGTTCTTAGGAGTATTATTTGGATGTTAATTCAGAAATCTGCATAGGAGTGTTTTTCTTAGTTCCCTCTCCAAAGCCTTGTACCAATTTACACTTTTATGCTAATAATAAAGATGTCAAGATGTTTGTGTTAAGCTTACCTTTTAGCACCTGCACAAAAGAATCAATTAAAGAGGAATAAAGAGGAATATGCATGGCTTCCTGAGACAAAACCCTTTAGTTGATAGCCAAGGTGCCCTAACGAAATGGAGATACAGAAATGCTGCTGATCAAAGGTCATTGTAAGCTTCTTGCTTTATGCCTTTTCTCTGGTGGCAGGACACAAAGTATTTCATGAATTAATATGAGCCAGCATATATTCTCATTTATTTATAAATATTTTCTAAGCATGGCGTGTCACCTCATCTCTGTTTACGTATTGGCTTCTATTACTTTTGTTTCTTCTGTGCAATGAATTTTGCTTACCTGGAAGTAAAGTGCTTGAAAATCATACACAAATTGAAAATGTGTTTTTAATGATAAGGTTGCATGCTTGCTCTGAAGAGAGCATTTGTATATCAAATACCCTTATATAAGGCTCTGTCTCCTACTTGATTGGGATACGGGTAAAGCAGACTCCAGACAGAGAGGACCGGTTTCCTAAACCTCACTTGTGCAAGGGATCACAGGTAGCTGTTGGATTCACATTTCAGAGAATGAACTCAGAAATGGGCTACGTTTTCCATTAGGACTGCTTCTATTAGGAGTGGTGAGGGTGTCTGCTACAGCTAGCTAGCTAGAGAACTCCCCATTTAGATCTAAAGTAGGGAAACGGATGTGAAGAATAAGTAGGGAATGTCAAGAGATGTTGAAAGAATACACTGACATACTTATAGTGAATATTGATTGACAGAAAAAAAATTGACGTAGGTAATTTTATTTTTGATGAAGTGTTCAGGAAAATCATTGCTTGGATCCAGTGACATTTCTTTTATTTTCCTAACCTCTTATTGGTGTACATAGTTTTCTCTTTTAATATATATCTAAATATGTATGTTAAATAAGTATATAACATATAACTATATAGTCCCACAGTAATTTTAATTTTTTCTGATTTAATGTTTTATAACTCAGTATAAAATTTCAAGAAATAGAGAAATGGATAAAGCATAGATAATCATATCTCTCAGAAACAACCACTGTTTATATTTGGGTAACAAGCTCTTACGCATTTTAAAAACAATATGCAAACACATATATGTGTTCATATGAACATATACATGCATGTAGATGATGTCCCATTTGCTTGTTTATTTTAAGTATGGAGCCATTGTACTCTAAAAACTTGCTTGTTCATTTCATATATCATGGTTATTGTTTCATGTCAGCACGTGAAAACCTATCACACTATTTTTAATGGTATTTACATTAATCTCTTCTTTTCCACAACTCCAGCAGATGCCTGAAACCACAGAGAGTTCTTTTTTTTAAAAATTTTTTAAAGATTTTATTTATTTATTTATTTGACACAGAGAGAGAGAGAATGAGAAAGAGCACAAGCAGGCAGAGTGGCAGGCAGAGGGAGACGCAGGCTCTCCGCTGAGCAGAGAACCCGATGCGGGACTCGATCCCAGGACCCTGGGATCATGACCTGAGCCGAAGGCAGACGCTCAACTGACTGAGCCACCCAGGCGCTCCCCACAGAGAGTTCTGAACGCTGTATATAGTATGTTTTTTTCCCCAGATGAACATATCTATGGTAAAGTATATTTTATACATTAAGCACAGGAGGAGGTTAAAAATAATAACTAATAATATGATAGAACAATAATAATAATATACTGTCATAAACATTATGGGAATGTGGTCTTTCTCCTTCCCTCTCACTTGAAATATCTCAGTGCACTACATCTGCCCTTGTTCTCATGATGATGTGAGCTGATAAAATGCCGACTTTGTGAGACGAAGTGAGGTACAAGATATAGGCATTTTGACACAGCACTGGGCTACTATTGCCCTTCTGACAATACCTCCAAAAGGAGGATCGTCAGATGCTGGACCACAGTTGACCATGGGTAACTGAAACCATAGAAGGTGAAACCACAGATAAGGGGGGGCTGCTGTAGTATTCTTGATATACTGTAATTTATATGACTATAAGTTGATACAAATTGAGGAGTTTCTGATTTTTCAACATTAAAAACAGTAGTCATTCATATGTATATCTTTATCTTTAGATTTATATATAATTATAATTTATGAGTGTTTCTCCTGAATAAGTACCCAGAAGTGTATCATTTACTATTGCTTTTAATTTTCAAAATAGCCTTGCAAGGCAAGGTTACTATTGTTATATTTAGTTTATGGTTGAGAGAACTCATTAGTAAAAAGATTAAATAGCCTATGCAAAGTCAGGGAGCTAGTAAGTAGATCGAAGTTGCATACCTGCCTCTTGTGTGAGGACTCTTGTGTGTAGCACTCACACGGTCTGCTACAGAGCACTATACAAAGCTATCTCTCATCATTTCTGTCTCCTAGTATTTCATTTATTCTAGTAATTTAACATTTCTGAGGTCAGAATCCATCTCCCTGTTAATGCCGTTTTAACAATCCTTGTCAGCTGGATAACAGCATGACATAGACGTCATTGTTGATATATGTGCACCCAGGTTTTTAGTACTGGTTCCATGACTGGATGCTTGTAACCCTTCAACAGGCCATTTAAGGCCCTTGAAGGGAGGAATGAGTCCTGGTTGTGTCTGAAAACCTTCTGTTGACACCTTCATTTAATAAAAAGAGTGCCAATAACAAAAGTTGCCAAATGGATGTCTAAAGCCTGGTAGAAAACCGTAGAAACATTAGTAGAGAATTCTTTAAAGAAATATCACATCACCAACAATCTTGATGGACTAGTGGATAACAGTTGGCAGAAAAACACAGACATTGTTACCTCTGAGCAAAAAAAAGTGTTTAGGAAGAATTGGACCCCACATTGTGAAGAATCTTAACCAATTGATTTAATTTATATATTCAGTGTTATATATCCATGGGAGTGATATACAGTAAAAGTTCAGGTGTGACTGTAGAAGAGCTCTTTGAGTAACTAAAAATAAAAGTTATAAGTGGCATAAAAATATTGTACATAGTATAATTCATTGTTTTTTTTCTTTCTCTTGTATAATATAAAGGTACCTGTTATACTCAATGGCTTTTTAGATTCCATGAAATACAGTAGTACCTATCTTATAGAATTGTCTAAGAACGACTGTAAGTGCTTAGGACAGTACCTAGCATATGATGAGCATTTTATAAATATAGTTATTAAATGTATTTAATAGAAATTGTAAATTTTCCTCCAAAAAAGTGAATCAGTTTACAATACCATTTTAACAATTTTATTACAGTACTTTATAACGTAAAACATAATTTGGTGTAATTCTTCATCAAAGAAAGCAAAGCTATTATCTCAAAGCTATCATATGTGACCACTTATCTTCTGTACAGATAAAAAGAATAATTAAGTTTGCTGAAAGTTTAAACCCGCCCCCCTCAATACCTTCTGCAAAGTAGTCCCATACTCACTTAATTCTACCTATTATTTCCTCCAATAGATGTTTTTGGGGTTTTTTGTTTTGTTTTGTTTTCGTTTTTTCCTCAAATAGATGTTTAAGATTTCTGGGTTATATATGTGAATAAAGATTGTTGTACTTTCATCAGTGATTCTTTGACCATTAGCTAATAATTATTATTATTTGACAGATAAATTATATTTTAAAAATTAAAAAATCTTAAGGAAATTTCTTGGATGCTTGTATTTTTTAAAAAAGCAGGAGAACATATTACATAGCTAGATTCGGGAATATTTTGATATATATGAAATCAATCAGCTTTTCCATAGAATGCATTTTTTGAGACCTTGGTCCTTTAGCGATTCCGTTTGCTGATCAGTGCAAATATGACATTACACTTTAAGATATTGGAATTGTTACTCTCTACTCAAGTTCTCATTTCAGATGTAAGAGTGTCAGACTGCTATAGGTAGGAATTAGAGAAAGAAGTTTTCTAAATAGATAACAGAAAACTTTCTGCCTGTTATCTTCTCATGAGGCATTTCCACTTGAGATCACATTCCTATAACTTTTGAGAACCAGTTCTCTTGAGTTCCTGATTTCCTAACTTTCATATTTGAACCTAGAAATGTTTCTACCATGACAGCACATTGAAAGAAAGATTCTGAATCATCTTAACTTCCTATGGTATTTTTTGGTTTACAGTGATTAATTTCAGATGGAAAATACAACTGCCATTCTGATATAGAAAATTGATGGGTTTCTCTTTCCCTTCTCCATGGGGGCATATTTGCTAATCTTTTGGAATCACCAGAAACTTGGTCTTACTGTCTCTCTTGGCAAATATCTGTTCAGGCCTTGTTGTGGGCCATGCAACAGGCACTATCAGTAGTCTCTCAGAAGGCCATGCCTACTTACAGGGCAGACAAACCTCCATTCCAAGATCCTCAAAAGAATGAATGGAACATCGTTCACCTCCATCTGTTTGCCACACTGTCCCTTTAGCTTCCACAAGACTAAAAGAGCAGAGGCTGTAAGCACAGGTGAATTTCTATGGGAGAGTCAGAACAAGTCCGAAGGAAATTACCTTTACTTAGGGACAAAGTTTGTTTTCTGGATAATTTGACTTTTTTTTTTTTTAAGATTTTATTTATTTGAGAGAGAGAGAGAGAGAGAAAGCACAAGCAGAGGGCAGGAGCAGAGGGAGAAGAAGAAGCAGACTCTCTGCTGAGTGGGGGAGCCCGGCATGGGGCTCTATCCCAGGACCGCAAGATCATGACCTGAGCTGAAGGTAGACGCTGAGCCAACTGAGTCACCCAGGCGCCCCCGTCTTTTTAAAGAAATCTCATAAGAGAAAATGCCTAAACATTCATACTTTCAAAACAAATTTTAAAGATTTGTGCATGTTGCCATCTCTAAGAAAATGAGAATTCTGATGGTATGGCAAATATAGAAAAATGTATAAAATACACATCTCTGGTTATTCACATCTCTAGATATTCATCACGTGTTTCAAATATACTCATGAGGGAAAATTTTTATTCCATATCGTGTATTCAAGTCATTTGCCAACAGATGTCTTTTCATTCAGTCATCTCTTACACCTCTGCTCTCAGAGCTGTTTATAGATATCCTAAGCCAGGACCAAGTTAAAGGCCAAGTTGTTGCAAAATTATTACAATGAAGTTTTTAGTTGTTTCAGGAGGTTGAGGAAGGAGTTTAATTTGTCTTCATGAGGGCACCCAATGATTGGGTCCTCCTTGGATGCCCACAACAAGTCCAAGAAATTGCTGTACCTACACAGCCTACCTGACTAGGGGTGTTGAGGCTGGATAGTTGTTGCTTAAAATGTAGCAGACCTCATGGCAGCCTATCTAGCACCGTATTTGTTAAGATAGGCAAGCAAACAATTGTCATTGAAAGTGGAGTCAAGCATTTAAAGGCAGAAGCACTAATTAGAACTAATTGACAAGTGTTACAGCACTCACCAGGGTAGCTCTTTACATAGGAAAATGATGGTTATGTAAATACAGTGATTAATTGTATTCGCTTAGCCATTACTTTTCTTTTTGGCAACAGGCATGACCAGAACTTGGCCATTGATTACAACTTCAAATTTATGGTAGATTTCTCAATGAGCATTTCTGTTTCTCAAGCCAGTTTTGCTTTTGTCATTTATATACATGTGTGTGTGTGGTGTGTGTGTGTGTTTATCACATTTCTATGTGCATGTGTTTTACTACAACATCTCTGTTGGATATAGATAAAATTTGTAACCATCTTCAATCTCTGTTGTGGAACTTACTTGCAATCCATTGACATATTGAAAAATCATTCCAGGCTGGTAAACATAAATACAGTTATTTGCTCTACTTTTTTTTTTATGATTTAAATATTCCGGTAGTAATTTGAAAACAAGTCTTCAAGTCTGTCAATCTAGCATCTGCCACAAACACTAATTCTCGTGAGAAAAAGGAGTTCTGTTGAGCACATTATTTAGCTGTAAGTACATTTTGCCATATTAAAAATATTATGCAAGGACTCTAAATATAGAGGTTTCACAAAAGCAAAACCAAAGAAAGCGTATTTGACTACTTCTTGTAATGTGAGAAATGGTGAGGGTTTGTGTGTGAGCATCTGATTAAAGCCAGATACCAGGTGGGAGCTGCAGTGGAAGGACAATTGGGGTGAGAAGAGTTTGGAGGTGTGGATTCCAGCTGATTCTATCATGAATTATCTGTGTAACCAAGGGAAGCCACTTGAGCTCTTTTGATCCTAGTTTTCTTGTCTTTAAAATGAGAGGAATGAAACAGATGTTTTCCAAGGTCCTTTCTTCCTTTGAAAAATTAGTCCATTTTAAGTTATTTATTTTGAAATATTTCCAATGTAAGTTCACTAGAGTGAAGTTGAGCCCATTTTCACAGATAGTGGTAAAGAACCTCTGGTGATATTAGTGGTGGCTCAGACCTGGGATTGAGTCCTGTCTGGTTCATGACCCTTGTGGACTTTACCCATTTCCTTGGGGTGGGGGTGTGGGAATTGAAGAGAGATAAGCAGATAGGATATCCTTGGATTGAGATACTCTACCCAGTTATCCCGTTTCAATTATATAGGTATTATAAACCATCTTCTGATTAAAAAACATTTTTCTTTTCTTTCTTTCTTTTTTTTTTTTTTTACAGTTTTAGGGCAAGGGAAAGGATAAAATTGAGGGAGTTGATGATCCACTTCTATATAAAATCATACCTCTAAATAGCTATTTCTTAAACATGTGTTTGTCTGATTTTTGTAAGCAGAGTCATCACAACCTCTTCTGCGACTCAATCTCACAGTAATTTAATGTAAAAAAAGAATTTCATTATTGTATCAGTTTCCTAGCGCTGCCGTAATGAATTGTCACAAGCTGGGTAGCTTGAAAAGCAGAAATCTATTCTCTCACAGTTTTGCGGGCTAGATATCTGAAATCAGATGATCAACAGGGACCCTGTTTCCTCTAAAGCCTCTAGGAAAGAATCTGGTTCGTGTCTCTTCTGGCTTATGGTGGTAGCTGACAATCCTTGGCATTTCCTGGAAGCAGCACTCCCATCTCTGTCTCTCTTGTCACTTTGTGTTATCCTTGTATGTCATTGTCTCTGTCCAAATTTCTCTCTTCTTATAAGTACACTGGTCATTGGATTTACCGACCAACTTACTACAGTGTGTCTTTATTGTAACTAATTAACATCTGCAAACACTCGATTTCCAAATAAGGTCACATTCTGAGTTTTTAAGTAGACATGAATTTGGGGGAGACACTATTAAACTCAGTAAAGTGGTCATCTAAAGGAAAATGACAACCCAACTAGTATCTGATAACAAATAAAAATATATTTTTTAAAGATTTGTTTATTTTAGAAAGAGAGAGTGCGAGCAGGGGGAAGGGCAGAGAGAGAGAGAGAGAGAGAGAGAGAAGCAGACTCCCCACTGAGCACAGAGCCTGACTCAGGGGTCGATCTCACAACCCTGAGATCATGACCCGCGCCAAAATCAAGAGTCTGATGCTTAACCGACTGAGTCACCCAAGCATATCACAAATAAAAATATTTTAATTTAAAAATCAAAAATACACAAAAACCTGTCACTCTCAAGATTTGTTAGATGTAGGTGTTAGATATGATTTTCAAATATGGCTTAAATGTGAAAATTACATTAAGTAATAATTTCATAATAAATTTTAAATGTATGAAATTTATGTGATGAATCACAAAATTGAGTGCATGCCAAATATATTCAGTTAAACAACTTTGAGGTGCCAAAACTATGGTTGAATGTGTAAAAGAAGAACAAAAAAGAATGTAAGATAATGTCTATTTCTTTATTCCTAAATTGCTTTCTTTATGGCTTTTTCCTGTTCTTTTAAAAGTATTTTCTTTTCAATTACTCTAGGACATAATCTTACATATCTATTAGTCTATTTTTTTTAAATTTTTATCTTTTTTCCCTAACATATTGATTTTTATAATTCCATTTTTAGCTTTTGTATGAAAGTAAAAACTAGTTTAAAGGCGACTTATTAAACTTGACTATCACCAGTGGAACTTGATCTAATTTAGCTACAATATTTTTTTTTTAAAGGAAAGTACCATGATTCATGTATTGACAAAGTATTACCACCTTTTCTCTGAATCCCTCACTTCTCTAATGAATTTATAGTGAGATTTTAATTAAAATGTTGGTAATAAAAGTATAAAACATGTTTAAATTTATACCTGTAAATAATGCATCAAGCTTAAAACATTTACACATACACTTCACTGGAAAGAAAGATGAGGTCTCATGGTAGAGGGGCAGGATATGTTCAATGAAATAGTGAACAGTAAAATGACTTGATCAAATTTGTAAATATATTTTAAAGGACTTACTTTTTAAAGAATGAAAGGAAGGAGCACCTGGGTGGCTCAGTAGGTTATGCCTTCAGCTCTGGTCATGATCCCAGGGTTCTGGGATCAGCCCCATATCAGGCTCCCTGATCAGCAGGGTGTCTTCTTCTCCCTCTGCCCCTCACCCTGCTCATACTTGTGCTCACTTGCTCTCTCTTCTTTCTCTCTTCCTCTCTCTGAAATAAATGAATAAAATCTTAAAAAAAAAAAAAAACGAGAATGAAAGGAAGTGAACAGCATAATGCAGGAATCTACATAACCAGGACCGAGAGTCTTTAAACAAGGTAGTGCCAGTAATAACTAAATAGAAAGGGATAGATTTAAAAGAAGTATCAAGTGTAGAACTCATAGTATAGGCTGGACAAAGAAAGAGAAGAATTTGAGGATGATGTGTAGGTTTCTGTGTTGGTCAATTTGGAAGTGGGTGGTGGCTTTAACATTACAGGGAATATAAGAGACTGTTGAATAGGATTTTGGAAAAGGATGTTTGGCTTTGTGTTTGTAACTTCACATGCTTATGGAGCCAAAGAGTAGACATCCAAACTGCAGATTTGAAGCTCAGGAAAAATATCTCGGATCAAGAGAATTTTAAATTTGATTTTTCTCATTTTTTTCCAAAAGAAAATTTGCAATGGGTTATGAATAACAAAATATAATAAATTGAAAATACGTAATAATTTTCTTTTTTGTTATGAAAATAACAAAGGAAAATAAAGTTGGGAAAACCAGAGGAAGCCACAAGTGAGATTAGTTAAGAAACCGCCTTATACAGTTGCTTGAAGTGAAGTAGAAATATTTCTCTAAGCCTTCTAACAGTAATCATGAAGAAACACCATCAATGTTAACAGGGCGTGGAGTTTTATGTTTTGTTAATTGTTGAATCCTTCAAACCTAGAAGAGTGTCTGACACATAGTAGTTGTTCAATAAGTATTTGTTGAATAAATGCAAAAAGTGATTTGTAGATTTTTAAATGATTTTTAATGATAATAATTATTACCTAGGAAAAATTACCCAAATGTTTGAGACATATTATACGCTTTTTTCCAAGGACACTGATATTTGGCTAATTCAATGATCAAAATGTATTAATATCATTTTCACTTGGGGGAGGGGAGGAGAATCTATGTTTCCTTGAAATAGTTTTATACACTTAATATTGGCCTGTTCCTAGATGCTCCAGAACAGGTTTGCTCATGAAGCTCTACTTTATGAATGACCGTGTTCGTAACTGTCAAAGAAGGGTTCTTATTCTTAGGTTCACAATGAATAGAAACAAAGGGGGGGGGTAATTGGACTTTTGAAGATATGCAGTTTAATTCTCCCCATCTAGGCAAAGATTGCTTCCATTGCATCATTTTCCTATTTCCTGTGAGCATACAGCCAACTAAGTGCTCTGAGAAGTATAGAGGAAGCCAAATTTAGCCAATATTGACTGTGAACTAGTGAGATTCAGAGCCCCCTTAGACCAGTGAAATAAGGATGACCACAAATGTAACTTTGTAGTATCCTGAGTTGTTTGGGAAGAGAGAAAATAAATTCATGTTATTTGTATTAAATGCCAAACAACTTTCTAGAAAAATGAGTAAAAGGCAACTAGGTTTCTCCTGTCAGAAACACAAGAGATCTTCATCAGATCTTCTGAATGCCTATGAATCCTAGGACATTACTTTGGTATCTCTTTTTATATTACACGGTACCCCGAATCCCCTGCTAATACAGAGACAATACCTCTCTGCAATATCAAATTTTTTTAAATTGATTTTCCTCAGGAAGCAGGTAGCTACATTCCATTGGTCTAGAGGCTTTAGAAACACCACTGGAAAGAGTTTCCTCTTTGCTCTACCTAAGTTTTTTTATCTATAGGTCCTGAATATCTGCTATGATTCTTTCTTTCTACCTGCCACTATTCAGCTTCATGACTTACCCTCTTGCTGAGCATTTGAAAGAACAGGGTAATGGAGAGAAGCCAACACTGACTACTGAGTGCTTTCTAAGGACCCTTGCTGCGACTTGCCCATGGTCCCTCTCATGTGACCATTTCATGTAATCATTTATTTGAAAGTGCATATAATCTTGCTTCATTCTTTTGAGCAGTCCAATTGTTTACCTGAGCTTTAAATCAGTCTCTGTCTCTCATTCGGGTTTCATTGTCCCTTACGGGGAGGCATAGCTCAGCTTTCCAAAAGAATTGCCAGATGCCTACTGTCCATTACAGGGTGAGTGATCATGTGTTTCACAGCTGTCTTCAACCTAGAAGGTGTTGTGAAGAAGATAAAGCCATGATATCAAACCTTAGAACACTTTTATGTATCTAAAAATCCTGGTCCAAAGTATAATATGGATAATACTTCAAAAAATATTTTCAGATGTATTGCTGTATCTTATCATTTATGTTCTCTGAGTCTTCCCACCTAATGGTGGTTTGAGTTTTTGTATTGCAGGGGAACAGTACATAATCTCTAGAACAAGAAAGTCTTGGTTAAGAATTTATTGTCCACTTAGATTTTCATTTGAGAACACATGAAGAAAGCCAGTCTTTTGAGGCGAGATATAATTTTGTAAATTTATTTAGTAAATCAAATCAAGCCTTCAGAATCCAGACCATAAAATATTTTCTGTGGTATAGAAATTATGTTCTTTCTGGCTAGGACTTCTCACCATGAGACTGATAACCTTGGAGTAAAAAGAATATATGATAGAACTGAGATCTGCCGCTTATGATCTCTGAAGATTATGGGCAAGAGAAAGTAAAGTCACAGAAAAAAGTGGCAATAAATCAGTGTTCTCATTCTTATGTACTGTCTATCCTTACAGCAATCACCAGTGGGTTCCACAGGAAGGAGGAATTTTCGTGGGGAGCCTTAGGACACAGGAACTAGTGGTGTACTTTTACTGGCATACTAGTGGTGTGCTTTTATAAGTATGCTGCTCCCTTTCAGGAGAATCCTCAAACCTGGAAACTTCCAATATGGCACTGAGGTGGAAGGAAAGGGCAGGATTTATTGGCTTGGGACAGTGTTGCTCCTCCTACATGGCATGAACATAGCACTCGTGACCCATATTTGCCCCAGTGAGGGGAAATGGATGCCAGTATGACTGGTGGGCCTTCAGATCTTGATTAAGAGCAAAGAGGTCATCTTGTATGGATAATTTTGGTACCACAGTACTAGGGCATCACAGTGAGACAGCCTGATGGCTGCGGTAGCTTTTCAGGTGTCACCAGTCCAGGGAGCAGCTAGTTCAGGCACTCTGCAGCCAGGGACTTGGAAGAATCCCGAAGGAACCATTTACATTGAGAAACTCTTCATTCCCTACCAGCACAAGGCTACATGCCAACATTACCCTATACACCAAGACACCTTCTCAGATAGGAGCAAGGGTAGGGAGTAGGACTTCATTAGACTGACCATTTTCTTGGGTTGCCCAGTCAGAACATAGTTATCTGTAAAGGTTGTTATAATTACTAGGTTGAATTAAGCTTACCTGATTGTACTAAATTATAGTCATTTCTAACTCTATCTTCATTACCCAGAAGGATGAAGAATTTTTAAAGGGATCGAGTCAGTTGTAGAAAAAATAAAGGCATTTTCTTTCCACCAAGGGATGTGAGTATATTTGAGACCCTTTTTAAATTATATTTTATCTTTGTTCAGATAATTAGGAAATGGGACAAATTCTGGAGACTTTTTATTAATATTATACATGACCAGTGTTGCCTACTACAGAAAGGCCTTAGGATCATGGAGCAATTAGTGTGGTTCATACTATTCAAACATTCTAACCCATTCATAGTTTCAGAAGGTCTACAGTGAGGGTGGATGTGACTTCTTTCAAAATAATTCCTTGAGAGGGAAGCAAGAAAGGCCTGGTTTGACTGTGAGTATAAATAAGTTAAAAAATTTACAATTCTCTCACTTTAGAAAAGTAGTCAGGCTCAGGGTGCCCAGCTTTTGTCAAGGACACAGAAAGCTCCATCTTTATTTTGATGGACGAAATGAGAGATTAGTTTGAACAGCTGATTTTTATTCCAGTCATTCCACAAACTGTCAGGGTTTGTTTGGGATTTCTTCCTAGTAGGCTGTTTATCACTCTGACTTTCTTTGTTCTTCCTGGCTTTGATCTCAGTGGACCAGATTTTTGTCCTAAGTAACTCTAGGGGAATTCCAGGACAAGAGCAACATTCTGATTTGATGTTTGGAAGCACTGGTTTTGCTTTCTCCATCATTCGTCTTTGCTGCTCTGCGTGCCTCTTTCATTTTCTTCTTTTACTTTCGTTCATTTTAAGAGTACAACATATCAGAGAAACAAGAAGAAGATGGGTCTTCTACAGAGTTTCTCTTTTGGATTGATTTTTCAAAGAGCTGCAGAAAAGCAGTAAATGCCTTGCCCTGGTTCTGCCACATGGGAGTCAGCCCAAAGACAAGTGTTTATTTTCTTGGTGAAAAATAATATCCAAGCCTGTTTGTATGGAGTGGTTACAAGCATTGAATTGCATTAGTTGATTATCGTGAGGCCTAACCCTTTCTAGACATTTTTTTCGATTGTTGTGAAATGTTTTAAAATTATAGCCAATTTTTGGTTCATTAGTATTGCTTTTAGATTACTCATAGATGTTTGATTGTTTTTGACATGTATATGTGTGGTTTCAGCACATATATGTAAATTTTTCCCCAAGTGTTATTCCCTTTTGCAAATTCTTGTCCTGTGAGAGATGTGTCCTTTATACACATGTGCTAAGGGATCCTATGAATTGAATTAGATCTAAAGTAACTTGGTATTAGTATTGCTTACAGGGCCTACAAAAATGGTTTATAAGACTATATTAAACACACATGCATATATATTTAAGGCCAAATAAAATTGGACATATATAAAATTTGAGATGGTTTGAAAGAGGGCTAAACTGACACTTTGGCTGGAATTGTAATAGTCCAGTGCAGTGCAATGATCAGAATCATAGAATATGTCTCTCTCTATATGATTATTAACAAAGATACCATGAAATCATAAACTGACTTTTACTAAATAAATGCAATATATTTAGCATTCAGAAATCTTTGAAATATGGAGAACAATGGAAAAAAGCAAAAAATGAAAAAGGAGTGGGGAAGACCTTGTAACTGAAAAGGTGGAAAAACTGAGATGAGGTGACAGGTGCCGTCTGCTCTGGGAAGCCTTTCTACACCACCCTGTGCATTCAAGCAGTGTCATTCTTTTGTTGAAGGCAATGACACTACTTTGATAATATCATTCCTTGGCTACAATAGGGTTGAACATTTTTTTTTTTTTAAATCTGGCCTTAAAATGGCCCATACCTAGTGTTAAATCTGCAGAACAAATCCATGCTGATAAAGAGCCTGAAGATGATGATGTGTCTCTATGAGTATGGCAACAAATACACCCATGATTAACTATGTCTGTTACCTGCTATACTATATAAAACTATTTATATAGAGAATTAGTTACCTCTTGCATAAATCTCTAAAACATGTGACTCTGCTTGTCATTCTATGCGTAAACCTTCATTCTTCATGTGTTACCAGCTCTTTGCATCATTTCTTCCTCTTATGGCTCACTTTAAAGTAAAGATATTGGAAACCCTTCCACTAGCTCAAATACTTGGAGAATCATCAGTTGGAGGCATTTTCTATAGAGTAGAATGAAAGACAATAATGGGAATAAGTCTTCTCTGGAAGTTGGACTTCTTAGACCATGAGTATACTCACTTTTTGCTTATGACAGAGACATCGTCATTTAGGTCTTTGTCTTTTAAGAAATTGCCAATTCTTTCCTTGTAGGAGTTTGTCCTCAGAAAATACTTGTAATTCAATCTATTACATCCTTGCTGAATTTTCAAATCAGATTTTAGTAGTCAGTCAACTAAAATGTCACTGAAAATGTGTAATTGATTATCTTTGTCTCAGCTTACAAGTTAACACAACACAACATAACATATTGATGGCAAAATGTAAAGCTTCACATAAACAAAAACAAAAGGCAAGCAGATGGAAGCTCAACACATAGGAGAATAGCTATGGGGTAGAGAAAATGTATTTATCGCTTATTTTCATTTAGCCATCTACATTATGAAATTGTTGGCAGTTATATATATTTTGGGCTAAAGTTTTGAATGCGAAATGAAACTATTCAAACTAATTTTCATAAATTAAGAAAATGACATAGACCCATCACAAAGTAAAATTTGTTAATTTAGTTTCTTGCTACTAGAGAAGGTGTGCTGATCGTGCCCAAATTCCTCTCAGGGCATTCGGCAAAGCCACAAACCAGAAGAATCTAGGAGAGTGGCCTAGTTCTGAGAAGACTAGACCATCTGGGGAGAGGCCTGGCTCATCCCAGACTTCTCATTTTTAAATTTACCCAAATACATACCTAAACATGTGAAGAAATGGTAGAACTTGACATTGAACTTCAAAATTTTACTGAGCCCAGAACTAAACCTAGAATGTGCTTCTTTTACTATAACACAAATGAATAACTATTCAAAATAGAGCCAGACTAAGAAAAAGAGTGAGCCTCCAAATATTCCTGATTTCCAAACCTAAGTGAATTTAGAACCATGACCTTCAGCCACAAAGCTAAGCTAGAATTTGAAAGACTCCCCTAATAACAGCCTGTTCCTCAGCCTTGAGATTTAGTTAGTGTACGTTTCCAGCAACCATGCACGTGGAGGACTTAAAAGGGCACTTTTCAGAAAATCAGTGCATTATTTGGAGACTGTGAGGTGTTTATCCATGATTTGTGCTTTAACCAACCGTCTTCTTCCCCCTAAACATACTTTTCTTTTTTTTCTTTGTATTATATGTGTGCTATCTTCTCTTTTACCAAACCATGAGCCCCTTTGAACCAGGGAAATGGTCTACAATGTCAACTTTGTTTCTCTCTCTGTCCTCTCTTTTGACAATCTAGATCCTGGAATCTTTGTACACGTAAGCTACTTCGCACATACTTGTATGTAAAGGATACTAGTAAACAAAACTGCTGGGATCTAAATACTTTCTGCAATGTGTAATTTTGTCTAACTTTTTTTTAGGGACTAGCTTAGCAAGTTGAGTGAACTAATTCATAGCTACTCCTGTTTTACAGTAATTTCACAAACTCTATGAAAAATATCAGCTAACTCTATATGTAGTACTATATATTAAATATATGTGGAATGCAATTAAGTTTGTAAAATAAAACTTATCCAACTAACAGTAATCATTCATTCACCTAACAGTTGTTGAATTATTAGTAGGTACCACTAACAAGTATTACTAATAAGTACCACTCTGGGTTGGATACTGGGGTACAGTTTAATATCCACAATCCCCAAGAACTTTATTCAGCTCTTGAACTTTATTAAGTTATTACTACTGTTAGTATAAAGTATATATATATACTTAATACCATGTATTAAGTACTGTTTAAGATGCATTATCATCTTTTCCTCATTTAATTATCACAGCAGTTCATGGTCTCCATTTTACAGACATGGAAACTAGTGCATAGCGAAGTTAAGTAAATTGTTTTCCAAAAGCTAAAATCTCAATCAAGATGTCTGATCCCCAAATCTTTGCTTGCAAATATGGCCAAAAGACATGTTTTATGGTCACCAGAAACATTCTAAAAATGAATTCATTTCACGCTGAGATTTGGAGAGAGTTCATAGGAAAAAACAAGATATTTGAATTCTCTTGAAAAAGAAAATCTGGCAACTGTAGGTCTACACTCCACATGGCAAAAATTGGCTACAGCTGAGTAGCAGCTATTTGCTTCATACTGGCCATTTTCTCCCCAGTCTGATGTAGTTTCCAATGGTTAGTTCTACTTCCTTATGTTATTTGCATTGTTTCCTGCAGGCATTTGAGTTTAAGACCCTTATATTCTTCCATGGTTTCTAGATATAATTCATTTTATTAAAAAACATACTGGGACCTAATTAAGGAGTGAAATAGATTAAAACTATGGCCTTGTTAATGATACAGCTATTAGAGGAAAAAGTGTAGGTGTAGGACAACAATAATCCTTTTATTCCATAACCCCAGTATTAGACAGCCTTTCCCAAGTTGTTTGAAAAAAGACAGGCACATTTAAAAAACAAACACAAAACCAAGCAATTTCTATAAATTAACAACATAGTTGATTAAAAATCAGAACTAGATGGATGGGTCTAGACACAGCTAAAGAAAAACTTAGTGATGTGGAAGGTTCATTTGTGGAAAAACCCAAAATGGGGAAGAGAAATGAATAGATGAGAAAAACAAGAGATCATTAAAGAAACATGGGGGGTGAATTGAAAAAGTTCACTACACACTCCATGGAGTGTCATACTGAGAAAAAAGTGGAGAGGGGAAATATTCAAAATAATAAGGTTTGAACACTCAAATCCAAAATTTGTGAAGACATAGTGATGAATTCAAGCAACATAAACACACAAGTTCACGTAAAAACACATAGTACTGAAGCTGTAGAACATCAATGATAAAGAGAAAATCTTAAATGCAAACAGAAAAGACAGATTACTTGCAAATGGGTGATACTTATTCTCAAACGGTAGTAGATTAATGTCTTTTAAGGGTTTAGGGAAAATGATTTTTTTGCATGGATTTCTATGCCCAGCCAAATTGCCATGTATGGATGATGGCAACATGAAGACTTTTCAGACAAGAAAGATAGGGCATTTATACCCCAGACACATGCTGAGAGAACTTTAAAAGAATACCTTTTAGTAAGAAGAAAATCAACCACAGAGGAGGGAATGAAAATAATAAAAGCATCAATGAGCAAATTAATTTAAAACTATATATTAGGAATCTTGTCAGAAGATAAATCTATTTTTGGAAGGTGGGAGGTTAAAATAAACAAGGGACTTAAATGATAAATAATAATGTGGAAGCTAGAAAGAGAAGATTGAATTAAATTTTTCCTTGTTCTTGGTAATGTTTGAAAAATAGGTTAGATATATTGTGAAAGATGGATTTGGGGTAAAAAATGCATGCTAAATATTTAAGGCAGTAATTCAAAACATTGAACAATGAAAATAGTCTGGACAATAGCTAATTAAGAAGAGACACTGACCAATGAGAAAGGGTAATATCTATAAGCCACCAGGACTGTATTCTGAAGTCTTCCAGCTAAATATCAGCTGATGTTTTATCTCCAAAATATCTTTAAAGATAGCCATTACAATAATGGAAATGAGTGCATAATTTCCCAAAATGTAGATGAAAAAAGGGAATACAGAAATTTTTAACAATTCTGTAAGATTAAGAAACTGAGGTCTAGACAAATTATGTGACTGGTTCAGATCACACAGTAAACCAGATGGGGTTAAGAGTAAACTTGGATTATTAACTAAGTCTACTGTTGCTCTACTGTGGTATTTGGCCCTACAAATTCAATTTTCAAATTGATGTTTTGTAAACATTTAGTACATTTATTTTCTCATTTCTGGCATATGTATGCTATCATCATTATTGCTGATTCATATTTTAGTAGTTTTTAAACACCCCCATTTATGCTTTATAGAAGATTAACATGTACAGCTTTAAATGTTAATGTTCCTTTGAAAATATTGTCTGTAATGCAAATTTTAAAAAATGTGTTTATATTTTGTTAAATTTTATTAAATAGAAAAGTATTGTTGCCTCTATTAAAATCATAAGAAAATGGCCATTATTCAAAAAAGCAAGAATATGTTCTGTGTATTTATAAAAGGACTTTATTTCTTTCACTTCAATTTTCCTGAGGGAAAAGATGTTTTGTCAAATTATCTCTCTCTTTGCCACATGATTTCAATGGGTAAAACATTATTTTCTCGATTAAATGATTTGTAGTTTCCAAAGCAACAAGTTTGAAAGTAAAAAAAAAAAAAATTCAATCTAGAAATAATTCTCTTTATCATTTTTTTCTTATCTTACATTTATCCTTTGACCCCAAATACTCCAGTAACAGTGTAAGTTAGCCTCCTTTTTCAATAGAAAAAGAAATAGGAAAAATGTGTGTTTAAGATTCCGTTAAAATTGTGTGGTATCACTGGGAACTTGCTATTAAAGTTCAATAATGATGTAACTCTGCTTCGGAAGTTAACCGAGGAGATTTTAGCTAGCATAGTTTTTAAAATTCTAGTTAAGTCACATCAAACCATTACAAAAGGAACACCTTTTATATCAGGGAACAACCATTTTTGAGCACCTACTGAAAGCTAACTACTCCTTGATGACAGGTCATTGATATGATACCTAGTAGTATTTTCCTTGCACACAGTGCTGAGGAACTTACATGGAAGGGAAAACAAAAGAGAGAAGGAATGGAGTTATCTCAGGAGAGAAAAAAAAAAGTCTGAGTCAGAAACACAGTTACCACATTGGATCCAAGTTGTCCATTACCTACAGAGGGACCTGATAGAAAATTGTTTTTTTCTCATGAGTCAGCCTAGGTTTAGAGAAAAGGAATGCTGTTATCGGATGAATATATATAGAGGAATCAGAGAGAGTAGCTGCTGAGTACCTTTTGGCAAGAAAATAAAGGATTAGCTTGGGCAGGCACAAGGGATTGAACCTAAAGCTACAGAAATTATACGTATTAAATTCCTGAAACCCTTCGGGCCACTTTATTTAAGTGCCTTCTTTCTCAGTTTCACACTCTGTTTTCCTTACGTGCGTACGACGAGACATGAGTTTCTTCTGGGAAAATAAAGAGAAGAAGTCTGATCTACTTGAAATGACTTCCCGGGCTGATTGGTCCCTTCCTCCTGCCGCTAGCATGCCTTCTCTCCATTACCCCGCACGTAGCTGACAGGACAATAGGAACCGCTGTGACAGTCGACGATAATGTGCACCAGGCATACGAGCTCCTTTCTGCGTCTGCATCTTGGGTCACCTCTGAGGATGATGTCATGTCATCATGCTCCATCATGTTTAGTTATTCATTTTTCTCTTTAGACCTGTCACACAGAGAGGCTGCAGAGCTTCTGTAAGGCAGAGCCCGTGTCTTTGGAAGACTATTGTGTTAGCCCCACAGATGACATTGCAACTATGATATGATCGAGTCTACAATGAAAATTGCTCTTTGTCGGGAGTCAGGGTCAGACAGAGGATGGTTCGTCTGCACACAGACCACCATTGGCCATAATGTAAAATTGATCGCTTCCTTGGCTCTAAGAAAACTTGCATCCCCAAGATGTTGTTTTTGGATCTGGTCAGAATCCTATTGAATTTGAATTTTAGGAAATCTTTCTGTTCTACTTGATTTCCTCAATTACCGAGCTTTACCTCTGGTATCAACTGTTCTCCATTACGTTTTCACACTGTAAGTTTACCAGAAAAATTCATGCCAGTTATTATTATTTTTATGTGTTTATATGCTCAAATACAAAACACACAAAATAGGCTAGAATTTATTAACATGAAACATTTAATACAGAAAGAGATAGGGCATTATAAAGTTATATGTCACGAGCATATTGAATGTGCCCAATTGCTTTTAAATGTCTAAAGTATAACCATTATGTGCTATTATAGGGATTATAAACTATATTGAAGTAATATATTCAAGCATCCAAAAAATCAAAGTAAATAAAAATAATTCTGCTCATTGGCTCACAGTTAGGAAGGAATGAGAGTCATAACAATAAAATTATAATGTTCAGGCAAAGACAAATACATCGTGCGGCAGCCCGAGCTGCAGCACGCCCTGATTCAAGGGAGGGAGCCGGAGGCTTCCAACTCATAAAAATGAATATTTGTCTGCCAGGGGAAGACTGCATACATCTCTTTCCCACTCGTGCCCTCTGGGGGCCTCTTCTGACCTCCCTTTGTCCCCGGTGAGGGGGAAAACAGAGGGTATGGGTATGGCTAGGGCATTTCATTCTGGGAGCTTGTGGCTCCAGGAGGACTTCAGCACCTGCATCTCTGGGGAGTCATTTGATAGCCAGATCACGCTGACCTTGCATAGTGGAGTCTGTGATGAACATCCGACTTGGGCCTTTCCTTAGACTTTGTTCTCATTAGGAGATGAAGTGAGGGAGCTTTTCAAGTCTGATCATTTAGCAGATGGGAAACCTTAGTTCCTAAGTGATGCCTTACTCCACTTCAATTTTTTCTAGAGTTCCCTTGCTGAGACCCAGTGTCGGTGTTGTCCATGGTGGCGACTGTAGACTTGTTTTCTCCGGAGCGCAGGGTAGAGGCAGGTGTCGTAGGACAATGTCCATTTGCCATCTTATCCCGGGTTGCCTCAGCCATGCTCCCTGGGAGGGATTCCATGTACTCCTTCACCAAGGAGCCTCACCCAGGGGAGCGGTGAGCAGAGATGGACCCTGAGCAGGCTGGTGCTGGGGAGGGGGGCAGGGCAGAGAACGCTTCCTTGTCAGCCCTTGTTAGTCACAGTCACAGGCAGTACAGCAGAAGATCAAGCTCATTACAAGGAAACATTTTTTCTTATGGCAATATGTATGAAACTCTTAAAGGTCAAGCTGTATGCTAGGAATTGTTGAAGAGGCTTTGAAGCATTTGCTAACTGAATCATGAATTATAGTGTATGTTAAAAATGATTATGTGTAAAAATAAGGCACATACAGGGTTGAAAGTGACTTTGAAATTTCCCTTATCCTTGTACACATGTGAAGTTGAAGGATGTGTATCCAGTTTTATGCTATTTTTAATAAAATTTTTATTTTAGAATAGTTTCAGATTTGTGGAATGATTGCAAGGCTAGTACAGAGAATTTTTTTTCCCCACATACCTCAGGCCCAATTTCCCCTATTATGAACATCTTGCATTAGTATGGTATATTTGTCACAAGTAATGAACCAATGTTAGTATTTATTAACTAAAGGGCATACTTTATTCAGATTCTCTTGGTTTTCATCTATCATTCTTTTTTCTATTTCAAGAACTCATCCAGGAATGTAGCTTGCATTCTCCTGGTGACAAATTGTGTGGGTTATCCTTTCATATCCTTATCTGCCATCTATATGTTCTCTCCAGTGAGGTGTCTTAGATCTCATGCCCATTTTTCCATTCGACTTTTCTCTCATTCTTGTGTTCTGTTCTGGTACAATCAGATTTATGTTTTGTAAATATTTCTCCAAGATATGGCCTGTTCCCTCATGCTTCCAATACTATCTTTCAAAGGGAAGTTTTCAATTTTGATAAAATATAACCATAAAATCATGATATTTCCTTTCATGAATTGTGCTTTTGGTGCTGCATCCAAAAACTCACCACTAAATCCAAGGTCACCTTGATTTTCTCCTGTGTTTTCTTCCAGAAGTTTCACAACCTTGGATTTTACATTTAGGTTTATGATACACCGTGAGGCAATTTTTGAGAAAGGTCTGAGGTCTATATCTATGTCAACTGTATGTGTGACTGTCCTACGTTCCAGCACCATTTGTTGAAAAGACCGTCTTTTCTCCATTAAGTTGTACCCTTGTCCAAGATCAGTTGACCATATTTGTGTAGGTCTATTTCTGGATTCTCTATTTTATTCCATTGATCTTTAAATATTTCAGGTCACAATCTTCTTTCTATGAATTCTGGTGGAAAGTCTACTGTAATTCTTCTCGTTATTTCTCTCTAGATAAGGTGTCTTTTCCTTTGGCTTCTTTCAAGATTTTTTTTTTTTTTTTTTGTCTTCCATTTATTGCAGTTTGACTATGATATACTTAGGTAGGTTTTTTGTTTTGTTTTAATCTGTGTTTTAAGTTCTATCATGAATCTTGACAATTTTACTTGAAATATTTCTCCTGCTTTGTTTTGTCTTTCTTCTCCATCAGAGGTACTCCAGTTAGGTATTCAGTATACCTTTTGAAACTGTTCCACAGTTCTTGGATATTTCGTTTGTCCATTTTCATTCACGTCTTTCTTTGCATTTTGGTTTCTACTGCGCTATCTTCAAGTTCACTGATTCTTTACTTGGCACGTTGGTCTATTAATGAGTCCATTGAAGGCATGCTTCATTTTTTACTACATTTTTAATTTTAACATTTCTTTTGAATTCCTCCTTAGAGTTCCCATCGCTCTACGTACATAAACCACCTGTTCTTGAATGCTGTTTTTTCCCCATTAAAGCTCTCAACATATTAATCATAATTATTTTAAAATTCCGATAATCCCAACGTCTGTGTCATTTCTAAGTCTGATTCTGATGATTGCTTGCTCTCTTCACACCGTGTTTTCTTCTTTATTTTTGTCATACCTTGTAAATTTTTTTAAAGCCGGGCATATTGCATTGGATAATAGCAACTGAGGTAAACAGGCTTTCATTACAAGGATTTATGGACATCTGGCTAGGAATTTGACTGGGTTTAGTGATTGTTGTAGTTATAGGTACGAGAGACTTTAAATCTCTCTCTTGCCTTTTTTTCTTCCTCCTAGACTTTGAGCTTCGCTAATACTTCTCTACAGAGGAAGCCAGTGCCTTGCAGCTCTTTCAGCTCTAATCCACTATTATTATACTGGAGCCCTGTTGGTATGGTGGGAGGATATGGGAGAAAGAAAGCATTCTGTTGTCTTCCAATGAAATATCCATGTTCCGGTGGGCCTTTGTCTTACGGCTATGACCATCAAACGTGTGTCTCGAGTGGTCTCACTCCTCCACCTTCCCTCTGGTCTCCTTTCTGGCAGCAGACTTCCCACTCTTTTCCCTTGAAGCCCTGACTCC
>NW_024426663.1:16947516-16971421 GCF_017311325.1 Ursus maritimus
GCTGAATATGGCTTTTTCTCCTTAGTAAAACAGAAAAGCTATAGGAAACAGGAGTAGAATGATTGCTTGGCATCCAAATTCAGTTTGTAAAAATTAGTCTTTAAGTGTTCCTACCAGTTTATAATTCCACATAGACACATCTTGGTTGTTGTATTTCAAGACGCTCCTGCTCTCTTGGTTTTAGGGTGACATTTTGCCCTGTAACCTCAGTGCTCTGAAAAGTTCAAGAAAAATAATTGATTTTCAGATTGGCCAGCTTTTCTTTTGCTTGGATGGGGTGATGTATTCTAAGCTCTTTACATATTGGAGCTGAAACCGAAAGTCTGTATCTGCTAATTTTAATTTTCTTCTAAATGTAATACATAGCCTCACTGATACATGCTAGATTTACACCGTCATTATTTCTACTGTTGTAATTTTTTCTTCTATTTTCCCTTGTTCTTATTGGAAACAAAATATTCAATCATCAGAAACTTCATAAGTCTCAGTTCCTCTGTTTTGGAAATCTCTTCATTTGCTGGATATTAATCAAAGGCTAAATAAATTCTAGGCAACCAAAAGAAACAAAGTGGAATAAATTTGCTGTATTGGAAGAGTCCAAGGTCTAGTGATGTAAACAGACAAGTATCACGACAAATAAATGGGCAGGGTGCTAAGAGCACAGAAAGGCAGATAAAGCAGACACCACATCGAGGAAGGTTCTGGGGCAAGTTTATGGAATTAAGATTAGTGTTGAACACGTGAAGTGGAGATTGAGGAGGAAGGAGAGAGGAACGTTGCAGCCGTAGGGGCACCCTGTGAAAGCATGAAGGATCCATGAGGCAGTGTGTGAATCTGCGGTGGAGAGGTGGGCTCTGCTAAGGCATTTGATTTTATCCTGAAATCTGTGTGGGAGCTATTGAAGGATACTAAAACGCCATATGTTTGGATTTGCATTTTATATTGAAGACTCCCACTGTAGACAGGAGGATGAGGTAGAATGTCTGAGACAGCAGAGAAGCTGGGCAAGGGGCTAAGACGTTTGTCGAGGTGAGAATTAGGAGGGTCTGGATTAAGGCAGTGACAAGGGGGTGAACTAAGGGGCACATATGTACGCTTCCAAGGTGCACATATTGTGTGTGTGTGTGTGTGTGTATATATATATATATGTATATATATATATAGTATATACATATATATACTATATATATATATGTATATATATATATATAGTATATGTGAAATCATATAGGAATTAATAAAAATCCAACTGAGTTTCAGGTTTCTGTGATTTTGATAACAGGGGAGAGGATAGTACCAGCCACTGGAATGGGGACTGAAGGGGCAGGAAGAACAGGTTATATTTGGAGAGAGAGGGGGAAGGACAATAATGATTTTTTTCCCTATATATTTCAAAAAATCCAAGAAGTATTTCTTTTTTTAAGTATTCTAAAACCCACTATATGGAGAGGGAAAGGTATAAAAAGAAGTTGCTGCAATAAATCAAATTATATAATTTTCTACTCTTGAATAGAAATTGGAAACCATCATCATAGCTAAGTTTCAAAATCAAATGTAATCTCTTGTTTTAGGCCATGAGCTTTCATAAAGAGGTCGTGATCTACTCTGCTATGGTGACTCCAGAAAGAACTTCTGGTTTTGGCTCTCCTATACAACAAATTATTGGGTAGGAAGACCTGGTTAAAAGGGTAAGAAAATAGGTGGTGGAAACATAACTATAGGTTAAACACTTTCTTTAATCACTTCCTGATTGATAAATGAAGGATCATCTTTTCACAATTAGGTAAGGAAATTTCTGACTTCTGCAAAAATTCCATCATACTTGGAACAACAGGAGTAGTTGTTCAGAATCATGAAAAAATCAACTAAAACTTTAAAGCAGCATCTAACCTAAGGCTACAGTATTATTTCTTTAGGCTAACAAGTAGAATTTAGTAGGTACTTAATAGTCAATGATAGGTATGTTTCCTCTCCACCAACTACTCTGATAATCATCGTCGTTAAGTAATTTCCTATAATATTGTTCATATGTCATTTGAGCTTTCTTCTTTGTTTTATCGTTATTTTGCATACTGTTTTTGTTTTTGTTTTTGTTTTTAGACTGTGAGCTTCCCAGGAGCAGAAATTAGTAACATATAATAGTTGCTCAGTTAAAAATAATCTTTCGGCAAACATATACTGAGTGTTCAGGAAATACAATATTATCACTGTCTTTAAAGAAATGGTGTGTTAGGGAGTAGATAAATTTAGACTGTGACTTCTTGAATAATCATGACCATCTTTTGAAAGGGATCATATTAAGTAAAGAATTAAACCAGATCCTCTGTCTTTGAAATTAAGAGAGAAAATCATTTTATTATGATCCATCAGAAAAAGCAGGCATTTTTGCTTTAAAAATAAAAACCTTCTTTGTTGACAGAACTCAAGTGGAAGCATATAATAAGTCACTAAAAATAATAGACCGAACTTTTAAAAAACCTAAGTGGATTGATATTGGAGCATACAAAATCTAGTCAAAAGAGATGTCCTGGAAATCTTTCGAATCACGTAATAACACATACAGGGATATCCTTACATTTAAAGTTCTAGTTTTTTGTACCATAATGAGAACTATATGTCTAATTATAACTTAATATTTGTCAAAGATAATGAGCTCTCTTTCACATTAAGCTATGCTTCTCTTTAAATATTGGAACTGTGGGGTTTTACTGATACTCGTTGTCAGTTGTGCATTGGCAGGGTCACCTCTGTTCTCTTCAATTCATAGAATGAGCGGAAACCATAAATTGAGCGTATACTGTATCAGTTAAAGGTTTACCAAACGAGTTCTCCTGGTTTCCCTTTCTCACTGAATGCATTCCCGCATGTTGGAAAAGATTTCTGAAGCGGAATGTATCCTGGTCTTTAGGCCTGAGGGTACATTATTTCAAGCATATCAGGCTGCCTGTTCTAGTGCCTTTTACATGGGAAACATCTAAAGACCCTGTTCCCTCACAAAGATTTCAATAAAAATCCAAATGAAATTGATTCCTCCTTTGGCTTTGTTTTGACTTTGGAAATAGGAATTCTGACATATTTATTCTCTTACATTGTTTTAGCTCCTCCAGCTAAACATAAGGAAGAAGGCACCACGAATAATTTGTTTACATAAATTGACACTGTCTTCTTAAAATCATGTGCCAGGTTTCCTTTTTATTAAAAAAAAATGTTATTGTAAATCCATTAATAGGTACTATTTAAGATCTATTATAAGATGTAAGATCCATTAATAACTAAAATTCATATAATATAAAAGTAATGCTCTCTTGCAAATATTTAATCTGTCCTAAGTTCACAGGGCTAACTTAAGTGAGTCTAAATGCAATGCTCCATTAATCATATAAATGCCATATGCCAACTTCTAATGAATATTTTTAAAAATCCCGCATTTTCTTGATCTTCTCCCCTTAATTTGTAAATAAATGTTACCTATCATACCTTAAACTTCAAGGGTAGATTTGTTGGTTTATTAATTCAAGTGGGATATCAGATCATAGAGGTGATTTGCCTCATTTGGGAATGTCATTTGGTGATTTTCTAATTAATGCACTACCATGAGCAAAGGCGACAGATTAACTATAGCATGAACAGGAACATGCTAATTCTTCACCGAAACTCTCAACAGTTGAGTCACATGCAGTTCCAATTATTTTGCATGTTTGGCAATCTTTCTTCCCCAGTAGAACAATAAACATTAACTCATTACTGTGAAGGAAGCTTATGAAAACATGGTTGACATAAATTACTCTCTATTAAAATTTTTTTTATTATAATGCCAGTTTTTCCTTTTGCAACGTGATAGAGTTGTATTTTATTTTTAAAAGAACATGATCAAACGTCCTCACAAATATTCCAAATTTGTCATGGGCCACTAAAATGTCAGATCTCTGATCATTTTGTTAATTCATTCTTTTTCAAGATGATATATGAAACATAGTAGGGAGTGGGATATATTATAATCTGAAATTTAGTACTTGAACAGGGACTTCTTGATGGTACTAAGGTGACTTGAAAAAATAACAATGCCTTTGTGTTCCAAATTTATTTTCTAATACCAAACATTCCTGGAAATACTTAATGTCCTTGTGTTTACAACTCTGATAGTTTTAACATGGGTAGTTATGCCACATTTTCCCTTTTTCGGTTTTACTGAAAACACAGATAAGATCATTGGACACTCTGCAGCCTTTTTAGAGGCAAAGCTGACGTCCGGGAAGGCTTTGGTGGGCGGCCTCCGCTGTCCAGTCCCCCTTGTGAAGGAACCTTCTGTCCTGCAGTGGGATTGCAGCTTCTTGGAAAGGGGAGCCATTTATCACAGTCCTAAATGAAAGCATTCTTTGAACACAAATGTCTTTTTCTCCCTTTGTCTAATTACTGAGAGGAAAAGTGAGAAGGAAATGTCAAAACAGAGAAACAGTGGTGTATAGAGAGAGCAGCCACTCTGGAGCTCAACCGGCTTTTGTGAGGGTCTGGGCGATTTGTCAAACGGTTGTGGCATAAGTCAAGCTCTGAGGTTGAAAGGTCTTGACCTAAGGAGTCCTGGAATCAGACAGTGTAAGCAAGGGGTCCGCTAGAATTTTCAGCTGTAGTGGAGATGAACAATAATGGGAGCTGGACATAACAAAACCTCATTTGCATAATTCAGGTAAGTAATTTTATTGAAACTGACAAGGATGTGACAGGCTAAGAAAGAGACGAGAACACACTCTTGCTGGGAACCACTAAAGCTCCTCAGTTAGGTATGTGAAAATAAATGACAGCTAATCTCTTCACTAAAAAAATCAGTAAACAATGCTATTTTACCCGGGACTCACCCATGACCTTTTGTCGAGCTGGCTATAGATTCTTTAGTTTAGTCTTCCAGAATATAGCAAATAGAATGGACTAAATTCAAATTATGTTTTAGACTTTAACTGATAATAATTACTTCTCTGAATAGGAGATCCTTCCAAGGCAGGTCTACATGAAGAGAGAGTAGAAACTTTTATAAGTGGATGGTTATCAAAGATTTGAGATCGATGCTATAAAAAAAACCCTTATTTTTACTTGAGAATAGGTTTTTTTGGGGAGAAATTTTAACTCGAGTAGCTTGTACTATGAATCTAAAAAAGTGAAATGCCTTTAGCATTTGAGCTTGCAGATATATGTTCAAGAGATTATATTAATCTTTACTAGCTGATCTTTTCAGCTGTTTTTGTCTTTCTGTTTCAAAAGGTGTGGATTTAAGGACCTGAATTTACTATTGATGTATATATTTTAAAAACTGGAATATTTAATGCCTAACTAATATGTACTGTTTTTGAATCTTGATAAAAATCTTATGACATCAGCAAAAATCTACAAATTAGATTTTTTGTGGCCTGGATATACCCATCCATAAAAAAAAGCAACAAAAATGGTAAGGTTATCAGTAAAAGGATTTCCTTATTTTAGATAAGAGAAACGAAATTCTTAAAAGCACTCTCTCTGTCCTATATTTGGCTTTGCTTTTATGTGTGGATCACCAGGAGATAGCTACATATCTTTTGTAAATCCAGGCTGCTCACCAGTCATTGGTGACTTTTATAGGCAAGGGCAGTAATGGATGGAAATAGTAATCAGGGTAGAGAAGAATGCTACTCAAACCTAGTTTGCCAGAGGAGAACCATGTCTGCTGTGCCCTTCAAACATGAAAAAAATGTGAAACCTACTTAGTCAGACACAAGTAGCAAAATTGTGAAGATTTTTGTGGGTAGCAAATACACAAATACTCTTTCTGCAGTATATGGAACACATATATAGTTTGACCAAAATGTGGATCATTCCATCGAATGGGAAGCAGTTGAGAGTTCTGGCTAGATCAAATGTGGATCTCAGTATTATAAGCAGTCTAATGCATAATTCATGAGGCTTAATGAATATTCCAATTCATGACAGCCAACTGGCTCCATAGGTCACACCTCCTAGTCTCATATAAATAAAGAATGAGATACTGGAAAGCATACCAGCTGAACCAAACTGAGTGCCAAAAACATGCATATTAATGAGGCACTATAATAGATACTTGACTCTTTGGAAGTGCCTATATTGGTTTCCAGCTACAGAGGGAAAGAAAGTTCACAATGTACCTTTAAACACACCATACTGTGTACCATAAAATGCAGCTCTTTCTATGAAATATGGAATGAAATTACACTGATGTGATTTCAGATTCAGTCATTAACTCCATAACATCCTCTGACACTTCCATCAACACTGAAACATTCTGGAAAGATCCCTACCCCCTGCTCCCATGTTCCTTTGCAAGACTCAACTTGGTAACTAGGGAGAGGAAGTCCTTCAACAGTGCTGTTCTTTTATGTGTTCTGTTTAGTCCTTGGATCAGGATGAATGGTAGCTCAGATGAATGCATTTGTGCCATTTTTCTTGGCCCCAGACTATGTTTCCTCACTACCATGACATCTGAACAGAAGGAGAAAACATCTCCCCTTTGTAGCAGGCTAATTTAATTTGTACCTTCCACCTAGGGGTAAATATGTTTGTCTGTCTGTCTGAACTTTTTGCCTACTTTCTTTTCTCACGGGAAACCCTACTGAGTCGAAAGCAGGAAATTGCTTAGTGCTTTAACTTTATTTTAAAGTAATTTAATTTTAAGTCTTCTCACACCCACCCTAAAGTGAAGCGACTGTTGGAACCCCCTCGGGATACCCTTAATGACTTCTGCATGTCTCCTGTGTCACAGATGTCAAAGGCTTGTTGTTTCAGAGGTGTTTTATCTTTCGGAATAGATGGTTTAAAAGAGATTGCTTTGGGTTTTACCCACAGAAGATGTGCATTCGTTTTAAAAGAATGAAGAAAAAAATCTTGCAGCTTTTACATTGACTCGCATCCTTCCAAATCTATATTACAAGCTATTGATTTTTACTTGATCTTAAGTTGATCTTGGGCATCATTTGTGGCTTGACCTTGTTTGATGTAGAGTTTGTCAAAGATTTAAAGTAGACTACCAAAAACCATATTTTTTTTTCCTAGACAAAATAGCAGGAATTCATTAACTCAAAAACTTTGAAATAGCTAGGCATTTGATCTGAATATTGTTACTGTTTCTCAGGGCCTCTGATGTGAGCCTCTCAAATGAAAATTATGGCAAGGAGCAAATAGTCTACTTATGAATAAAAGCTTTTAAATAGGGGAGAATTTCTTATTTACATGAAATGTACTTACCAAAATACAATTTTGTTTCTTTTCATTGTTGTGATAGTTTTCAAATGCACTAAGAAAAATATTGCCTTTTTCTTATGTTTATAAGAACACATTCTCGTTAGTTCCCCTTTCATGGTACTTTTATCTCTCTATACCACTTTTCATATGTAGAGATGTAACTACAATTAATAATTCCATGTTATAAGAAATAAGACATCTGCGACATTGCATTATAAGCAGAACTTGTTTAAAAGAGAAAATAACTTTGTTAAAATTATTTTATTAATTCCTATTTAATGTAAAAGACCATTCTGAAATATATTATTAACTTATAATACAGGAGTCTTTAACTACTCATGGCCAGACCAATCTTAGTTTTTGGTACCATACCATAATAAGTTATATTTTCATGCATACAATTTAAAAAGAATACCAATTTAATGATAAATTTGTATTAGTTGAGCTGGAATTCTGAACTCTATGAGTTAGATCACAAGATAATTAAACATATTAAAAGGATCTTATGTTATTGAATAAATACATTTGAAAATTTCTTAGATTAAAGTAAGTATTTTCATGTGAAGCTGCATATTCAAAAACATATGGAGAGATACGGCTTTTTCTAAAGAATTCATAAGTAAGAATATTACAGTTGGGTATAAGAATTTTTCAGTGGCTCCAGAAAGTCTGACTTTTGCACTTCAGACCCAAGTTTCTTCAAAATATGTCAAAACCCTTTTCAGTTCTAAAATTTTCATTGGACAACTTTATTTCTAAAGCATTATTTCTGATAAGGAAACCAAATCTAGTTAGTATGATTTAAATTAATAAGAAATTTGAGAATTTGATTTGTTGCTAGCAAAATTTCTCATCTTTTTGGGGCTCTAAACTGGCACAAATTGCTGTGGAAGGAGAGAGGTATCTCTGGCTTAATAATGTGGACTTTCCCTCTGAATCCAGAAATGGTACCTCAGGGCTAGCCCCTGTGCATTACAATCTAAACCTGGGATTGGCCAGATATTTCTGGCCAGGTAATAAATGGCCAGGTAATAAATACTTTAGGGTTTGGAAATTACTATGGTCTCTGTCATATATTTCTCACTGTTTTATTTTCTATACAACCCTTTACAATTTTGAAAGTCGTCCTTAGCCTCAGGGCCATGCAAAAACAGGCCACGGGCCAGATTTGGATCACTGACCCTAGTTTATGAACTCCTAATCTCAGCTTTTAAAACCTGATTTCATGTTGCAAAACATGCGCTTATCCTCAGACACTTTGTTACACAGAGGAGCATTTCAAGCTCAGGATTTCTTTCTTATTTTATTCTGTGCTATAATTTATGGAAGAGTAGCTTAACTGTAAGTCTTTATATATTCTAATTGGTGGACTTAAAAATTTTAACTTCCAGTACTCGTTCACAACAGTCCAAGAACTGCTACCAGGTATCTTACTTATACATGGTATTCTTTTGTCAGAAAGTTGAAATCGTGGTGGTGGCGACAGTGGGGATTCTGGACAACCTTCAACAAAGCATTAGCTTTTCTACATTGCTGCAAAGTGAATGAGTCTATGTAAACTTTTCTTCAATGCACTTTAAGATAAAACACTAGCAGGTGCAATACTATATTTATTTTACTTTTGGAATTTTTCTTTAACACACATTTAAAGCCAAAGTCTTTTAATTTTAAATAACACAAGATCTCAAAGACTTCAGGGTATTTTTCTAGTAATTACTTCAAATTTATCAGTAATCTTTATCTCTAATCTTTAAACTAATATGATGTAGATTCCCTCTGACATACCCAAAATAGTATGTTTGCAAAGGTGAAACTCTCCTCTTTGTAGGAATGCCTTTCTTTAAATGAAAGGATTTGGATGAAGTGAGAATTGTCTTTAAAATAGCAAAATACATTATCCAGTCTGCCTTCCTCACCTTCATCATCAACTTGATGACTGCGCTTTTGGGCCAAATTTTCTTTAATCCCACCACATATGCTTTGTTCCCACGCTGCCTGTCTCTCCCGCGTTCTACACTCATCCCATTCTCACGATTCTCCCTCTCAGTGTCTGGGGATGGACTGCTCACCGAACAAATGCAGAATGTGAAATAGAGATGCACCATGTGATGAGGGGAAGAGAATTTTGCCTTTGGGCAGGTTGTTATTTTAAATGCAGTGCTAAAGATATTTTTTTCATTTTACAGTAATACTTAGGCTCTAACATTTTGTCTTAATACAAAAGAGGTCATGGTCTAATGGCCACAGGGTTGATTCCTACCTACAGGAGAAATGCAAAGGCTACTTAGACCCTGCTGAAGGCGGTGGGGAATAAGAAGGGAGTGAATCTAATGGGGAGTCTCTACCTTAGAAGTAGAAGAATCATTTAGCATCAGGCAAAGAACTGTAAGGATGAATATTTAGTTGGTGGCTTATCCATGACCTTTGCTTTTCTCAACAAAGATGATTTTGCGCCTACCATACGCACGCCAGGGATGGCTTTTTGGGTCCAGGGATAGAACATGAATAAGACTGTCTTGGGGCACCTGGGTGGCTCAGTCGTTAAGCGTCTGCCTTCGGCTCAGGGCGTGATCCCGGCGTTCTGGGATCGAGTCCCGCATCAGGCTCCTCTGCTGGGAGCCTGCTTCTTCCTCTCCCACTCCCCCTGCTTGTGTTCCCTCTCTGGCTGACTGTCTCTCTCTCTGTCAAATAAATAAATAAAATCTTGAAAAAAAAAAAAAAAGACTGTCTTTGCCACCAAGTATCTCTGAATCCTTTCTTCCATCTTGATTGGCTTTTTCCCCCACACTCTTTCAAATCCTGTCTCTACAGTCATCACAAAGTGCTCCCAGATCCTAAAATATGTATAATTTACTTCAAGTCCTGTAAATATCATGGTCTTGCAAGTATAGTACTTACTGTAATCATGAGTGAGTTTGGCTATTTCTTCCATTAACTGGGATAGGAGTTTAAAAAGTCTACATTAAAAAATGTGTGTGTAGGTCCATATGTGCACTATTCTGTCAAAGGACCCATAGCTTTTTTCTGGGTCTCAGAATTCCATAATCCAAAAGAGATTAAGAGACAGGGAATTAGACTTTCATTTCTTTAAGGTTTTACTTATTTGCCATGAGAAATATAGTATTATCGTGAAAATAACATTATCACACCTAATAAAACTAAAACTTATTTCTGAATATCATCTCATGCCTGATCCATTTTCAATTCCCAGATATACCCCAAATATGCTTCACACCATCCACACTGTCCTTCAGTACTTTTTTGATGACGCTCTGATGTGCTGAATGGTCCACCAGCAGGGATTTCCCACACTGATGGGAATATTCTGCTCCCCCGGGTCCCTGTGTGAAAGAGTTGTTTTGAAGCTGATGAAATGAACTTTTAATAGCAGGATCAAAGAACCTTTTTTGTCAGATAAGGCAGTGAGTTCATCACTGCACAATACAGAGCTTTGGAATTACCGTGCCACCCATCCTGGACTCAAATTTATTGTTCCTGGAAGATAACTGTCCAAAGTGGATGAGGACAGAGTTCGGGGACTTCCTTGAGATGACAAAAAAAAAACAGGATGTCTGACTGTTTTTGTGCTTCCTTTTTAATAATTATTTGATATTTGACAGATATTGGCTTAAACTTGCTTTCAGTATAGAATTTTACTTTGTCGAGAGGCTCAGAAGAAAAAAAAAGAAAAATTGGATTTATTCATTCTAACTCTGACTTCTTTTAGTATACATAATAAATACTTGATTACATCAATACCAAAATTCATACACATGACACAAAATAAACAAATAAGTACATATAAAATTTACTTACAGATCTGTTTATTTTCGATGCCAACCAGTAGCAGAATATTTTTGGTATGGTCAGATTAATCCAGCCTCTACAAACAGTGTGTGGAGATTGATAGATTTTTAGATATTGGCACATGTACATTTATAGCTATTGACAAAGCTTAACTCTTTTCAAGAACATTCCAACTAATATTGGCATTCTGTTTTATCCGTTGACACTCAACATGATGTACTGTGAGGACTTTAAGACTTTCAGTGTTTGACTAAGCTTTACAGTCATTAATGTTTAATCACTTACAATTCAGTAAGCATTGTACTTTCATTTTTTATGTGGCTTGTTTATCTATGTAAAGTAAATCAACAGTGCTTTCCTGATAGTCTCCCAGTCCGTTTATAATCAGTCCCATTTAGTGATCAGTGATGAATATGGACACAACTGCTATTCGGAATTACTTCATTGTTCCATACAGATTCTGAATTCAATTCCCCCTCACAATAGTTATAATAAAAGTGAATACCGGCCAAACTCTCCAAATCTATGAGCACCTTGGTGGGTGTTTTTTTTTCCTAACATACTGTTTAAAGTCTGTTGTATGTTCACGCACTATTTCTGTACTCTAAATAAGAAAAATGGTTACATTAAACAGTGTTTTGGATGAAAGAGATTTTTAGCCATCGAGAGAGTCAAAATTTTGTAGTGCTCATCCTTAAGGACGAGTACAACTCGCTCCCTGGAATGGTTACCCCGAGGAAACAATGACAGAACCTTGAACCATAGTTCTGCACATGCCACTGCAATGAATGCACACTATTGTGTCATCATCATCAGGGCACTAGTGAGAGACAAAATGCACTTGGCCAAGGCTAGGGGAAATGGGGACACAAAGAACCCAATTCAAGCAAAGCATAGTGGGTAGAGGGCACATTTGTCGAATTTTAACAGACTCCTGGCATTTGTGTTTACTCTTTGTTTACATTTGGGCTTTTGCAGAAATGCTCAAGTGATTTTGCAAGTCCTCTTTGTATATTAAGAAACTGAAAATGTAGATAAAAGCACAGTTTGTTGCTTAAGGAAATTTATTAACGTTCTCAGAAATATTTTTAAAAACTGGTTTCAAAGAAACTAAGAAACAATTGGAAACTATTCATATAACAAATAAAAATGTCATTTCCTTTTTACAGCTCTACAAATGGAAAAATACAGTTCTGTTTTTCCCTTTCGTGAAACTGGCCCTAAGTGTGAACAAATAAGCCACAAGCAGGCTGACAGATACTCAGTAATACTTTATTGCTGTTAGAGTGCCGCCGTCGTGTCAGATATCATAGTCTCCATTCATCTGTCTATATTTGCAGGAAAAAAGATTCTCATGTGTAGTTTTTTTTTTTTTTTTTTAAGTCTGAATGCATCGTTTATTCTGCACTGCCTATTTTGAATACATACTCATCTTTTATTGGCATATGACTCATGGTCACTGAAGATGATGATATGTCAATAAGCAGAAAATCTGAAAATTAGACCCACTGTAACCTTTGAGAGACTTAGGTAAAAGGCGGAAGCCGAAGTGTCTGTGTGCTGACTGAAAGGGCGGCCATAACTGAAATGCCCGTAAGGGAATGACGCAGCTGGCTTCCCGCTGCCCTTACCAGGTTTGGCTGTGGAGTAGAGTTGCCTGGAGTTGTCCCACTGCATTCACTTCAGCCTCAGTGCATAGGACTGCCTGGGAGGTCAGCTGCCAAAGTCAAACATAAGGCCCATTCTTGGAGACATTCTCTGGACTTCCAGGCTGATTTTCCAAGGGCCTTTAGACGTAGCAATGCCTTAGCTCATGTGCTCGCTGCTTTGCACGTGGATGTCTCTGAGGCACATCTGTGACTCTTGTTGTGTGCCAGTATGGGTTCATTTTTGTTTGCTTCCTCTGGATCAGTGAGTCTTAGACTTGTCTGCATCAGCAACTCCTGGGAGTTTGTTACCAATTCAGATCCCTCGGTTCAGATAGGTCTGGACAGGATCTCGGTTATCACTGGGCCTCATTTTGAGAAATCACTATTCTTTTTTTTTTTTTTTAAGATTTTATTTATTTATTCGACAGAGATAGAGACAGCCAGCGAGAGAGGGAACACAAGCAGGGGGAGTGGGACAGGAAGAAGCAGGCTCATAGCGGAGGAGCCTGATATGGGGCTCGATCCCATAACGCCGGGATCACGCCCTGAGCCGAAGGCAGACGCTTAACCGCTGTGCCACCCAGGCTCCCCGAGAAATCACTATTCTATCAATGGTGATAAAGAAGGAGAAATTTCTTTTAGATTTCTCTTTTCAGTGAATTTGCAAAAAGTCACATCACTTATCTGGAATACTGGAAAGTAACCCAGTTAATTAAATCTTTATCAAATGGAGACTAAAGCACTGTTAGAAGTCACATTAAAATAATTTTGTTCTGCATAATGGTAAAGTTGTGGAGCATGTCCCCTTATAATGCAGGGAACTGATTTGGTAAGTCATACATGTCGGAGAGGTCTGAAACTCTAAGGAAATACTTTATGTGTCACCAGATCATGGCTATCTGACTACTCACTTGTTAGTGCTGAGGAGGAGTGAATTTTTTTTTTCCTTATTTGTTTGTTCATCTGCTAGGCAAATACAGGGTGTCATGGTTGATTTAATTTTTATTTATTTTATTACTAAAGAAATCCGTATTTCTTTTGCTAGTTGGTCATTTATATTCCTGCTTCTTTAGATTGTACTGGATATCATTTGCCCATTTTTTTCCTTCCCATGGAGCATTAGATTTGATTATTGGTTTGAAAGAGGTCTCAACATATTTATTGTATTTGTTGAAAATTTTTGCTCCTCTTAGATTTTAAAATGGCATAGCAGATGTTGCTAACTAAACCAGGATGAAGTTTTGGAATCATCTCAGCACATCAATCAGACTGCAACTATCAAAAGATAGACATTTTGCTCAAATTGAAACAACCTATTTAATACTCCTGTTATATCCTTTAAATTTTTGTGTTACTTTTCAGTGGTTTTGAGATTAAGTAACATTTTTTAAAATGCACTTAAAGTAGTTTCACTACTATGGGAATTATTTCTCTTCAAATTTAAAGAACTCTTTGGAAAGTCATTCTGGCCCTGGAGTCTTTTGTAGAATATATATATTCTCTGTCCAATAATTCCAAATAGTTTACTTCTGCAGTTTGCTCTGTCTGTTGACTTTTGTTTGCTTTTGCTTTCAACGGTGCCAGGTTCCTGGGCTTACCATCCTGGGACTACTTTAAATTAATTTTAACCTTCTTTCTTCTGGGTTCTAAAAGAACACAGTTAGTGGCCGTTTTGGATACATAAAACTAAGTTAATCAAGAGTAGATATAGAAATTAAAATTTTCATATTCAAAACTTAGAGCAAAATTTCAGGCACTGTATTAGACTTCTCTATGCCTGTAGACATCCTGGCCTCCTTGCTGTTCTTAAAAATAACTTAAGTCCACTTCAACATCATGGCCTTGCACTTCCTATTCCTTCCTCTTAAAATGGTCTTACCCTAGGCTTCACATGCATGGTTCACCCTATCTTTTCACTGAAGTCTCTGCTCAAATTTGATCTCCTAAGAGAGCTTTAAAAAGACTCCCTATCCATGTAGTATTCTGCTTCATTTTTCTTTTTTTTTCTTTTTTTTTTTTTTTAAGATTTTATTTATTTATTTGACAGAGATAGAGACAGCCAGCGAGAGAGGGAACACAAGCAGGGGGAGTGGGAGAGGAAGAAGCAGGCTCATAGCAGAGGAGCCTGATGTGGGGCTCGATCCCACAACGCCGGGATCACGCCCTGAGCCAAAGGCAGACGCTTAACCGCTGTGCCACCCAGGCGCCCCTGCTTCATTTTTCTTGATACCATTTTTCATTATTTAACAATTATTCTATTTTATGTAATTAATAATTCCTATATGTATTGATATGTCCCTCTCTATATGTTATATGCACAGTGGTGTCTCCAGCTTTTAAAGTATTTATTGAATTAATAAATGCATAAGTAAATCTGAAGTAATAAACTTAAATTCTATATAGATCTCTTTTAAAATAGTTTTTATTTTCAAATCTTAACCAGTATGAGATAATATCAGCAAAATACAGGACTGGGCAATAAGTATGAACATTCTGAGTATAAATTTATCTTGGTGCTCTGAAACTCAAGCAAATTGTGAATAGTAATAAAAACTACTAATAATTAATATTATGTTAATTCATTAATGCCTACTTGATATCATAACTAAGATGATTGTTAGACAATTATCCTTTCATTCTTCATGTACATAAAATCTTTAATTCAATGCTCTGGGCACTATCCATATACCTGCAAAAAAAGACTATTGATTATACAATTACAGCCCAATTGTTGCCTTTGTTTAAAAAAAGAACCACATCCCTCATTTCTTATTGATATAAACTATGTTAAATTTCCCAGAAGTAAACTAAAATGTAATACTTGACATTGGGCTACTTAGGCTACTCAAATTCTTTCTTGTATTAACTTTTTATGATTGGCTTTTTTTCAGCTTATCAAATAGAGATTGATTTCCTAGAATTATTAATATTTGGATGATGGTGCAATGGTTGTGTTTTCTGACAGCTTACTATTATGTGTATTGCATGTGTGTGAGTTGTAGATAAAAATATTAAAGAAATCATCTCTCTCTAGATATATTTATATATGTATATATATACACATATATATCTTATTTCTGCATTTTTGTCTGATAATGAATGCTATTACTATTCCATTCTATGAACTCTATTCTCTAAACCCCCTATTTGATTGCCTTTATTATTCATTTGATAGTTAATTGTCTTGTGTTAAATATATTTCCCATGTATCATTTTAACTAGGTAGTTAGTTCTTTAGGATAGACACCATGACTTCTTCTTCTTAATTGGTATCCCCCAGTGTCTAGTACAATGTCTAAGACAGTGCCTAACATGTGCTAGGCAGTAAACATTTTTCTTAGGAGTTTGACTTATTTGAGTTTGATCTATAGCTTTGTGTCCCCATGACTGCCATTATTGCTACTGATGTTACCATTCGTAATATTAAGTGCTTATTTTTGAGTGCTTACTATGTTCTAAGATTGTGGTAAATACCCTCAATACATTTTTTTTTTTTTAAACCTGAGTCTCACACTGATTTTATGATGTAGGGTCATTTTACAGGTGGAAGAACTGGGCTGTAGAGAGACCATCACTGGTCACTTAGCTTTTAGGTCTTGATCAAGTTCTGCTTTAAATTCAAAGTCTTCCCTGGACTCAGCATCCAGGTCACCTTCCTGAGCACTCAAACCCTGTATCTCTAAAAGGAGAGTACACTAATAAATAAGGACCTTGACATGTTCCATCTTTTCGTGGTGACCACCAACTGTTTCTCGGTCTTCTCTCTTCTCCTTTGTCTTTCAAGAGGAACAGAAAAATATCGTTTCACATCTTGAAAATATTATGATACATCAGTTAGAAAAAAGGAATAAAAAGTCAAGAAACAAAAGTGTGATAAACATTAATAAAAGCTGATTTGGAAAGGAAGTCTTTTCCCCAAGCCCCAAATGATAAAAGAGTAAGAGATTAGCTTAGGGTGGGCAGGTTAAACTTATTTTAAAAGGGCTTTGATTAAACTTGCACTCTTTTGGCCTTTTTTATGGAAATACAGAATAAAATAAAAACAGCATCAAACATAAACAAAACAAGTAGGCTTCTTTATGTCAGTAAACTTATTTAAAATGTTCCTTTTATTGTCGAATGCAGTGAAATATCTTTGCATCTTTCCAACTGTGTTTTTCCTACCCCAAGGGAAAATCACTTTGAAGAATGCGGCAAATTATTTTGTATACTACATCCAGGGCTACTGAACCAGAAGAATAAGGACATACTGCTTGTGAGTTCAGCTGGATCAATAGCTCAGCCCTGGGATTTGCTCGTCTGCTAGATACTGAATGAAAAGCACTAAGCTGCCAGTTTGTACCATGGATATTTAAGACCCCAATGCAGCCAAGAGACGTTTTTCATAAGACAGAAAGCAACTTACCTGTAAAATGTTTAGATATATGAGCACACAGCGTACAGAAAGTATGAAATGTACTTGGCACGTCATGTAGGAAATTCTCTTTCTGTCCTATTACTCAAGAGAAAGAGCACACACACACACACACACACACACACACACACTCACATACTCACACACACTCACACACAGACAACTATACATAGAAAGATGTATTTGTAGAATGCCTTTATTCCAGAGGCCTCAAAGCACTCCACAGACATGATCAAATTCATTCTCCTATATCTGTGAATAAAAAGTGAGTGGTTGTGATTACCCACTTTTTCTTGCTGAAGAACGGCTGGTCATACAGGGTTGGGAGCCAGTCTGCTGGATCTCTCTTTGCCAGGTGCGCTCTTCACCATTGGATAATGGTTGCATAATGTATGTGCGATTGGACGAGTCATCGGATCGGAGTTCTGACAAGTTGTCCTTCCTGTGTGCTATTCTGCAACTCCAAGTTTTTCCTCAGTAAACATCCCTTTGGTCTTAGTATCCCAGCAGCGAGAGTCACAAGCAGGCCTATTAGGTAGGAAAGCAGCAAGAAGATATTAGATCCAGGCTTTCATGCTTAGCTTGAGATCTCGGTGGTACTGTCACTGTTCTGAACATAAAAGGCTCCCCAAAGTGGTATTTAGAAATTGCCATGAGGAAAGGGGCAATACAAATAAAGAATTAAAAATGCAAAAATAAAAGTCATCCAGCTGAAAAATAGATATGCACTGAGGCAACGAGAAGTTTCTGGCAGTCGGCTGTGCTTGTTATTCTACTCTCCCGTCCACAGTCAGAGTCAGCACAGGCAATCCAGAACGATAGGATAAGTGAAAGCTTTCTATAGCCCATTCAGGCCCAGTGGCCATCCTGAGGACTGAGGAGTGCTTTCCTGGCATGGGGCCCAGCCGGGATGTGCAAGAGAAGGGGTGCTACCACTTGAATCGCTTTGTGACCTAAAAGTGGCCCTTCCCTCTGGCATTTTCCTCGATGTCTGCTTCTGCTTCAAGCAGTGATGCGGTGACTCAATGGACATAAATAATGAAAAAGCAAAGTGTGAAAATGTTTGGGAAGACAACTCCTTCCACTGAAGTGAAAGGAAAATTCGGCTGTGGTTTCATAATCTACCTGCTCATTGGCCTCAGGAGTTTGGGTCTGACCATCAACCCAGGAAGGAAGGAGGGATCTCCTTTTCTCCTTTCTTTCTTTTAAAGAAATGGTTCTTTGATCCTTTTTAAGGAGGTGATTGCTAGAAATTGGCTATCCCAGTGTTGAAAAAATAATCTTGGATCATGTAACTGTCAATCTTGTTCTCTATTCGAAATATTGTTTCAAGAAAGAGTGCCCACAAGTGGCTGAGAAGCAGCTCACCCAAATGGTTATTGTAGCAGGATCTCAGTAATCCAACAAAGGCCGAGTCCAGATTTCTGCTTAACCTGTTAAACTGTCTAACCTTAGGTAAATTGCATAATGTCTCCAGGCCTGAGATTTCTCCTCAAAAAATAACCAGTAATAATGTTTATGTCATATGGTTGTGGTGGGGATTAAATTAGATACTGTCTATAAATGGCTAAATTCAGTGCCAGACATTAGGGAAGCCCTTAATGAACGGTGTGTAATCGGTACTTCTTGATGGTCCAACTTTTTTCTTTCCCTACCCCTGATAAAAACTTTCGAATCAGTGGATTGTCAAAAATTGTTCTGCCTATGGCAAGGACACGTTGACATGCATAACATGGTTGTCTTTTGAGGGTTTCTTCTCACAACTAGTTTTTGTTGACTTTTGCATGCTAATTCTGAATGGCGTAGTCTACCTTGATAGGAACCAAATGCAAACAAAAAGGGAAAAACCAGAATTGAAGTGGAAAAGGCCAAATTGAAAAGAATGCCTGGGGAAGAGGAAGTCCAAAGTGTAATAGGAAATCCAGCTCCATGCCGAAGCATGTGGGATGGAGGTTAAATACCAGGGAGAGACTCAGACGCCACCAGCTCCCAAGCTTCCCTCTGACACTTCCTGTTTATGTGGCCATTGGTAAATCATTCAGCTTCTCTAAATTTCCCCTTTTATCCGCTTCAGAAATGTAAGAATATTAACTACATCGGAGGGCGTTGGAACTATTAAACAAGGATCAGATGTCTCAGTTACACTGAGAACTTTCTTCTCTATCTTCTCTTTGGAATAATATTCAACACGCTGTGTGGCCAGCTCATTCACATCACTTGACATTGTAAAATAAAGATGTACACGGTATAAACAAATAGAGGGCTAAAAAAAAAAAGTTAAACATTTTTAGGTATAAAATAAATTACTTAAGTAAAATCTTAATGTCTTCTATTCTATTATTTATTTAAATTCCCCAAACAAAATGAAGTGGTCAATTTGGTACTAAGTCTGAGAGTACAACATTCCAGCCCTATCCACCAGCACACTGTGTTTTTACCAATAAAATTTGAAGACGTCAGCACAGCTAAATAAAGGCATTTGTACCAATACCCACTTCAGCCATATTTGTTGGCTAAACATGGACCCCTGACTGGTTTTTATTGAGAAATAGGATTGAAATCCTAAGGAACAACCAGCTCATCAATACTACATAACACTGTTTTTTTAAGTGGACAGCGAATTGTGCTGAGCTCAAACACTATTTAGCCCGGTAAATGTTCCATAAAATAAAGCCTTCTTACCATGCTTTCAAATATCGTAAGGAAAAATGCTATAAATGATAAAATATTTTAAATGGCATTGGAAATGTCCACTACAGGCTTAAAGAATGAACACTGGAAATAAGAGTGTTACAAATAGACTTTATCGTTTAGCTTTATGGATAGCACAGCATTTTTTTTTTTAATGTAAAACTATAGAGACTGGCCATTAGTATCCCAGTGATCAATCTCTAAGTTACCTGTTGTTTTTGGAAGTACAAAAATTTTCATAAAACTGCTGATGTCAATATAGCTTTCAGGCATAGGAAAGTAATTAGGTTTGATTGCTAAAGCAGACTACTTCAAGTAAAAGATTACTTGGATCTTACCTTTAGTTAAATAAAAAACTTAAATAATTTTAGGTTGGGATGGGAAAATTTTTTCTGCTTGTTCTTCTAAGTTTCACTAATTAAACTTCTATTTCTAATTGATAAAACATTTTTAAACAACCGGCAAAATGTCACATAAAAAAGCTCTTTTCTATATTAGCAGAAAATGTAATTCAATACAAATTATTTTGGAAAATTTAGAGCCAACGGTCTGGTTTAGTTTTAATCAGGCATCAAATATGCCTTTGCCAAATGGGAATGGAGAGTATTTAGATCAGCTGATATTTAAAATAAATAGGGTGATCCAAAAGTAAGTCAAAAATATTTTATAACATAATGTAATTGGCTTTTTCCAGTTCTTTTTAGTTGTATTAGTAATTTGGTGGCAAAATGATGATTTATATGTATAAATAAGATTCAAGCATGCATGGGATTTCTGGTAGCCATTATGATGACATAAACCTTTCTGAAATGTCAGCTTGGGGCCTAGGATTCAAACATGTATCACAGCCGAAAATAGTGACTGGAATTTTTCAACCAGAAATTTTTCTGTGTATTAGGAGAGTCTTCTACAGTTTTACTTCCCTCTTCTCATGCTTTATTTATTTTATAAGAAAAAACCACAACTTTTCCCCTAAGTTTTGTCCACCCAATTCTCTTATATTTCTTCTGTGAAAGAAATCCTAGTCTGTTATTGTCACTTTATAAAAATGACACATTTCAATATAAATAGTTAATGTGTCATTTCAGAATCATGTACTGAACCTTTTCCTTCCACCAGTGCCATTCTGCCTTGCTCTCTGCTCTTGATGGGGCACTAAGGAGAGGACACCCTGTCCTGAATGTCGTGAATGTCATCTCACACTATCTGGGGTTTCTATAGTGTCCTATCACAGTTGACCTCTGCTCACTATATCTAGATATTTCTATGAGCCCCTGAATTTGACCGTTGGTGGGGAGTCTGTCTTTTAGTCCTGATCTCACATCTTTCTTCTCTCCCTTGAACCAAAGTGATTGTTCCCTTTGTCTTCCCTTAGGTGAGAACTTGTCTCTGTTATGTTCTTTTTATCCCCCTGTGACTTTCCTTGAAATTACCCTCTCTTTCTGGGATAAATAAATGTGATAGCTTAGTGTTGGTAGCAGAAAGTGCACTGATTTAATGTTTTCAAAATTATATTTCCAGAACATTATAATTGTATAAGGTACCGAGGTAGGTTCTGGGAAACCAGGATGAAGGGGCACATCCCCTGCCTTCAGAGAGTTGCCAGTTTACTGAACAGACAAGAACATAAGATAAGCCCTGGGCTATGGGCCAGTGGAAGGGGAAGCTTTTTAGGAGTATCATTGGAATTAAGACTTAAAGTTCTCCTAAATTTACTTTCTAGATAGAAGGAATAATACGTTCAAAAAAGCCCAGGAGAGCATGTGGTACGTGAGAAATGAGTTTAGTATGGTTGGAACTTAAACCATGTGGGGGAAATGATTGGAAATGATTTGGATAAGTGGGCAGGGCTCCTTTTGGGCATTTTTAGTGTCATGGAGCCTGTCGTCATTCCAAGTCATGCAAGCATTTCAGACTCAGATTTGCATACTTAGAAGGTTACTCTAACCATAGAGTGAAAAATAAATTGAAGGTGAAGGTTGGAGTTGGGTGAGAAGAATTAGACTTCAGGGGGCTGGAGCAGAGGCTACTGAATCATCCAGGTGTGTGCTAAATGGCTGTCAAAGATCGAGTAAATGCGAATATTTTTGGAAGAGGTGTCAGTAGGTTTGGGGGTTGATGACATGTGGAGGTTAGTTAAAAGTGAGAAGTGACCTGACTTCTGGGCATCTGGCTTGGACGATTGAGTAAATGTCTCTCTCCCCCTACAATTCGGAATAAGAGAGGAGTTTGGTGGTGGATTTGGTGGGAGAGGTGAATGAGATCAAATAAGTTTGAATTTGTGAAATTTGGAGTGTGTGTGGCAGGACCCAGTGGACATGTCTTAAGGAGTCAGTTAAATACATAAAACTGGAGTTTTGTACACTTAGTTTAAGGTGTTTAAAAGTTGTGTACAGTGGCACACCAAGGGTGAACTGTGGGGGCAATCCATCCTGGGTAAACGCAATAAAAAAGGCATTGGTTGTGGAATTAAAAATGAAAACAAAACTAATTAAATGTCAGGCTGCTCTGACAATTCAGAAGAAAGCCATTGAAAAAATTCTCCCTGAAAATATCTTTTGTTTGTCTAAGCTCTAAGCAGTTGTGGTTGTCCCATTTATAAAATCATGGTGGACATGCACCAAGAAGACTACAATATTACAGACATTTTTGTTGTGGAAATCCACAATTGACCAAACAAAATTTCTGAAATTGGCAATTAAAATAATCAGTGGTGTTATTAGGGCAATCCAACAGCATTTAGAAAAGGAATCTGGGGAGATGAATGCTGAATTGGGTTACAATGGAAACATAAAAGACGTAGCTATAGATAATGTAAATCTGAATTTATTCAATAAATTTCGGTAATACATACAGGTCTACCTGATGTACTGATCCTGGGTTATCTCTCTAACTTCACTGTCACCGCTAATCACTTCACTCACATTGATTTTTTTTTTTTTAATGTTCCTCATTCCCTGCTCCCTTGGGGTTTCTACATTTCTCTTCTCCTGGAATGCTTTCCCCCTCATATAGTCATGACTTATTCCTCATTTTTTCTTCAGCTCTCTTACCAAATTTCTTCTTCGTAGTGAACTCCTTCTTGCTTACCCTATCTAAAACCATACCTCCCACCTCCACCACCCATTTGCTACACTCTTCCTAACTCCTTAGCACTATCTAATGTCGATAGATTCGATTTGCTTTTTATTTGTTCTTTTGTTATCAAATTCCCCTGAAATATGGGAGTGAACAAGAATTTCTTCTTTCATTTATTGTATTCCAGTTTCTAGAGGCTCACAGGCATAGAGTAGTTACATGAAAAATATTTGTTGAGTAAAAAGAGGAAAGATACTGCATGACTTGTGAAAGTTTTATAATAAAGAAAACATATATTAATATAAATAATAGACCTTTTGTGGTGGAAGGGCCCATGTCTTAATTACTTTCACGGTGCCTACCTCAGTTTCTGCACAAAAAATATCAATAAATGGGGTGATCGTATTTCCTGGTTTACTCCTGTGGTCTCAGCATTAATTATTAATTGCACCTCCTTTAATTTTCACAAGTGTCTCAGGATAATAGTATGATCTTCCAATCAATAAATGTTTGATGAATGAAATATCGCAGACTACTGTGGAAAAGTAGAGCTGTTTGAAGTATACCATACTTTCCAACTATCCCCTCAGTTAATTATGCATTTAATTGGGTGAAGTACCCAAAGAAAATAGCTTAATATAATTTTTTTCTGATTTTATGTTCTGTGGCTGTCTTAGCTTTATATTTCCACTGAATTATGTAATATATATGTATATATATATATATATGTAATATATATATAAAATACATTGAATGGTTCAATTCACTCATTAAGTATTTACTGAGCCCCTACACTGTGTTTGGTCCTTTAAGGAGGTCCCTGTCTGGTAGGGTACTAATGGAATTTTAGGGCCAATATCATAAATGTAAGTAGTTAATATTTTTAGAAGCCTTTTGAGAAGAGGAAACCATGCTTTTAATGCAAATAAGAAAAATAAAAATAAAATTAACTGAAACTGGAATCTTCTAAAAACAATGATGCTCTTAAATGTTTTCTTAACTCTGCCCTACTATAACCCTCCTCCCC